>NC_137855.1:21525000-22125000 GCF_948465745.1 Chenopodium album
GTTCATGCATCAATCATATTTTGGTTCCACTAGATCTTAAAAATACTCGCACATTATTATAAGAACAATAACAAGAATTAAAGAAAACATAATTAACAAATAAAGAAATTAAAGAGAATAAAAAAGTATCGAATCTTAAATGTGAATATGTATTAATTAAACCATGCAAAGGAAATAATAATCGGATACTTGGACACGTGGTTGAAACTTGAAATAAAGCTTGTAGTCATGGACAACTAAAGCTAGTCTTGTTTTTAAGCATGTGTATCAAAAATAACTAACAAAATATCCTTTAGATAGCAGGAACAAAGGGAAAGGTAAGTAAAGAGTGCCTGACTTGATGAACTTTATATAGGAACTCAACGGTTGGACTAAAATGTGAAGTATTGTCAGAGTCAAAGTGGGTCTTGAATAAAGGTTAGTTAGATGACTTATATTCTATTGCTGCCTAATTTTTATATGGCATCGATAAAATCCGAGGTCCACAAGATGTAAGCAAGTGTCTCCCTTATCATAATAGGCTTGGGGTTTAGCCCCCGCTTCTCCCGCTGGTTTGATGACTCATAAGTAAAATTAAACACAACTGAGCTATAATCTGAACCTTGACATAGCACTTATATAGATAGACATTATCTAGGCCTAAGCTATGCACAAAGGTCAAGAACTCACTATGAAAAGTTCTAACCGAGGTGCCTTCGAATCTTTTTCTTTGTTTTTCCTCATCGAGCTTGTACTGCTTGTGGGCTTCGGGAGGAATGTTGGCCAAAAGGTGACGACGGGCCCTCTCCATGATGAGAAGAGGCTCTATTTTAGAATGAAGATCGGAGATCTGCCGGGCTATTTCTTCGTCGGCACCAATTGTACAATTTTGCAAAGAAGGCTGGACGTGGAATGAGGGGGAGCAGCTCGATCGAACTCCATGCGAATATGAAGCGCATGGATACTAGTTATGCCTTGGAATGAAAGACAATTCCTAATCTTTTCTTCTTCTTCACTAGACAGAGTAAACCAAGAAGAAAGTAGGAATAGGACCAAAGCAGGGAATTCCCTAGGAGAAGGTCGTTCAGTCAAGGAAAGCATTACAAAAAAAGCCATGAACAAAGGGGATTGATGGAGAAGTAGAGCTTAGCAATCTACTGAATGAAGGGCAGAAATGAATGGACTGATTGAATGCCCCAGCTCAAAATTAAAAAAAAAAAAAAAAAGGGGGGGGGGGGGAGGGTGGGGGAAGATCAGTCTTAAATAAAAGAAGAGTTATCGTCGTGGACAGATAGACCTCTTACCAGAAGAAAAAAAGAAAGGAATTCCTTGCTCTATTAGTAAAGTAGAAATGAAAGTAGATGGTCTTAGGGACTTGTCGGCTATGTTTTTTCCATTGGGTTCTCTGAATAATTACGATTTGAGAGTAATGAATTATATTTCTATATCTAGATATAGAAATATTATTCATTGTTATTAATATCTTTTATATTTTAAACGGTACAGGTGCGATGCTGGTTGAGATGAAAATTTGTATAACTTTAAAATGTAGTCTCTAATGTGCAGCACTCCAGCCACTAATTCTAGTATAATTTTTTATGAATATGGTAGTTATTGTCAAGAGGTTATGGTGGGAATCCCATGTAATGGAACTTTTTATTTTATTTTTTTGTTTTTTCTTCTATAAATAGAACTAATGCAAAACCTATAAATATGATGAAGTCCAGGAGGGATATGGATATCTTGAATAGTTTTGGGTGACTTGTAAAGGGAATATTGCACCTAAATAGTTTTGGGGGAATATTGAATGGAAGCCAGGAGGGGTATGGATATTTTCCAAGTGCAGCAATAAACTAGCAGCTCTAACTAATTGAAAAAAAATTTGCTAACAACTACCACTTTCTGCGAAGCTCGGACTCGGCCAAACACCCAGCCGTACCGGTGTCGACACGACGCGACCCGGGTGCGGACACGAAATCTGGGTCGGACCCTTGCGTGAAAAAGTGGACTCGTCAATTGTGAACCCTAGATCTAAAATAGGAGGATAGATTCACCAAACCAAGAGCCTAAACCTTAGGGTTTTTGATCGAAAGTGAAAAACGAGCACTCCAACACCAAGAACTTGCCGGATTTCTTTGCCGGCGACGGAAAACTGGTTCTTTGAGTCTTCGACCAGTCAACTGCCATTTCTGATTTCTTTTATTCATTTTTTTAATGGGACTGGTGGGGTAGGTAGTCTTGAAAATTGAAATAGTAAGTTAGTGTGGGGGTGGGTGGGAGACTCACGTGATTTATTTACTGTATTTCTTTTGTTTTTTTTACTGTTTTTCTTTTTTTACAGCTGAACAATAAATACTGTACTCTATCTTGTACTTTGACCTTTTTATTTTTACTGTATTATTTTTTGTAAACAATCTACTTTGACCTAATTTTACTTACCTTAAACTCTGTATTTTTTAAATTGCCGTGTCCCCGAGTCCAAATTCAAAATTTAGACTCTTTTAAAACGTGTCCGCGGATCCTTAATTTTATAATATTTCGAGTCTGACACTTGGACCCATACCCGAGTCCGACACCCGTACCCGAGTCCGAGCTTCCTAGACCACTTAAATGACCACTTTTGAGAACAACTACCTTTTAAAATTTTTTTTTAAAAAAAACTACCACAAAGTCGCAAAAACTTTGAGTAGCACTACCACATTTTATTTTTCGGCAAAAATTCCGGTTGAAAAAGCCTTGTTTATAAAATTTCAATCAATTGTGGTATAGAAAACAAGAGATTTCGATAGTAAAACACAATTTTAGGTCAATTATCTTTAATTTTGCATTATAGTTTTTTTAATTTCTCAATTAAATCTTAAAAAGGGTTTATGGTAAAAAAATTGAATTTAGGGCTTTACGAAATTAGGGCATTTGGGGCAATTGAAGTGTATAATCCAATTAAGGGTTAATGTAGTGCAATATTGTCATTTTATTCGGGTTTTTTGAGGGAAATTTTATAAAATATGCCCCAAAAACGGATATTCTTGCCGAAAACAATAAATGTGATAGTGCTACTCAAACTTTTTGTGTTTTGTGGTAGTTTTTTCAAAAAAAAATTTTAAATGGTAGTTGTTCTCAAAAGTGGTCATTTAAATGGTAGTTGTCCGCAAAATTTCCAAAAAAACCCAATAATTTTGAATAAAATAGCTAGATTGAACTTGGCATGATGCATGAAATTAGATGATAACAATATATAATAAAAGTTAAGATTAACTACATAATTAGGCCCTCACTTCTTAGTTTTTTCACTCTTTGGGTACTCACTTTTTTTTCACTCTTTGAGTACTCTAACCCACATTCCGGCCAACTAACCCACCTCTAACTCAACCAAATTAAAAATTAATTATTTATTAAACAAAAACCAAAGTGCATTAAATTAGGCCCCACCAAAAAAATTTCTCAAAAAAAAAAAAAAAAAAAAAAAAAAACAACCTTAATGTTATTACAAGTATTGAAAAATTGATTTTGTTTAGGCTTCTAACTATATATGTTTAGGCTGCCTCCTTATGTAAATACCAAAATTGCAAGTATTGAAAAATTAATTTTTAGTTATGATGCTAGCATGACCCTTAGGTAACAAACATTCCTGTAACTCACAACGATGTCTTATCTTTGTCTACCATCAATTTAGTCATACTCACCCCGTTTTTAAATACTTGCTCCACTTTTCATTTCCGACCTGTTTTAAAATACTTGCTCCATTTCTTTATTTGAAAAACTTTTACAATATTTAATCTATTTCTCTGAATTAGTGGACCCAACATAAATTGTATTAATTTACTCGTATTAATTTCATATACTCTCTCCTCTAATCCTCTCTACTACTTTTGCTTTTTACAATTTCAATTGTATTTTACTCGTATTAATTTCATATACTCTCTCCTCTAATTCTCTCTACTACTTTTGCTTTTTACAATTTTTCATTCTTCTACCAACCCCATTCCCTACAAATTTTATTACTTTCTCCAATTTCTCTTGAAACTCCATGCATGGAGGAATGAAGCAATTATTTCTCCAATTTCTTTGCCTATCTATACCCATCAAAGCACGTCGAAAGAGTGTTCTCGGTGGCTTACATGACTTCCTCACTACTTGTGTTGTTGCTGATGATAAAGGCCCAAAGAAGAAAAATGAGAAACAAAGTTAGCTTTAGACTGTACATTAGTTATTCGAGTGCATCGATAAACGAGCTTAAATTAGTTGGAAATTAGTTAAGTTAACCCAAAGGACTCTTATTTTAACCCAAGGGATTCTCTTTTATCCCTAAGGACTCTCTTCATTGGTTTGGCTGGAATTTAAAAAAAAAGTGAAAAGTTAATAATTACCTCAAAATAATTAAGATCCTACAACTTGAGCAATTCCTCGATGCCTCCTTCATTATCATTATTTCTTTATCATACTGATCAATGTATAAATAAGCTAAAGGCACACTAATGTTATAAAGGTCATGACTTGGGCAGTTGGGCGTGCTTTGATGCCCCTCATATAAGCTTTGAGTGTGCCTCATATAGTCATATGTGCCTTATGCACTTCAGGTGCACCTCACCTAGAGCAAAAACCAAGCAAACTACCTTAAATGCCAAGCGCCTGCACTTTTTAATGCACTGATTCTGATCCATCAGTAATTTCTAAAAAGAAATAAACGTAACACAAACTAAACTTAATGAATTGCAATTCCAAAAATTATAAATTATAACTTATATGAACCCTAAATAAATCACCTAACTTTCAATAAATGTTTAGGCAAAGATGGGTTTATTGAATTGGAGGATAAAGATTCATTATTGCAGCAAAAATATGTAAAAAATTAATTTAAGAAATTACTAAGTGCAAACACAATTAAAGAAAGCATGAAACAAAACCCTTGATTGTAAAATGGTTATTTGATGATTAGAAAATAAAAATAATAAATTGAACATCTTACCTCGAGAGTTTTTTCAAGTTAATAAAGAAGTCAAAGTAAGCTTTATCGAAGGAAAGAGAGAGGTTGTCTAAGAATTAAAGTAATCCTTAAAATACAGTAATTTGTAAAACTAAACCAAAACTCCAGACTGTATGACGACTAATAACCTTAATATGTGCAGCTGGTGCTGATTGCATGTTCTTGTGGCTCATGGTGGTTGTGTTTTGCTATGGCAACATGTTTGTATTTGCTGCAAGGAGAGAGAGGGGAAGAGGAATAGATTGAAGTAACAGAACTAAGAGTTTATATTTGAGAAAAAAAATAAGGGCAACAATTTTGGGTAATCCATCCATGGCTTTGGGAGCCAAAATTCCACTAACTTGAATTTGGTTCATACATGCATATTCAAACCATGGGGTTTCATGGATGCTGTTATTTCACAAACAAACTCTTAACTTGGAATTAATACTGGAATATAGCAAATAAGGTTACAAAGCTGGTTATAAGAGAAAACAGAGTTACTTAAATGGTTATTCTTATACTCTCAAAATTTGTTAAACGTTTATATAATAAAAGTCCAGCAAAATGCTATATAATCTTTTTTCTCATAATGGCTATTGAGCTATCTAGATGTGTTCTAGTTCACAAGTTACTTTCTGTGTCTAATCTCTAATTGTTGTTGTGCTTTTTGTTATGATTGCTTTGTCAACATTATAATTTCTCATTCGTCCACTTCTTTTTTTTCTAGCTACTATCTCTACTTCCATAATTAACATCTACAATGATTTAGGATATAATTGCTCGTTTTGGAAAACAAGAAGCAATGCCAAGGGAATTCTTTACTGATTTTGTTAGAGTTGCACAGGATGAAGGTAGACACTTCATCCTTCTTGCCACCCGCCTTGAGGAATTGGGCTCCTGTTATGGTGCTTTGCCAGCCCATGATGGTTTATGGGACTCGGCTGTTGCAACATCAGATGATCTTTTGGCACGGTTAGCAATTGAACATTGTGTGCATGAGGTATGCATGATTTTTTCCTTCATACTAAAATCAACTGTTTGCTTTCCTTGCACTGCTATCGTGAAGTTGGCCCAATACTTTCTGTTGTCAAATGATTTTTATGATGATGCCTTTGTGTTGTATTGGAGCATTGTTATCATGTTTCTAAACTATGATCACCATATTAGGTACATAGAAATATGCTTTGCTCGTCTGACTAACAATTATGATAAATCTCTAAATCTGATGACCTTGGATACACTGCGCAGGGATTCTGTAAAAGAAATACCAAAAATAAGAGCCTGCTGACAAAATATTTTGTTGTATAGAGATGGGAGATTTGGGCATAAATTTTTTACCTTATCTTGAATTCATACATTGTGGAAAGGCTATCTAAGAATGCCCTTGGGCCTTGGATTAACAAGCTTGTACTAAGGTTTGATGATTTACCTTATGCATGATGGTGTGTGACAAACCAGAATTATAAGCTTCTACAAGCTTCACTCCATAAATAGTTCTAAGGGATAATAACTTCTAGTTCAAGTCACCCTAAATTTATACAAGGGTCCCATTACTGTCAATCTCAGCTAGAAAAGTTTTTCCATACTCTAAATCATCTGTCCTTGCTGCTATTCTATCAGTTGTTCGACTCTTGCCTGGATCAATTTTTGGAGAATGAAGTCCATTCTGGCCACCTGAAACTCTATTGAATAAACTGGTAGTCTGGTACAGTGTATATGCTCCCTCCCTTAGATACTTTTCCTGGTTCTGGATCATTTGTGACCTAGTAACTCCATTCACCACATCTTGGAGTGTTCCTCCAACTGTGGCAAATGCAGCATTGACATATGGATCTCCCGTTAGAGATTGACCCACATTTGCATCCTAAGGTGGTTGCACCTCTTCACCTTGCCCCTGGCCGGGCTTGCGGCATTGTTATCCTTTTTCTTACATTTTCCGCATTTAAATTTGCTGATTGGAAAACTGGTGCTTACAAAGGTGGATTAGTGATCTGGTCATCAGGCTCTATGTTTCTTTCAGTCGATGACATTGCCCTTAGATGAAGGCTTGTGTGAATGCGTCCGCATCAAATACAACATCTCTTCATACTTGAATTTTACCCAAATCACAACTCCATTGTCTAATTTTAGGAATCAAAGGTTCCGCCACCTTGAGCACGAAATAGATCAGACATGATCCTAGGCACTAAGAGTCGCAACTTGCAAGAGGAGATCCCGTTATCGTAATTACATAATTGATGTGAGATGGTAGTAAAGGAGCAAATGGAGTTATTGTAAATCGCAAGAGAATCTCTCTCTCTTTCTCTCTCTCAACTGTGGTAGCATGAGATATTCTTTTATCATTGATGAAACTATTTCTGTGTTTGTGTGTGTGCGTGCATGTGTTTGCATATGTGTGTGTGTGTGTGTGTGTGTGTGTCTGTGTGTATTCTTCATGATTCCAACTATTGACAAGCTCATGAAATAAGGTTGAGTCAGTTATTCATGTCATTACTATTCTAATCTACTCAACTTTTCTAAGATCAATGTGTAAATTATAATTCTCATACTGTATATTATGTGATAGTATTCAAATTCTGGCTCTGCTGAAGTATGTGTACCCTGCAAAATATGTTGAATACAGGCTAGAGGACTTGATGTGATACCAACAACCATTGCTCGTTTCCGCAATGGTGATGACCATAAAACAGCAGATTTACTAGAAACTGTGATTTATCCCGAGGAGATCACTCACTGTGCTGCCGGGGTGAGATGGTTCAAGTATCTTTGCTTGAGATCTACAAATGTTGCTCCTAAAGAAGAATGTGTGGTTGAGGAAGTTGCAGATGATGATGCAGCTATTCAGAAGTTTCACACGACAGTCAGAACTTATTTCAGGGGGCCCTTGAAGCCTCCTTTCAATGTAGAAGCAAGAAGAGCTGCTGGATTTCTCCCTGAATGGTATGAACCTCTTGCTGTTAAAGAACTGGAAGCTTTTCCTCCAAGGTGAAATTCAAAGTTTAACTGTTTTAGCAGTGCTTGTCTTCTCAAAAAGAAAAGACACCTTTTCTTTTCTTTTTTTTTGTTTTTGATTTTGTATTAGTTACTTTTTTTTTTTATTATTTTTTATATCTTGTTTTATTCCCCCTTTTCTCCTTTTTATGATTTTTTTTTTAGAGAAAGTAAGATATACAAAGATTGGGGATGTCTTTTTTCAATCCTACCTTATTTCTTTATATGTACTACTTGTGGGGTAATACCCATGGGCATAGGCTCTACATTAGCTCTTAATTTGGGGGATATTTAGTTCACATTAGGCCAACAGAGAGATTTCAAAAAGATATAAACAAGGTCTCCTACCTATTTGAATTTGTCACATTAATGATTCTCTTTGTGATTGTTTGATTCAAAGCTCGGAATCAAATTATAATTTGTTTATATTCATTCTTTATGAGTAGCAGCATGTATTTTTTTGTAAACAAGACCATATCAATGTATCTTGCGACCGGAAAAAAAGGAAAAAAAAAAAAGGGGTTTTCTAAGCTATGCCCCTAAGTTAGTCGAGTTTTTAAGGTGTATCCATGCTTTTTCAAATTTCTAAGTTGTGCCCCTCAACTTACTACCATTAATGAATGGTACCCTTCTTGGAACTTTCATGTTACCTAAAGTTAACTATAAATTTAATAAAAAGATGATAAAAGGTAAGGAAATGATACGAGAAAGAAATCTTAACTACAACAACCCTAATAACGAAAATTGAAGCCACGAAATCACACTCTTAATCAACTTTTAAATAACTAATAAGAGTACATTTTAGTATTGATAAGAAGTTGAAGGGTACAGCTTAGAAACTTGAAAAAGTATGGGTACACCTTAGAAACTCAACTACCTTAGTGGTATAGCTTAAAAAAAAATAAAAAATAAATAAAAAAAATAAAAAAGTTCATTACCAACTTAGTTGTTGTTTGGTTGGAAGATAATTTCCTTGAAAATGGAATTTCCTAGGAAGTATTAAAATGAAGGTGTTTTGTCATTTTGTGTTTGCAATTCCTTTTGCATGCCCCCGGTTTACAATATATTTATTGTAAATCGGGGGCCCCGCAAGTGCCACCCATTTACTTCTTTTTTTTTTTAAGAAAAAAAATAACAAACTCGCGGAATTTCATACCTCAAAAAAAAAAAAAAACACAGAACAACAATGGAGGAGAGAGAAAGTGAGAAAGCGTTGAATTCGATCATCAATTGAGGAGAGAGAAAGTGAGAAAACGCACAAATTTCAAAATTCAATCAGCAAAATTCGATCATCAATTGAGGAGGGAGAAAGTGAAAAAACGTACAAATTGGAGAATTCGATCATCAATGGAGAATTCGACTTTTGATACCACAAATTGCAGCACTCTCATCCACGAATTGCTACAAAAACAGAAGCAAATTGAAACTGAATTTGAAATCGATTTAAATCGATCGATTATAGAAGAAGAAGAAACTAAGGGTTTTGGAGATGAATTCGTACCAATATTTTACGATAACAACAATCTAGACAATGGAGACGATGTAGAAGAAGCAATGAACAATGCAAAAGAAGCAATTGACAATGCAGAAGAAGCAATTGACAATGCTGAAAATCAAGTGGTTCCTGGTAAATCAATTGATTCAAGTTCAGAACAAACAACCAAATCAAATGCAAGTGAACGTAATTTATATAAACTTTTGAGATTGTATGCTAAAAGTAACCCTTTGAATGCATAAATGTTACCCTTTTCGTGCATAAATGTGGCCCTATTTACGCACAAATGTTACCCTCAGATTGTATGTAGAAAATTCAGATTGTATGCAAAAAGTAACCCTTAGAATGTCTTAGTGTTAACCTTTTCATGCATAAAAGTGACCCTATTTTCGCACAAATGTTACCCTTTTGTTGCCTCCAATTTGAATGATATGCTGCCTCCGGTTATTATCTGATATGTCTGTATTAAATCACAGATACAAATCCGATTCATCCTTTTGGGTTAGGTCTTAGAGGATCACTTATTGGTGTGATAAGAGAAACTTTTCAAAAAGTTTTGGAATTGTATGAAAAACATGCTGCTATACTGGGGTTTTCAATAAGAAAGCATACACAAAAATAGTAACTGAGAAAAACTATGTGTGTTTTGCTGAAGGAAAGAGAAATTCAGGTGAAGAAATCAAATTTAGTTGAAATGGTTGATGAAGAGGATGTAAATATAAAAACAAGAAAGCCAAGACAAGTAGCCATTACAAGATCGAATTGCAAGGCATGCATAACAGCAAAAGTGAATAATGAAGGACAGTTTGAGGTGGTGGCTCATGTTATTCAACATAACCACGAGCTAACAAGGTCACAGTGGCATTATTTGCATCCTTCTGAAAGAAAAATGACAGAGGAAAAAGCTGAAGCAATCAAAACAATGAAATCTTCGGGTGTAACTACAATGGACACTTACAATTACATAGCTACAGAGGCTGGAGGAGAACAGAATGTAGGGCATAGTGTTGTAGATCACCTGAATTTCTGCTCAAGGTTATGAATGGAACAAATTAAGGCTAGAGATGCTCAAACTTTAGTGAACATTTTGAATCGGGAACAATCAGAGGATCCAAACTTCTTTTTTTAGAGTGAAGTTTGACAATGAAGGGAGAATTTCCAATATCTTTTGGAGAGATTTAATGATGTTAGAAGACTATAGGATATATGGATCCGGAGATGTTCTTATCTTTGATACAACATACAGAACCAACAGATACAATCTTAAATGTGCTCCATTTGTTGGCATAAATAATCACTAGCATAATTGTATGTAAACATGGGCACGGACCGTGCCGGCACGCGGGCGGCACAGGCCCGGCACGACTCCGGCACGGCCCGGCACGGCACGGGTGGCGGCACGGCACGGCACGGCGGCCCACCTGTGGGCCGTGGGCCGTGCCGTGAACAATTTTTGGATTTTGGCACGGGCACGACCCGCCAGCACGGCACGTGGCACGGCCAGGCACGGTACGGCACGGCACGTGCCTTGACCGTTGGAAAGTTCGCTGTTTTTGGCCGTTTTCCAACAGCTCTAAAACGGCTAGTTTCCCCCCCCCCCCCCCCCGTTTTCCAACACCGATATTCCTATGATTTATATTTTTGCTTCTATTTTAGATCCTAGACAAAAATATGATGACACCTTTTAATTAATTGATATTTATTATAGTAACATGAATTTTGAAGATGATGTTGAAAATTTTAAAAATAAGGTGATGGATGAGTTTTTTTCTTTATATAGAGTTTATGAAAGTAAATATGGAACCGTGTCTCGATTTGCCCCTTCTCAAACATCCAAAAATGTAAGTAAACGGGCCAAAGGTTTATTTGCATAAGCTGCTAACATGATGTCCAAGTTTTTCAGGTACGGAATCATCATCAAGTAAGAGAACACAAAGCGATGTTTCGGAGTTGCAAATGTACTTAAGTTACGACTACATGAAAGGCATGGACGATAAAGAGAAGTTTGGCCTCGACATCCTCGATTGGTGGAAATCACAAGCCGTGAAACATCCAATTTTGTCGGCAATGGCTCGTGATATTTTTGCTATCCAAGTCTCCTCCGTTGCCTCCGAAAGAGCTTTTAGTGCGTCGGGAAGAGTTTTAGACGATAGAAGAACAAGACTAAAACCCGAAACACTTGAAATGTGTGTTTGCTTCAAGGATTGGTTGGATGCCGAAACTCGTTCTCAAGATCGTACTTATGCACAAAACGACGACGATGAAGGAACGTCGACTTCTTTTAGTTCTCATACTTCTCAATCCACTCAATTAGCGGATGAACTTGAACCTCTAAGAGACGAAGACGAAGACGAAGATGAAGACGAAGGCGAAGACGAAGACGACCAATAATAATTACATGATTACATATTTACATTATACACTATTGTATTCTTTTTGTATTATCGAACTTCGTATTCCGTATAATAAATGAAGTTATTCAATATTCATACACTATTGTACGATTTTTAATTATCATTACTTATTTTGTAATTTTGTATTATTGAATTATCGTAAATTCGTACCGGCTACCGTCATATAATAAAATAAGTTATTCTTCAATTTTTTGTGTTTTTGGATTATCGCACTCGTATTTTTTTTTATTATATGCATTGTTCGTTGTTTTTAATTCGTTTTTTTTTATCATTTATTATTTTTTTTTTAAAAAAGAAGGGTGGCACAGTTTGGCCCGCGGCCCGGCACGGCACGGCCGCCGTCGGCTGGGGTGTGCCAATTTCAGGCACGGCACGGCACGGCACGGCACGTCGCGGAGCCGGCACGACACGGCCCCACCCTAGCACGGCCAGGCACGGCCCATGTTTAATTGTATGTTTGCATGTGCTTTTATTGGGGATGAAAAAATAGATTCATTTGTGTGGCTCTAAAAACCTTTTTGAAAGCTATGGAGAATAGAACACCAACTTCAATAATCACTGACCAGGACCAAACAATGGCAAATGAAATTGAGCAGGTAAAAGATTTATATTGACATTTTAAAGATTTTAAGTTCTGACAATAATGTTTTCCTTTTTCCCATAAAGTTACCCTTTTAATTGCATAAAGTTACCCTTTTAACTGCATAAAGTGACCCTATAGCATAAAGTGACCCCCTTATTTTCAATGTAGGTGCTTCCTGATACAAGGCATAGACTTTGTATCTGGCATTTGGAACAAAATGCCATAACCAGATTTGGGGCTCTTAATAAAGACAAAGAATTCAATTATGTATTCAACCATTGCTTAAAGATGTGTGTGTGACAGAACAAGAATTTGAAGCAAAGTGGCAGGCAATGATACAAAAATATGACTTGACAACACACTCTTGGTACCAAAGAGTGTACGAGTTGAAAGAAAAATGGTATCCTGCCCTTAGTAGAGATTTCTTTTCAGCAGGAATCTTATCGTCACAAAGGAGTGAAAGCACTAATCATGCTATAGGATTCAGAGCAAGTAAGCAACTACCTTGACAAAATTTATACCATATTTAAGAAAACAACCAATTGTTGGAGAAGCACAGAGAAATATGATGAGTTTACCAGTAGCAAGTCAATAGCATTGACTTCATTGCCACTGTCCGGAATGCTAAAGCATGCTGCACAGGTAAAAAGTTAATTGACACACTGACAGGGTAAAGTCGTATCCCCTAATCAAAAGAATTACCTAAGTCCTCTAACTAATGCAGATAGGGAAGTAGGGTCGAATCCACAGGGAAGCAAGTCTTTCTACTCCTAATTAATTATTATAATCTTAATTACCAGGGTAACCAATGTAGTTGTGATTAAAGATTATACTACGAAGAATATGAGTAGGGAAAATAAAGTAGGGAGAAAACAAATATTAAAAGGCATAGGGCATAGGTTCACTAATAAACAATAATCCAGGGTAAAACATAATAATCAATCATCAATGCATCAATTAATTAGATCATAAAGGGCTTTCGCTACGTATTACAATCACAGAGTTGATTCACCGGTATTAAATCTCATCTCTCGAATCTCGACCTAACCATTTATAAATTAATCTGCCTATTGAAACTAGACCTAAACATTAATTCTCATCTCTCGAATCTCGAATCAATATTGCTGAACTCATACAATTAAACCAGGCCTAATCTAATTGCATAGCATTCATTCAATCAATAGGAAATTAATCAAGCATTAACAATCAACAATCATAATTTACCCCTTCATATTATTTATTAGATCCCCATAAACCCTAGAAAGTAAACTACTCAGACATGATTAAAAATAAACAAATCAAAGCAATTAAACAAGTCATAAGGAATTGAAGGAATTAAAATACTGAAATTCATAAAGTAGAAATCGTACCGAATCGACGGAATTACAAAATGGAGTTAAGAACAAGAGTAAAAGTTTAGAGAGAGAAAATCTAAGTAGAGAGTGAATAATAGTAAGAGTATGTAAAAGATGATCCTAAACTTGCTTAATAAAATTACATTTATAAACATCTCTTTAAGATAAGAAAGAGGGATAGAATGATCTTCATTGAAAACTTGAAAGAATAGTGTAGGAGGCTCATCATCATCATCACCACCACCATGAACATCTAGTGAAGAAAGGAACTCAAATGTAATTCGAGGAAAAGTTGGAGCATTTAGATCAATGAAGTTTTCAAGGCCCAAGTTCCTTGCTAGCATCCTCACGTCTTCGTCAATTCCCAAAAGAGTGGTAGTCCCTTGATCATGAAATCGAGTGGAGTAAAGTTTCCTTGATGATAGATTTTCAAATCTATCCCAATGCTTCTTTCCAAACCTTATACCATAAGTTTCCTCAATAGACGGATCGGAGGTGGCTCAATTACATCCCGAGGGTTGTAATGTTTGGCACGTTTCGTTCGGCGAGGAGCAACCATCTACAAGCAACAAACAATGAAAAGGGCTTCAAAAATATAGCAAATAATGTGCTAAAAACTAATCATGATAATGGTGAGACAAACAAAGTTCACAATAATCAAAGAGTTAAGCAAATATTCAACTAAATTGAACAATGCATAATCAAATCACAATAATTGTCACAATTGTTGTCCCATAACACAATTAATTGAAGCAACATTTATCACATTTTATTACTAGCAAACCCTTGTCAACATGAACACTATCAACACCAACAATAAACCCACAAACTAATCTATACACAAATCCAACAAAATTCATGCCAAAATATTCAATTTGCTCAAGTAAAACCATCATCATAACAAAAATAAACACCATCAACATCATCATCTTCATAATCATCAAGCATTGAAGCAAGTAGTAGCAACATGGGTATGTAAGTAAAGGTAGTATTAACAAAATCAAATTCACATGAATCATAAAAATTGAAAATTTATCACATAATTAATGCAATTACACCTTCAATTGATAAGAAAGCACAAGAAAACAACAAGAAAAATACTACTACTTACAAACATTTCCCACAACATACTACTAAGCTTCAATTGAAAAATACCCAAAAATCTCAAATTTAGGAGAGAGAAAGTTACCTTGAATGTGTTAGAGTGAGGATTTGAGTAACAAAGACTTGAAAATTATGAACTTTGATGAAGAAATATATGATGGAGATGAAGGAAGAACTATAGCAATACCAAATAGATCTAGAGGGGAAAATAAAATGAAGTAGGAGAGAGAAGGAGGAGAGAGGAATTTCGGATTTAAGGGGGAAAAAGGAGGGTGCACCACCCAGTTATGTGCGGCCGCACATGAGCTTGGTGCACCCGCATAAGCCTCGTGTGCAGCCGCACATAGCCTGTGTGCGGGCGCACCCACGAGGGTCTTTTCCATCCCTTTTTCCTTCCTCCCTCACCATGGTGCGCCCACCTATATGATGGTGATGAGCAACCATATAGGCAGTAGCAAACCTTCATATTGGTGGGTATAAAGCATGAAAATCAAGAATTTAATCACAAGAACCCACCAAGCTCCATACTTACACAATTTTCCAACTCAAGAAATGGGACAATTTTACCTCAAAAATGGCATCAAAGTTGTTGAAATTCAACTCTGGCTCTAATTCTCTAAAGTTCAAGGAAATGGGTTAAGTCAAAGAGGGTCCATGGTTATGAGTCCAGATACATCGTGCGGAAGCCTAACCTGGAAGGGTTGGCGCGTAAGGATGGGACCCCATGCACAAGTTAAAAACTTGCTTCTACGGTTTGGTGGATTCACAAACTTGCATGTACCCGTCGTTGCCAGGAGCGTTCGATTGGGTAGATGAAGCGTGAACCCCCAGAGGGTTATGGCCATATGTATAACACATATGGGTTTCAGAAAAGTGAGAAAAACTCAATCAGGAAGTAGAATCGAGCCAACAATACTAGAAGCTCGGTATTGGAAGAACATGGCGCCAGACTATAGGAGCTGTCGCCGCAAAAGAACCTCTGTCGCCAAGCGACAGAACTGTTGACAGGCGACAGAAGCTCTTTACAGGCGACGGTCTCTGTCTTCTAGACGCTAGTTCCTACATGCCTCAGCAAGTATCTGTGTTCTTAGAATTTTCCAGATTTCGCAGTATTATTTCGATTCTAGTTGTGAAAGAAATTTCTCAAATTTCCTACGTGTAAAATCCTATGTTTTTTACTCAGTTCGGATGGTCTATCCAATGAGGACCTTTTTTTATGCATATGAAAATAATGTTAATCAAAATTACGCACATGAAATACTTAGAATTTTTCGAGTCTCATTCGCTCATTCTAAATCATTGCCAAAATAAATTTCAGGAACTAAAATAGAAATCCTCCCCAGTGGAGTCGCTAAAAAACTGTAGGGAATATTTCAAGTACTATGATCCCAAGCTTGAACCCCACTGTGATCATACACTCAAGTATGGTGGCGTTCCAAAGGGAATAAAGATAGAGCAAAAGAGTCGCCAACAAGTTTTAGGAACTTGTAAACCCAAAATGATCCAGGAGATCGTCAACTCCATAAGGTCAGGAACCAAATAGGGTTCGGGGATGAAGGTACGAATCCAATCTACAAAAGAAAGGACCCGCCCTATAAAATAGGCCTCTACTTTGTTCTACTCGTATTCATGTGCGCTTTTTGACTAACATGCAAACATTAGGTTAACCCTAAACCTGTTTATCTATGTTGGTTGAATATTAATGTACAAATAAAACTATTATTGGCGATCACTTGAATTAAAATCATATATTAGCCTAAAGCAAATTATTAATTATCTTATTAAGCGTGATTTCAAGTACAAATTCCCTTTAACAAGCACAAAAGGTGTAATCAAGCAATAATTTGCTTAAAAAAAGCAATAATAATAAAATAATATCAAGCAACATAATCAATAAAGACCATGATAGTAATAACAATAAAAATCATGTTAATAATAAAGCTTAAATATAATAGCAAGATCCTACGCATGATACTAACAAGATTAATAACAAATCCTAGCATGTCACTAAGCATTAAAGATCACAGCTTTAAACCTAACATGACACTAACATGCTATTAGGAAAGAGTAAAGGCACCCTAAACATGATACTAGAAAGCATTAAAAACATCCTAACATGATACTAGGAATTAAACATTAATAAACATGCTTTCTACATTGAAAGAGAGAAATAAGATTACATACTTTGAAGCCTCGTACCTCTTTCTAATAACAAAATACACAAGTTAGTAAACTTCAATGAAAATAATAAAGAATAATTAAAGAATTAAATTAAATAAGAATCAAATTAAATAAAGTTTAAACTAGATTTGGACCAAACCCTCAGAAATGTATAAACCTTGCACGTCTAGGGCGAAGGCAACTTCGAACTTGGCTAGGTGTTTCTAGATCTTGTGTATGCGGAATTGTGTTTAAAAGGTTGGTTTAGAAAGAGAGAGAGAAAGAAAGCATATATTGCTCAAGAGAGAATAGATAGAATTGGTGATTGTCAAAATGAATAAAAACGGAGGTTCATGACCGTATTTATAAGGAAAATAGTCCGGAAAAGCATAGAATTTGATAAGGAATAAAACTACATACACGTCGCCAGAAATACACTCTGTCGCCAAGCGACAGACTTGTCGTTTGGCGACAGTTTGGCTTGCATGCGCTTTCCACGCGGAATCCGATCTTTAACCAAATTGATCTACGGAATCCGAACAAAAGATAAAACATATCTTTAAAAATAATAATATAATAATATTTTATTCCAAATAAAAATCCATCTTAAAATAATTATTAAATCTAATAATATTAGAATTTAAAAGAACGTTATAGAAACTTCTAGAAAGTTATAATTAATCCTAATAAGTTTAGGAATAATAATTAACATTGGGCCCTCCTCTAGATCATTGGGCCGTATGTAAATAATGAACCGGGCCCAGTTTAGTATTTTGGCCATAAATTTCTTAATATTCATCGGAATTGGGCTTATAATATATCGTTGGAAAGGTCTTTTCGAGCCCCATCCAATTACACTATTATCGAACCCTTATTATGGACCAAACTAAACCGCAACACTTGACTTTTCCACACTTTCACCTTATTCGATTATGGTTTGACGTGAAAGGCATTCATCACTGGGTTTGGTTTTGGGGAGACACAAATGGGTGTCTACAGCGAGACACGGCCGTCCTGGAGGGGGAGAAGTGGAAGGCTGAATTCGAAGCCTCTGAGAAGCTGAAGAGCGACTTAGCCTTAGCACATGCCAATCTTCAGTCGGCTTTGGATGAAGCGGACGCGTTGAAGGCCAAGGTGGAAACCTTGAAGAAGTCCGTTTCGGACTTAACTGAGAAGCTGAAGGCTCCTCGGCCGCCTAGTGTTGAAGAAGTCGTCTGCATTGAGCACAATGCTGAAGAGCGGCTTAAGGCTCACTTCTTCGACTCCTTTGAATTGATGGTGGCCGATGGTGAAGCGGCCTACTACCAGGATCGCTTCGCTAAGCACCTGGCGTACGTCTGCCTTAGGGAAGAGGCAAAGAAGGCCGGCCAACCTCCTCCCGAGCTAGTGGTCACTTCCCTTGAGTCCGGAGAGGACGAAGAGGAAGTTGAAGAGGATGAGGAGGAGGAGGCAGGCGACAATGCTGAGAAGCCCAAGGGTGAGATGTCTGTCCTTGCCCCGGCCAACGAAGAGAAGTCAGCCATGGAGGAGCCTGCCAAAGATAGATGATACGGCTAAGTAGAGCTCATGTCCTCCATCAGCCATCTGCTTAGCGTCCAGCTTTCCCTTCTTTCAGCTTTTAGTTTGTTTTTCCTTAGCTACTGTTAAACAATTTTCATTTTTTGTTTGAAGCCGCCTATTTTGAGCGGTAATGTAAGATATTTCGGCCGCCATCTGAGCGGTCTTATTTCAATGTTAATTTGTCCGCCTTTTGAGCGGTTTTTTATATCTGTTTCATACTGCAAAATTTTTGCAATTTTATGCTTTTTGAATGCTTTCGTACGAACCTAGGGGTATGCCCCTTTATTCGGTGTTCGCCAAGTCCATACTCTGAGTGGTTTGATTGACTTGGTAGGTTTTATACCTGAAAGGGTATGACAACTAGCAAGTTAATCAAATCATAGTAATGATTGCCCTTGGACTAGGTGCAACGCCGAATCAATCAGATTTAATTGGCCGTTCAATTGAGTCGTCCGTTGAAACTATCGCTCGAACGTACTCGAGAAATTCCAAGTATTATCTCAACTTAGAAATTTCTTGGCTCAGCTGCACTAGACGCCTAGGTATGTTCTTATTGTAAGGGACATTTGTGTTTTACAATTTCAGGATACCTTGCCTTTAATGTTCGTCCTGGATTGGGATAAACGTTCGTTTCTGATCTTAGTTAGATTTTATATACTATGTTCATTTTTTTTTACCCTAGCGGCCGGGTTGCTTTGTTGGAAGCAATCTTGTAACCCTTTCACCTCGGCAATCTTGCTGAGTCTTTTGTAGGCCGAGTTGCTATGTTGCAAGCAACCTAGTAACTGATTTCACGCGGCCTTTGAGCTTTAATCATAAAGTGCAAATAAGAATAAGTAAAATAGCAAGATAAAATAACAATGTTTGACTTTTTCATTAATTTGTCAAAATTACATTGTTGTGGCCGTATGGCTTTAATTACATTGCTCGGTCGATAGACCTAACTGTATATACAACCTTTTGGATAAGTACTAAAAAAGAAACTTAAACATGATACTTTTTCAGATTGTCAGTGTTCCACGTCCGCGGGATCTGACGGCCATCAATGGCTTCAAGTCGATATGTGCCGTCTCGGACTTCTTCCCTAATTCGGTATGGCCCCTCCCAGTTTGGAGTTAATTTGCCGTCCTCATTGGCTCAGCCAATAGCTTCCATTTTTCTCAGCACCAGATCCCCATCTTCAGCGGACGCTTAGACACTCGGCGATTATATGCCCTTGTCATCCTTAATCGATAGATTTCATGTCTAAGCACCGCATTGCCCCTAGCTTCTGGAAGAAAATCTAGGGCGGTCTTCATGGCCTCCCAATTGGCCGACTCATCGTATAGCATCACCCCGCAGAGTGGGCTCGTACATCTCAATTGGGAGTACAGCTTCGGCTCCATAGACCAAAAAGAATAATACACTAAATGTAATCCCCCGTATTTATAAATATGTTATAAATGAATTTTTATTTTATTTATAATATTTATGTGTGTTTTTCCGGGATTTAAGTTTTAAAGTTCCAAATTATTTTTGGGTTGATAATTGATTTTGTTCTAAAATGATTTTTAATTGTCCACTCTACAATTTATGCCATACATATTAAACAAAGCTAGTCCATCTCATTTACCTAATTGGCCCATAAATTTTATGAGGCCCAATCTTAAAACTAACCCTACACCACTCTCTCTCCTATAAATACCCCATTATTCCCCAAAATTTTCCCCACACAAAAGGTTAGTCTTATTTTTCCTCCTCTTTATTTTCTTTATTTTATTTTTTTTCCCTTTATTTTATTTTCCATTTATTTTTTTTCTTTTCTTTTTCCTTTTTCTTTCTTTTCTTTTTCATCCTTTCTTTTTCCTTTTCACGTGAGTTAAAACTCACGGTCACCACCACCGCCCAACACCAACTGCCGCCAACCCTGCACGCCGGAAACCGGCGCCGACCCCCACCGGCCGTCGGCGACCCACCACCAGCCCATCAGCTGGCCCACGTGGCTCCTCCTTCTTCTTCCTCCTTTTATAATTTGTATAAATTTATATGTAATTGTTTTGGGTTTTGATTTTGTAGTATAAAGATTATATGTTTAGTATCAAAATCATGTTTTTGATAGCTTAAACCTATAATTTCATATTTTAATTATCTTATAAATTTTCAAATTTTATAATTTTAAAACCTAGGGTTTTAATTTAATCAAATTGAGATTTTAGGGTTCTAATGAGCAATAAATTTGGGGCTTTTGTTCCTATTGGATTTCTAATGCATAATTAACCATAAAAACATGTTTTTAATGAAGTATTAAGGACTTTTATTGTAAATTATATTGCTGGAAATTTTTGTAGGTATTAATTTGTGATTATTGGTTGTTTTCTAGGAAGTGATTTTTCTCTAGGAGACTTTTAAGTAATTAAAAGTGGCGCAAAGGATTGTTTACACGAGGTACGTACATGTCTACTTCGTTGTAAGTAGTATCATGTTTAGGTACCAAAAGAAAAAAGAACTTAATTTCATGATTAGAGAACACTTGGATGGAAATTGTTTGGTTATATATTTAATTAATTTATGTATTTATGTTTATGAGGCATGTTTTGGTGAATTAATTATGCTTGTATGGAATTATGGATGCAAATATGTTGAATTATATTGGATTAATTGTTTGTATGGAATGTTGATACAAACATATTTTATTGGATTGGTTTGTTAACCACATTTGGATTATTAAAGGATTGGAATTGAATGGTTTAAGTGGAATGAATTTATTAATTATTCCACAATGTTATTATTTATTTATTTATTACTCAATCATGACTTGTTAGTATGTTGAGTAAAGGTGGTTTATTAAGCCGAAATGCCTAGGTGGGTTGACTATGTTCAACAATTTTGGATAATTTGGAAGTTTAATGGAATTAAAGGTCAATTTGTGTTGTGATCACCATTGTCCTAAATAAGATTAAAAGTGAGTTGATGTATGAATGTTATTGTAGACACCTAAAAATGTCTCCCCAAAACCAAACCCGATGATGAACAACCTTTCACCGCCATTATTGGTCGGGTTTAGTATTTAATCCCGAGAGTGCTTAAAAATCATATTTAATTAAATTCGTAATTCTGAATAGCCCATGGATCAGTCTTGATGTTTGGTAAAAGCATAGTTTTAATTTTAGCCCAAAATCTTGTTTATTTTATTGTTTTATTATTTATTTTTAGTCTAAACCCTTTTATTTATTTATTTTTAATTATTTTCTTATTTTAGTCCATTTTTAATAAATCTGAAAATGGCCCGAAATTATCAATCGACATTTAAAAGCTGAATGAAATTAGGGTTAAAAATGAATTTAGACGGAAAAATGACAAAAACTGTCCCGCGCCACGGCAGGAATTCCCGCGTCACGGGATTATCTCCCGTCTGACGGTAGGAAATCCCGTGTCACGGGAAACCTGATGTGACACGGGTACAGTTCGTGTCTTTTCCGTGTAAACCCTAACGCATTTTCTTCCCCCGTTTGTTTAAAAGTATCCCGCGTCACTCAAAAGGGCACCGTGTCACGGGATTCTCTCCCGTCTGACGGTGGAGTTTACTGTGTCACGGTACAGTTTGCCGTGTCACGGGAAACTTTTTTAGGGTTTATGTCATTTTAGGGTTCCGTGTGTTCCCTCAACACTTTTTTCCTATAAATAACCCCTCATTTCTGATGTACGGGGCATGAAATAATTCTCTCATTTTCTCTTCTATGCTCTAGCCTAAACACTAGCCTACCCTTCTCTCTTTCAAAATACCTTCCTTAAGCACTCCAAGGAGTCCATACTTTACCCGGGGTTCTGTCCTTAAACCACGGCGTGAAAGGTAGAACTGTTTGAGGGTTTGGCCCCAAATCAATTATCATTTAATTTAATTTAATTCCATTTTAATTATTTGTCCCTAATCATTTTCCCTTATCGTAATGTCAATTCCCACTTCCTATGAGTGCCAAGCATATTCACCACTATGCTTTAACGTAGGCGCACTTCAAACGACGCCTACAATTTGGCGACTCCACTGGGGAGGATTCTTGGTTATTTATCGATTTGAGTGATCGGTATTTAATCGAGATGAGTGGATGAGACTTGAAAGATTCTTGAAAAATATTCCTGTGATTAATTTGGCACTTTTGCATAAGCATAGACGTTTTAACGTTGAATTTAGATCTGTCACGTAGGAAAAATTGAACAACTTGATTGCGTACGAAGAAAAACAGGGCACCAGTCAGATTTTCTGACTGCCGTGTCACGGCAGAGTCTGCCGTGTCACGGTACAGTGTACCGTCTGACGGTACACTATACCGTGACACGGGAATTTCTGCCGTGTCACGGCAATCCTAAAATAAGTCCGGTGGCTTATTTTCTTTCCTCACAGTCGACTTCCTTCGATTTTTCTGAAAAACCGTATGTGTTCTACATGCGTCTTAGCCCCGGGGGATTTAAGCTCTATCGACCCAAAAACGCTCATGGCAATAAGGGTTCATCCGAGTTATTAAATCCACCCAAACCATGGAGTCGAGTTCGGTTTCATCACGAACTCGCGGAGCCGCCCGTTGGCATACACCCTCAAGGGAGGCTACCTTGCTAACACGTCCAAACTCTTAACCATGGTACCCTTTTGACACCCAAAGCTTGACCAATAGTTGAACATAGATCTTGACTCTAGGTTGCGAACTTTTTACATCATCGTGCCTAAATGCTATGTGGATGTTTGGTGCTAACCCTCATGCGTTTGCTCTTTTTGTTTAACCCATGACCTGGAACTGCGCACCGTGTCACGGCATGTTCTGCCGTGTCACGGTGAACAGTGCCGTGACACGGGAAAGTCTACCGTGTCACGACAGTCTGCACCGTGACACGGTGCCCAGGAAAGTGTCTTGTCAGTCTTTTTTTTTCGATTTTTGTGCGAATGTTGTGTCCAGTTTGGTGTCATGTCTAGCTATACGGTCAAAACACGCGTCCATCACTCACATATCGTGTTCACACACTTTTAAGTCGTGCACCACTTTTTTGACCGTATTTTAGGGAATTCTTGTTTTTGTGTCGTTTTTTTTTCGGAGAAAGTCGGACGGTATCCTCCTTTTTTTTAAAAAAAAAAAAGTTGACCGTGTCACGGTACAGTGCACCGTCTGACGGGGTACCGTACCGTGGCACAGGAATGTCCACCGTGACACGGTGGATTTTTCAAAAAAAAAAAAAAAAAAAAAAGTTGACCGTGTCATGGTACAGTGCACCGTCTGACGGGGTACCGTACCATGGCACGGGAATGTCCACCGTGACACGGTGGATTTTTCAAAAAAAAAAAACAGTTGACCGTGTCACGGTACAGTGCACCGTCTGACGGGGTACCGTACCGTGGCACGGGAATGTTGACCGTGACACGGTGGATTTTTTAAAAAAAAAAAAAATGAAAGCGTCAGTCAAGTTTTCCGTGTCCTCGCATCAGTCATTTTGGTTACTGTTGTAACACCCTAGAAATTTCTTTCCTTAAAATACTCACTTTACTCTTTCAAAATACGACTTAGGAAAATCTAAGACATTACCGCCACCGTGAAAACGGCTAAGGCAAATATCAAAGAATCACAGCGGAAGACTTGAAAGTCAAAATTTAGAAATAACATAATTTTAAAACCAAAACCAAACCAAGGTAAAGTTTAAAACCAATAAAACCAAGTTAAATAAATTCCAATACAACTTGGAACCTCTCAAGGCCCTTATTCAAAACCAAATCAATCAAACATTAGTGTTAGTCTAACAATCAATAAAACAAATTATTCACAACATAAACATTTCACATCCTAGTGAAAACTAGCATAGTTCTCTCTTCACTCATGCCCCATCATGAACATGCCTCAATACCTGAAAAGAGTATCCCTACTTGCCCCCACTACTCTCCATTAAAATGGATCATCGTAGGGCCAAGATAAAGACATAGCCAGAGACAAACAATACACACAATCAACAAAGCTGAGTACAAAAGCGTATTTAAACATACTAACATGAAATTCCTAGCATCACACATACTTACCTCATTGCACCTGTTTACAAGCATACACAACAAACAACATGACTCTTTAACTGGACACAGATTAATTTATTTAGTGTTGATTACACATCGAACGGGTTTCCAACCAAACCTGCCTCAATAAATTGAGGACCACTGACACGGGAGCTAACCGTGCCAGTATCACCTGTGCCACACATTGGTGGCGGAATTCCAGCGCATAAAAATAAAAAGGGAATATACAGCGTCCTGTACTCCATTAGAAGTTATGGTTAAATATAAAACCCCATAACTCCCCCCATATGTTCATACTCAAGGTATATACGTTCCAAGAGTTTTGGTGCGTAATCTCTTTCACTTTACGTTGTTTACATATTATTAGACTTGGTGATGACTCACAAAGCATAACAATTCAATCATCCATAATAATTTAAACAAACACACATACCAATTTAATTCTTGAATGATTAGTGACCACATATAATTTAATGTTGAACCCTTTTTAAATCTACCTCAGTGTCAAAGACACCTTAAGCGCATAAAGCGCCAACAATCCTATCCCTCGGTGTTAAAACACCTTAAGTGCACAAAGGCACCGACATACAATTTATTCTTTGTGTACATAGACACTTGCATAGCTCCTTCCTCATGCTTAAAGCATCAATAAAAATTATATGAACCATAATAAAATTCCTTTTCAATAATCCAAACATAACCAAACATTTAGTTTGACTAAACATGCTCTCTATCACGCCATAAATAAATATGTAGTCCATACAATCATGCCAAAATATAATTTTCCAATCCACAGATCATCACCAATAATTCATGCTTCACAATTCAATTATCAACACCAATAATTCACAATTCAACACATGAACCTTAGCATGATACTACTTGTAATTAATTGGTACCAAACCTAACACGATTCTACATCATCAAATATGCTAAGTACGCGAACGTACCTTGAATATGATCTTAAATTCGCCACGACTAGTAAAAATCGCTTACTTCAAAGTCTCCTACACATTAAAATTATAATAGTGTATCAAAATCCACTCTAAACAAATTTCCAGCAATATATACTATTTTAAAACCTTTCATAAATTAATTAGAATAGGCTGAAATTATATTTAGAACACCATAATTAAGTCCCTTTTAATGGGTAATTTAAATCCCCTTTAAAAACATAAAATTTAGGTTTCTACTTAAAATTCCTGCACTATTTTTATAACTAAAACTTGCTGAAAATTAGTCTTAAAGCACTTAAATTGAAGGTCTAAACATTAATACATCATATACTTTCATAATTTCATAAATCAAGAACCTAGGGTTTCAAAAATTGGGGCTTTTTAATCAAAATCAAATCTGAAAATTAATTAACATGATTACAACATTCAAACATCAAGATTTGATCCCAAAACTCATAAATTTATAAATAAATCTAAGCATAGATTAAATAAAACAAGGAAAGATAAAATTTTTTTTTTAGAAGAACCGACGGCAGCAACAGCCACCACGGCACGGCTGGGCTGCTGCCGCCTGTGCCACCGCGGCTGCTGGCCGTGTGCTGGTGGCGCGCGGTGGTGTGTGGTGGTTGCGGCCCGGCCACGTGCAAGGGGGTGGTGGTGGCCGGCCGTGAGAAAGGGGAAGGGGAAAAAGGAAGAGAAAAAAAAAAGAAAGGAAAATAAGGAGAAAAGGGGGAGAAGTTTACCTTGGGTTTTCTCCACTCTGGGCAAAGTTGATTTGCCTCATAAGTGGGATATTTATACCCCTTCTCTTCCAACCCTTTTACCCTAAACTTTCCTCTTTTAAATTTTCCTAATCCCTTCCCAAATAAAACTTGTTAATTAAAAATAACTTTCTTAAATTAAAACCCCATCTTTAAAATAGAAATAGTTAAATAAACTTACCTTTTATAATAATATTAATAAAAATACTTTAATTAAAATGATTATAACTAATTAAATGTTTCCTTAAATACATACTTTAAATAAAATACGTATAATAATACGGGGTATTATAGTCCATCCCCCTTAAAAAAGTTTCGTCCCGAAACTTGGATAACGAAATTGAAACCTTTTTCTTAATAATGTATAATATTGTTGTACTTTTTGTCACCCTTTTTCTGTTTTATGTCCCTTGAGGGCATAAATACTTGAAATACTAGTTAAAATTTGTGCAAAGAGCACCAAAAATGACTGAAATTTGGGTAAAAAGCGCGAAATTCTACCGCATTCTACCCCCCTTAAAGAGAACGAGTTACGCCCCCGTAACTCTACATACCTGAAACAACTCTGGGTATTTCTTTTTCATTTCATCCTCTGCCTCCCAAGTGGCTTCCTCATATTCTTGGTTAGACCACAGTACTTTTACAATCTTAACATTCTTGTTGCGTGTACTACGCACCTTGCTGTCAAGAATCTTAACAGGTCTCTCCTCATAGGTTAAACTTTGATCTATCTCAATGGTTTCTGGTTGAAGCGCATGGGACTTATCAGGGATGTACCTTCTCAACTGTGATACGTGGAATACATCATACACTTTGCTAAGTTCCATAGGTAAAGCTAACCTATAAGCTACCTTGCCTATTCTTTGCAGTATTTCATATGGACCGATGTATTTTGGACTGAGCTTTCCTTTCTTCCCAAATCTCATAACTCCTTTCATTGGTGACACCTTTAGCAACACCTTATCGCCTATGTTAAATTCTTCTTCTCTTCGCTTTGAGTCTGCATAACTCTTTTGGCGATCTTGAGCTGTCTGGATTTTAGCTTGAATTTCTCTTACTTGTTTGATTGTATTTTCAATTAGTTGAGGCCCAAGAACTATAGTTTCACTAATGTCGTTCCAACAAATTGGGCTATGACACTTTCTCCCATACAAGGCCTCGAATGGAGCCATACCAATGCTCGCATGATAACTATTATTATAAGAGAATTCAATTAAATCCAAGCTATCCTCCCATCCTCCCTGGAAATCTATAATGCAGGCTCTCAACATATCTTCCAAGGTTTAAATGGTTCTTTCGGTTTGCCCATCTGTGGCAGGGTGGAAGGCTGTACTCATTTTAAGTGTTGTACCAAAGTTTTCTTGCACACTTTTCCAAAATTTTGAGAGAAACCTGGAATCCCTATCAGATACGATATCTTTTGGAACTCCATGTAATCTCACAACGTGCTTGATGTAAGCTTTTGCAAGTTGTTCCATTTTCCAAGTTTCTTTCATTGGTATAAACATTGCTGATTTTGTTAGTCTATCCACCACTACCCAAATGGTGTCATTGCCGCTCTTGGATTTAGGAAGACAGGTCACAAAGTCCATTGAAACGCAGTCCCATTTCCAGCTTGGGATTTCCAATGACTGTACAGTTCCTTGAGGCCTTTTGTGTTCTATTTTCACCTTTTGACAAGTTAAGCATCTTACCACAAATTCAGCCACCTCGTTTTTCATCCTAGGCCATCAAAACATTTTCTTTAAATCCTTATATAACTTGTCTCCTCCTGGGTGTACTGAATAAGGTGTATTGTGGCCCTCTTCCATTAACTTTCTTTTCACTTCCTCACATTTTTGTGGCACACACCATCGACCCTTATACCTTAAACTCCCATCCTCATGAACTTTGAAGTCTGTAGCCTTTCCTTGTATGATCTTCTCACGGATCCTGTCCAACTTTACATCTCCCTCTTGGTTTTCTCGAATCTCATCGAATATTGTTGGTTGGACACTCAGATTTGCAAGAATACCTGCTGGTACTCCCCATTCCACGACTTCTAAGTTCAATTTTGCCATTTCTCTACATAACTCATTAGCTACCACTAACGAGTTTAATCCATGACTAGTTTTATGACTTAAAGCATCCGCAACTACATTTACTTTCCCTTCGTGGTATTGTATGTCTAAGTCGTAATCCGTTGTATACTCTAGCCACCTTCTTTGACGAGAGTTCAAATCTTTCTGAGTGAAAATATACTTTAGGCTCTTTTGGTCTGTGTAGATTCTACATTTCACTCCATACAAATAATGACGCCAAATTTTTAGGGCAAAAATGATGGCAGCTAATTCTAGGTCATGGGTTGGGTAGTTTACCTCGTGCGTCTTAAGCTGCCTAGATGCATATGCTATTACCTTCCCGTTTTGCATAAGGACGCATCCCAAACCATTCTTTGATGCATCACTATACACATCATACAACCCGCTATCATCTGGAAGTGTAAGCACTGGTGCTGTAATTAATTTGTGCTTTAAGAGTTGAAACGCCTCTTCACACTTCTCATCCCACTCAAACTTCTTGTCCTTCTTCATTAAAGTAGTCATAGGTTTAGCAATTTTGGAGAAATCTTTAACGAAGCGCCTATAATACCCTGCTAAACCTAAGAAACTTCTCACATCAGATACCGTTTTGGGTGTAGGCCAACTTTTCACAGCTTCTATTTTGGCTGGGTCTACTTCTACTCCATCCTTAGACACAAAGTGCCCTAGGAATGCTACCTTTTCCAACCAAAATTCACACTTAGAGAACTTAGCATAAAGGTGGTTTTCTCTCAGGGTTTGCAGAACTGCCCTTAGATGTTCTGCATGCTCCTCTTTGGTCTTGGAGTATACCAAAATGTCATCTATGAAGACCACTACAAACTTATCCATAAATTGATGAAATACCCTATTCATCAAATCCATAAAGATTGCTGGAGCATTAGTCAATCCAAAAGGCATAACTGTGAACTCATAGTGTCCATACCTTGTCCTAAATGCCGTTTTAGGAATGTCCTCATCGGCAATCCTCAATTGGTGATATCCGGACCTCAAGTCGACCTTAGAGAACACCGTGGCTCCCTTCAATTGATCAAACAAATCATCTATTCGTGGTAAAGGATACTTATTCTTTATCGTCACCTTATTTAATTCCCTGTAATCGATACACAACCGCATGCTTCCATCTTTTTTCTTCACAAATAGAACTGGAGCTCCCCAAGGAGAAGCACTTGGTCTAATGTATCCCTTCTCCAGTAAGTCCTGCAACTGCTCCTTCAACTCACTCATTTCCGCAGGTGCCATTCGATATGGTGCCTTGGATATAGGGGCTGTTCCGGGAACTAAATCTATGGTAAAGTCGATTGCTCTCTTAGGTGGCATCCCCGGAATTTCCTCTGGAAATACATCCAGGTACTCATTCACTACTGTTATATTCTCTGGGTTTGTCACTTGCTCATGGTCCATATCCCTAACACTGCAAAAATATACTGGATGCCCTTTCTTCATGTATTTTGCTAATTTTAGGACAGAAATTAATCTTGGGCACTTAATACCACCCTTCATCCAGTATGTCACTGATTCATTACTGCTTGTGACCATCTTAACTTTTCGTGACCTACAACTAATTTCAGCATTATACTTACTCATCCAGTCCATTCCTAGAATAATATCGAAGTCACTCAACCCAAACTCAATAAGGTCAGAAGGGAATATCTTTCCCTCTATTTCTAAAGGCACATTTCTAAATGCTTTAGTACAATTCACTACCCCACCTGTCGGAATAGTTATAGGTATATCTACTGCTTTTACTGCTGTTAAGCAGTTCCTAAGTTTTGTCACAGTACCTTTAGAAACAAAAGAAAAAGTTGCACCAGAATCAAACAATACTTTAACAGGAAGAGAGTTAATAGAAAAAGTACCAGTAATAACATCATTCGTGGCCTCAGCCTCATGTCTACTCAGCACATTCAGTTTCCCAACAGCTACACCCTTATTTTGGTTATTGTTATTATTGGGATTACCGCTCCTTACCCCATTCTGTTGTGCTCCCTTGTTCCCATTAAAGTTGTTGCTGTTGTTGTTTCCTTGGAAATTCTTCTGGTTCCCTTTTGAGGTGAAATTGTTCTGCCTATTCCCATTAGCATTCTTAGAGTAACACTCGTACTCCCTATGCCCCAGTTTGTTACAAGCACGACAAGTAACCAGATTTCTCTCGCAATCCTTCCCAGGGTGGTTGTTATTGCACCTCCTACAACGATAAACCCTTCCATCTATGTTATTCCCCCGGTTATTGTTTCCAACCCCTCCATTGTTTCCACGTCCACCCTGGCGGTTATTATTCTGGAAATTATGATTATTATTGGAGAAGTTATTATTGTTGTGGTACTTCTGCTTCTTAAAACCATTCTGGTTTCCATGCTGGTTACCAGAAACTTGCACCACCTCCTTTCTTTTCTCTTTCCCTTCCATATCAGTCAGCTCTTTCTTCTTCTTTTCCTCCAACGCATACAGGTGTGCGGCTCTCCCATACACTTCATCCAGAGTTTCAAATACTTGCCCGCAGAGTTTTAATTGCAGATCCGTAGTTAAACCACTCTCAAACTTCCTAGCCTTGGCTTTTTCAGTAGCAACAGTTTCCTCAGCAAAACGGGACAACTCTATAAACTTAGTATAGTACTCCGTGACTGACATCTTTTCCATTCTGAGGTTTGAGAACTCCTCAGCTTTCTGTTTCTGCAAAAAGGTAGGGTAAAACTTATCCCTCATTCTCTCCTGAAATTTGTTCTAGTTGAATCCAGGTAGGGTCCTAGTAGTAGCTTCATTTTGCTGCCACCAGAGGTCAGCTTCACCCCTTAGGTAGTAGGTAGCACAGCCCACTTTCGAATCTTCAGGGCATCCCACCGCCTCAAACAGTTTTTCGAACTCTCTCAACCAGTTTTCTAAAATAGTAGGGTCGGGCTCCCCTTGATAAACGAGTGGCTTACTCTGGGCCACTTTCCTAAAAAGCTCCCCCCGAGTATCCCTGTTACCAGACGTGTTTCTAGCCAGCTGCTGGGCAACTGCTGCTAATTGTCTTACTATCTCACTAAGTTCATTTCCACCGGTGTTGGTGCTGCTTCCTCCTGCCATCTTTCTTCTCCTGAATTAAAAGAATCAGGTTCTAAATTAAATGTTGTTTAGGTTAGCTCCCAAGGCATTCACTCACTAAGTCTAGAATTATTAAACTTGCACAATTCCTTGAAGCTAATAAATTTTTGAATTGGATTTACCAAATTCATAGTTCATAGCTTTATCAATTAATTATTGATTGCTAACCAACCAAGCATTTAATAAAGCATCACAAAAATAAATGAAATAGTCCCCGTTAACCCTCGATATTTGAGACTATAAATTTGCTGGAATATGGTTTGTAGGATTGGAATGGCAATATAAGTTAAAATTATTTGGAGATGGATGGATTGCTGTAATTGAAATAATTATATTATTAGGAAGTAGTAAGGAAAGAAAAGTGGAATTTTATTGATATGAATAACGAATAAATACTGGAATATAAATGAGTATAATCACTAGCAAGTGTTCATAGGATCACTAAATGTTTGTGGCAATACCACTTATTACCTAGACTGCAAATAGTAAGGGTAGTAAAAATAAACTGAGAATCTAATAAAAGAAATTAAAATAATCAGTCCTTTCGAACGTTGTCCCTTTTGTCAGTAGATTGCCTATAACTCGAAGGATCGAAATCATTGTCATTAGAGTCCTCCATTGGTTCAGGTGACTCAGGTTCAGGCTCTACTTGGACGAATTCTCCTTCCTCTTCTTCGTCTGATGATATGTCGATTATAACTGGAGTTGGAGGTGGGTTAGGATCGGATATCTCCATCATTGAACTGTCCCCCTCTTGTTGCTCCCCATTTTCCGCTTGGTTACCCCCTGATGATGCAGAAGAGGAACTTTATGGTTGTTGATTTAAAGGTGGGTTGTTTACTGGGTTGTCATAATAGTAGTTAGGGTAGGGAAGATTTAAACGCTGATAGTGAGCTCTTTCCACCCTTACAATGTAGTTTGTTAAATAAACATAATCGGGGTACCACTGTCCATAATAATTTTTGTACTTGTAGTAGTTTGGAATATCTCCCGGAAGATAAAAGTCAGCAAATTTTTCCTTAATAGCAATATAGGGAGGCTCCTCTGGCAGACAGTGTACAATCATTGCCGAAATACGATCAGGGGTCTCAAATATTTTATCCCGCAAGACATTACTCCTATAAGAACAATAATATCTGATTTTCTCTACGAAGTCATAGGGGTGCTCATCGTTTTTCTTAATTAATGACCCCATTTGTGTAAACTTACTAGGAAAGTTAGGCATCCTGTAGAGGAAAAAGCTTAGAAAGAATTCCCTTCCCTAAAGAAACAAAATAGATAATGCAATTCGTGCAAAAATTTAAGTTTGGTGTTCAATCATACAATTTGAATAATTCCCACAAAACAATACATATATTTCATGCTTCAATCAACAAACATTTACTCATACAACATGCTTGAACACCCTAAAATAAAATTAATGCACGCAGGGAAGAAATTAAATTCTAGCCTATATGCCCTTTCCTTTCCTACCCAAGCTCACCGACATGTTGATAAAAACTTTTAACACATAATTCTTACCTCAATCCTTGCTCCCTGCAAAAATTAACAAACTAAAAGTATTTTATCCTGCTTAAAAAAATTTTTTTTTTTTTGAAATTAAAGGGCAAAATTTTCGGCGCTACTAAAAAAAAATTGGACACTTGAAAAAAAATTTCGAGTGTCTAAAAAAAAAAAATAATTTCGAACCAAATGAAAAAAAAAATATTTTCGGCCCAAATTAAAAAAAAAATTTCGGACCTTCTTAAAAGAATTATTTAAAATAAAATCGGAATGAAATAGACATAATAAAAATTAAATAAGCACTTGGCCAAGTTTAAATCATAAATAAAAAAAAAGTTTTCGTGTTAGTGGTAATTTAAAATCTTAACCAAAGCTCCCAGATACCACTTTGTAACACCCTAGAAATTCCTTTCCTTAAAATACTCACTTTTCTCTTTCAAAATACGACTTAGGAAAATCTAAGACATTACCGCCACCGTGAAAACGGCTAAGGCAAATATCAAAGAATCACAGCGGAAGACTTGAAAGTCAAAATTTAGAAATAACATAATTTTAAAACCAAAACCAAACCAAGGTAAAGTTTAAAACCAATAAAACCAAGTTAAATAAATTCCAATACAACTTGGAACCTCTCAAGGCCCTTATTCAAAACCAAATCAATCAAACATTAGTGTTAGTCTAACAATCAATAAAACAAATTATTCACAACATAAACATTTCACATCCTAGTGAAAACTAGCATAGTTCTCTCTTCACTCATGCCCCATCATGAACATGCCTCAATACTTGAAAAGAGTATCCCTACTTGCCCCCACTACTCTCCATTAAAATGGATCATCGTAGGGCCAAGATAAAGACATAGCCAGAGACAAACAATACACACAATCAACAAAGCTGAGTACAAAAGCGTATTTAAACATACTAACATGAAATTCCTAGCATCACACATACTTACCTCATTGCACCTGTTTACAAGCATACACAACAAACAACATGACTCTTTAACTGGACACAGATTAATTTATTTAGTGTTGATTACACATCGAACGGGTTTCCAACCAAACCTGCCTCAATAAATTGAGGACCACTGACACGGGAGCTAACCGTGCCAGTATCACCTGTGCCACACATTGGTGGCGGAATTCCAGCGCATAAAAATAAAAAGGGAATATACAGCGTCCTGTACTCCATTAGAAGTTATGGTTAAATATAAAACCCCATAACTCCCCCCATATGTTCATACTCAAGGTATATACGTTCCAAGAGTTTTGGTGCGTAATCTCTTTCACTTTACGTTGTTTACATATTATTAGACTTGGTGATGACTCACAAAGCATAACAATTCAATCATCCATAATAATTTAAACAAACACACATACCAATTTAATTCTTGAATGATTAGTGACCACATATAATTTAATGTTGAACCCTTTTTAAATCTACCTCAGTGTCAAAGACACCTTAAGCGCATAAAGCGCCAACAATCCTATCCCTCGGTGTTAAAACACCTTAAGTGCACAAAGGCACCGACATACAATTTATTCTTTGTGTACATAGACACTTGCATAGCTCCTTCCTCATGCTTAAAGCATCAATAAAAATTATATGAACCATAATAAAATTCCTTTTCAATAATCCAAACATAACCAAACATTTAGTTTGACTAAACATGCTCTCTATCACGCCATAAATAAATATGTAGTCCATACAATCATGCCAAAATATAATTTTCCAATCCACAGATCATCACCAATAATTCATGCTTCACAATTCAATTATCAACACCAATAATTCACAATTCAACACATGAACCTTAGCATGATACTACTTGTAATTAATTGGTACCAAACCTAACACGATTCTACATCATCAAATATGCTAAGTACGCGAACGTACCTTGAATATGATCTTAAATTCGCCACGACTAGTAAAAATCGCTTACTTCAAAGTCTCCTACACATTAAAATTATAATAGTGTATCAAAATCCACTCTAAACAAATTTCCAGCAATATATACTATTTTAAAACCTTTCATAAATTAATTAGAATAGGCTGAAATTATATTTAGAACACCATAATTAAGTCCCTTTTAATGGGTAATTTAAATCCCCTTTAAAAACATAAAATTTAGGTTTCTACTTAAAATTCCTGCACTATTTTTATAACTAAAACTTGCTGAAAATTAGTCTTAAAGCACTTAAATTGAAGGTCTAAACATTAATACATCATATACTTTCATAATTTCATAAATCAAGAACCTAGGGTTTCAAAAATTGGGGCTTTTTAATCAAAATCAAATCTGAAAATTAATTAACATGATTACAACATTCAAACATCAAGATTTGATCCCAAAACTCATAAATTTATAAATAAATCTAAGCATAGATTAAATAAAACAAGGAAAGATAAAAATTTTTTTTTAGAAGAACCGACGGCAGCAACAGCCACCACGGCACGGCTGGGCTGCTGCCGCCTGTGCCACCGCGGCTGCTGGCCGTGTGCTGGTGGCGTGCGGTGGTGTGTGGTGGTTGCGGCCCGGCCACGTGCAAGGGGGTGGTGGTGGCCGGCCGTGAGAAAGGGGAAGGGGAAAAAGGAAGAGAAAAAAAAAAGAAAGGAAAATAAGGAGAAAAAGGGGAGAAGTTTACCTTGGGTTTTCTCCACTCTGGGCAAAGTTGATTTGCCTCATAAGTGGGATATTTATACCCCTTCTCTTCCAACCCTTTTACCCTAAACTTTCCTCTTTTAAATTTTCCTAATCCCTTCCCAAATAAAACTTGTTAATTAAAAATAACTTTCTTAAATTAAAACCCCATCTTTAAAATAGAAATAGTTAAATAAACTTACCTTTTATAATAATATTAATAAAAATACTTTAATTAAAATGATTATAACTAATTAAATGTTTCCTTAAATACATACTTTAAATAAAATACGTATAAAAATACGGGGTATTACAACTGTTCACATGTCTAGCCGTACGATCATACCACGAGTCTTATAACATCACTTAGTCACTTACGAGTCAAGTATAGTCCACACACTTTCTTTATGTTCCGACTTGAGTCGTGCACCATGTCGTTTATGATCGTATACTAGGTTCATGCACCCTTTTTCCATCATAATAAAAAATGAGTGGAGTTTTCTCACCTGTTTTCAAATGTCTTTTTCCTACCTTTCCTATCTTGAGCAATGAGTCAAACAATTAAGTGATTTTATTTCATTTCACAGCACTTGGTCAAGAAGCAGGGGAAGACTGTTACGGTTTGAGTCGCTACCTCACCAACCTCTTATACCTAAGAGGCGTACAAGAAAACCACCACAAGCATCCCCACAGAATCCATCTCCCATTTATTTTCAACCAATGGCCACTAAGGAAGATATGGATAACATGAACCAGGCCATCGAAAGGTTGTCTACTATGATGGAAGCACTCACTACCAGGGTTCTCACGGTAGAGCAAAACAATCAAAGCAATGCCACTGTAGCTGCAATAGATAAGATCAGAGAACATATGAGTAAGATCTCTGAAGAGTTTACCTATGTAGAGCAACCTGCCACTTCTCTGAACATAAGGGATTGGCTTCCTGAGAAGTTTTCCACCGGTGACATTCCCAAGTTCAAGCCTACTGATAACCCTATGTTTCATTTGAAGGCTTTTTCTGCAACCATGGCTCTTAAGGGATTGGACGTAACACTCTTCCCTACGGTGTTCCCTCTCTCCTTAGAACATGCTTGCCAACAATGGTTTTATTCCCTAGATGCCAAGTGTACTGCGACTTGGCAAGATGTCACCGACAGTTTTATGAACCATTACAAGTGTAACATTCAAAGTAAAACTTCTGAACGTGAACTCTCAATTCTCAAACAGAAAGAGAATGAAGGCTTCACTGCTTACCTGAATAGGTGGAGGGAAACATCTGTACTCTTGGTAGATCCTCCCAAAGAAAAAGAGATGATTCGCCTCTTCATCCAAAATCTAACTCACAAGTACAAGCAACATCTCAAATTTCTTCCGTTGAACACTTTTGAAGCTGTATATGACATTGGCATCAATATCGAGGACGAGCTAATAAAGACTGCTGGTAGTAACAATAACAACACTTGGAAAAACAATAAGAACGACCTTCCTTCTTCTTCGTCTTCTAAGTAGGAAAATACTACCAACAATATAAGCCAAGTTGATCTCAATGAAGTATTAGCTCTTGATGCTCCATTGCCTAAGAAAAGGAGAACCTACACTCCTTTAGGAATGACTTATGATGCGGCCTTTGATCGCCTTTACGGACAAGGCTTGATCACACCTATTGGGCCATTTCCAGAGCCCAAACCTGAAGAAAGGAGCGCCAAATGGAACCCCAACGCACATTGCAAGTTCCATCAAGGAAGGGGTCACTCTACCGAACAATGCTGGAATTTGAAGGATGCTATTCAGGATCTTGTTGATGCCAACAAACTTCCAGTCCCTCCAGGTGGTAAAAAATGACCAGCAGCAATGAAGACAAGGCGCACGACGAGCTCCTCGTGCAAGATTTCATGATTTTTTCCTTTCCCCCCTTTTAAGTCTAACATAGATTTCCCATCCTAAGTTTAGTGTTTAGATTCCCTTTTTCTATAATTTGATATTTTTGTTAACTTATTCACCATTTCCATCAATAAAATGAGCATTATTTCTTTATATCTCGATCATAGCAATTTTCTTTTTTTAAAAAAAAATTGCCGAACTAAACACAAGGTACACCCATGATTTGGCGCACCTTTGCAACCCACTCATTCCTTCAAAACATTTTCAAACACTCATTCCATTTCTTCGTCAACCACTTTGAGCCTCGTCTAACGATTGACCTTATTTATTCAACCCACATTCACTTAACCCAGGGATGGAAAGATGTGCAATTTGTGTAACAGTAAGAAAGCAAGTTCATAATAAAAAAATAAAATAAATAAATAAAAAAAGTAAATAATAATAAAAAACAATGTCTAAAGGCAAGTGTTCCAATGTCTTCGATATGAACACGTCTCAAATTGCGTCTCTCATCGAGTGCTTGGTACCGTGCCTGAGAAACATGAATGCTAAGTGAGTGATGAACCGCATGATCTGAGATTGCCTACATTGATTCAAAAGAATGAAAAAAAAAAGAAAAAAAAAAAAAAAGAATTTCAAAGGAAAAAAATATAAGAAAAATAAAACTTGCAAATTCAAAGTTTTCAAATACACAATTTCACATCTCGGGGGGGTTTCTCTCGGGTCTTGAGCCTTTTATCCCTTTCTTCCTTAAACCATTAACTTAACCACATTACAACCCTTGAAAGACCTCTTTGAGGTGTACATACACTTGAGCAAAGTTCGGTTAGAGCTACGTTCGGCCTGATTCCTAACGGATACGTAGGCAACCTCGCATTGAAGTGCGGCCACATTCATATTCATATCTATGCATGATTGAGTCAAAGTATATCCAATGCTTATCCCTACCCATTTAAAGCTAGACTTGGGGGCTTGAACCCACATCACTTAGCTTACCCAGCCTAAAGAGAGACATCATCTTTGACTCTTCTCACATCTATTTCCATCACCACAACCTTTGCAGCCAACCTTAGTATCACTTTCACACACTTCACTCACACATACATAGCCATATCATCCTTCCCTTTAAGAACCCTTTATCATGAAATCTTGTTTTAACACTGTGCATGTCATCATATTTCAAGACAACATTCATTAGAAAAAAAACATTGTATACTTGCTTAGCTTCCTGACCTGAGCAATATTCATTATTTCATGCATCGCATAATGTGCTGAGCAACATTTATATATCAGTGATTTTTAATCATACAAAGCATATCGTGCTTAGCTCCTTGACTTAAGCAACGTTCACTATGCAATAATCACTTCGTCTATATACGTGCTTAGCTTCTAGATCTAAGTGACGTTCAAGATCGTTTCTTTACACCATATATGATGCTTAGCTCCATGACTTAAGTTCATTCATCTATCGTGTCACATGATGTAATTGTCCTTAGCCTCCTTGCCTAAGAACATGCATCATGCATACAAGACAAGCAATTCAATCCATACGATTCATTTCGTCTTGCTTAAGGAGGAAGTTCAAAACTTCTTCCCCTTTTTCATTATTTTCTTTTGGGGAAGTTCAAAAACTTTTTCAAAATTTTCACATCGAGGGAAGTTCGAAAATAAAATCTTTTTCATGTCTTTCTTTTTCGGGAGAAAGTCGGTACCCTCCACTCATGACAAAAATGACGGAAAATTTTTGCTTTTGAATTTTTGGTTTCTTGTGTCAGTGCACACACTCACTCGAGACACCCACACACACAAGTCGTACACATGTCATGTCATGTCGTGTCAAGTCAAACTTGGTCAAGTCAGTTGGTCAAGTCAATCATAGTATATACGAGTCCCTTGGCAAGTTTTATTTTGCAAGTCTCAACTACACCCCACGTCCGGGGACAAGCGGACCATCTATAGCCCACGTCCGAGGACAAGCGGACCATCTGCAGCCCACGTCCGGGGACAAGCGGACCATCTACAGCCCACGTCCGGGGACAAGCGGACCATTTACAGCCCACGTCCGGGGACAAGCGGACCAACTACAGCCCACGTCTGGGGACAAGCGGACCAGCCCACGTTCGGGGACAAGCGAACCTTCTACAACCCACGTTCGGGGACAATCGAACCATCATCTTTTTAGTGATCATCTCCCAAGCGAAGACGATTCACGACGCAAGGTTCTCGATACACAAAGACTTGCAATTTCATCATCAGACAAGTTTTTCCTCAAGCATGGAAAATTGTCATCTCTCGACTTTCCTCAAGCATGGAAAGTATCTCAACCGGTGGGTTTCTTCAAGCATAGAAAACTACCAACATCATCTGTCAACTTTCCTTAAGCATGGAAAGTATCATCCGGTGGATTCCTTCAAGCATAGGAAGCTACCAAACTCATTTGTCACTGATACACTGGTGTCAGATAAGTATTCTATCCCTTTACACTTTTATCTGTAGAACTAACATTTTTCTGCAGGTATCGGCGTGTACAGAGTGATTTAGGATCGCAGAACGTCTTAAATCATTCTCCGTCTCTATCGACTACTTTGACTATCGTTTTCGAAACTGACGTTTCTACAAACTCAGTCAAAGTGGGGGCTTCTGTAGACACCTAAAAATGTCTCCCCAAAACCAAACCCGATGATGAACAACCTTTCACCGCCATTATTGGTCGGGTTCAGTATTTAATCCCGAGAGTGCTTAAAAATCATATTTAATTAAATTCGTATTTCTGAGTAGCCCATGGATCAGTCTTGATGTTTGGTAAAAGCATAGTTTTAATTTTAGCCCAAAATATTTTTTATTTTATTGTTTAATTATTTATTTTTGGCCCAAACCCTTTTATTTATTTATTTTTAATTATTTTCTTATTTTAGCCCATTTTTAATAAATCTGAAAATGGCCCGAAATTATTAATCGGCATTTAAAAGCTGAATGAAATTAGGGTTAAAAATGAATTTAGACGGAAAAATGACAAAAACTGTCCCGCGCCACGGCAGGAATTCCCGCGTCACGGGATTATCTCCCGTCTGACGGTAGGAAATCCCGTGACACGGGAAACCTGATGTGACACGGGTACAGTTCGTGTCTTTTCCGTGTAAACCCTAACGCGTTTTCTTCCCCCGTTTGTTTAAAAGTATCCCGCGTCACTCAAAAGGGCACCGTGTCACGGGATTCTCTCTCGTCTGACGGTGGAGTTTACTGTGTCACGGTACAGTTTGTCGTGTCACGGGAAACTTTTTTAGGGTTTCTGTCATTTTAGGGTTCCGTGTGTTCCCTCAACACTTTTTTCCTATAAATAACCCCTCATTTCTGATGTACGGGGCATGAAATAATTCTCTCATTTTCTCTTCTATGATCTAGCCTAAACACTAGCCTACCCTTCTCTCTTTCAAAATACCTTCCTTAAGCACTCCAAGGAGTCCGTACTTTACCCGGGGTTCTGTCCTTAAACCACGGCGTGAAAGGTAGAACTGTTTGAGGGTTTGGCCCCAAATCAATTCTCATTTAATTTAATTTAATTCCATTTTAATTATTGTTTAATTAATTTTCCTTGAAGTTACTAACGCGTTTATTGTTTTTATAGTAGCAAGCAAACAAAATCAAAGTAAGGAATTATGTTCCTTTTATTTCTATTATTTTTCTAACAATTTTATATTGTTGGATTTATTGCTATATTCCTTCCCATATTAATGTTTGTTTATTCTATATTTTTTATCACCATATTTCATGTTAAAGGGAATATGTATTTGAAAATCACGACTAATAAGATAATTTGAACGACCGGTTTAGGTTCCTTTAATCTTATTATTAATTGAAGTGATCACTAATAATTAGAATTATGTGTTGCATTAATATTTGACCAATTTAGCATAATAATAGTTTGGAGCGAATTGAATATTTTGTTTGTATGCCTTTGAGATCACAGGAATGCTTTTCACAATAAGAATCAAGTAGAGGCCAATACGGGCGAATGTGACTCCATGACTCACTTCGTACCATCATCCCCGATCCTCCTTTCGTGGTTCCGAACCATATGGAGTTAGTAATCTCATGGATTATGAATGGGGTGTAACCTTCACGGGTCAATCGTTGTTGCCTTCGTTGTCCCTTAATCGTGGTTGCCTTTTATGATCCGTGAACGGTTTACAAGTTCCTTAAAAACTTGTTGGCGGCTCCCTACTTTATTTGTCCCTAATCATTTTCCCTTATCGTAATGTCAATTCCCACTTCCTATGAGTGCCAAGCATATTCACCACTATGCTTTAACGTAGGCGCACTTCAAACGACGCCTACAGTTATGTATGGTCTTCTGAATGAGTCGGCTATTAATTAAAATTGTAATCATGTAAAGTGAAACATGGATGAGCAATTAAACTATGGAAAGGGTGCACTTCTAGAGTATTGACAATTATGGGTTGGGGTACACGATGGTAGCCCGTGGCTTTTTTAGGCTTGTTTGATCAACATGTCCTCTTCTCTTTAGGTATTTACATTTTATTTTATAATGAAAGTTAGATGAGATCGTAGACTAACTTTGTGAGAATGGAATCGCGCCCATTCTTGCATCGCACTAAAGTTTTATTTTAAATGGTCATTTGAGACCAAAATGATTTGGTGGATTGGACAACCTCGTCTATTGCTTACTCCAAACTAAATTGAATTAATTAAATTGAATATAATGAGTCAAGTGTTTGGAATTGGTTAGTAAGTATGTTGAGTCAATTGAATTGTTAAAGTGTGGAGTCTTGATTAATGAATTCGTGTTGTATGTTTATTTATTATAATTAATTGAGCATGCTAGGTTTTGGTGCGTTGTAGCTTGTATGTACTTAGCTTTGCTGATTGCGTGCTTTTGTGTGTGTTTTCTTTTGGTCGTGGCCTTCGCCTTTCAATGACCCTGTGATGATCCAATTATTACACTTGTATTATTGGGGAGCAGTATTGCACAGGATAGCTTGATGATGTGAAGTTTGGGGATTTGACATACGCATTGTCAAGGGATGGTGTGATTGAGTGTATTCGTTCTTTTTTCGAACTTATTTATGCTTGGCTATTTTGTTTATGTTTTGGGATTTTGAATATTGGTTTGGTTTTAATAAGGCCTTATATGGTTCCAATTTGTAAGCTTTTACTTATACAAAAAGAGCATTTTCTCGACGATATGGCCTCGACACTAAGGCAAGAGAGTCAATTGTAAATAATGATATCCGTGTTTTCTCGACGCTTTTTAATGTCGAAAGTAAATTTCGACATCAAAAAGCGTCGAGAATGTTAACATGTGCCTTGCACGTGGACCCGATTAGCTGAACTCACGAAATTGATAAAAAAAAAAAAAAAAAAAACCGCCCAATTCAACATCACAGACCTTCAACTCATATTCTTAAATCTTAACCCTAACTATTCTGTATTCCTTTTCCTTTATTCGATCTGAATTCTACAAAGGGATTCATGGAGTCATGGCCTAGATTTTGTTAACAAATTTTCTTTCTCATAATTCTGCTTTCTGAAGTTTCACTACTCGTCCTCAATTGTATGGAGTAATCAATTTCATCCTTCTCTACGTCGATATTATTGAGGTTTGTCTAATTTTCGAATTGTATCTCATAGATTGTTTTCCGATGTTGATAATTTTTCAATAATATCTCAAAATATTGGTCAGATTACTCAGATATGGGTTAGATTGAAGAGCATAATTTTAGGGATGGTTTGTATGTGTATACATATTATTATGTTAAATTATTTGCTGCTTTTTTAATTCAATTTTGAAACCATTGATCATCATATGTTTGAAGCACGATTCGGGTTTATTTTTATTTTTGTGACTCTCTTTGATTATAGATTTAGAGTGTTAATTTTTCTGGGTTGCGTTTTGTAGTGGGAAAAGATAATGATTTGGTTATTTTTATTTTCTTCAATTGTTTAGATTCATAAAAATATTAGTCTTATTATAAAGGAATTTAAGCTCTTGAATCATAAGAGATTGAGATGAGATAGCTACCTAATTCGAATCTCGCACCGAAAAGAACAACGTTCCCACTTCTATCAGATTGTAGAACTAGTATCTTTGTCTCTTTGTATGTAATGCAGAGTTTTTTTTAATTGTACTACTACTTTTTTTATTTTTCAAATTTGCGATTCACTTATGCTAGATAATGATAATGATTGGTGTTATAATTTATAATAATTTGTATCTTTGTATGTGATGCAGAGTATCAAGGGGCCTGCTAAATCAACTTATCCATTCGAAACTTTATGTAAGTGTTAAATTTGTCAATCTTAATTACCAATTCTTTCCTCCATCTTGTCTAATTTGTTTATTTTTTGGATTAATTTCTAATAATTTTCTACATACAAGATAGATTCTTTCAAGAATTAAACCAGATTTGAATTTCTACAACTAATAAGTAGTAATAGCTCCAATTCAATAGTCATGTGTTTGACATGTTTTTATCCTTGTTAGGATTTATATACGATATAAATTGTGCTATAAAGTATGTTTAGGATTTTTTTATTGGAGTTTTATTTAATCACTCTTTTTTTTTTTTTTTTTTTTTTTGAAGAGTATTTGATCACTCTTTGTTATTACATAGTATTGTGTTTTGGGGTGTGTTTAGTTAATGATTTTGTGGTCAGTTGATTGTCCATCATGAGAACAAAATAGGGGTTCCAAGGAATAAATGTGCTCTGGACCTATATTTTCTAGCTAGACATCCATCTTCTACTAGTTTAATTTCTCAGGTTCATGAAGGCAAAGCTTTTTATTTTGGAGTGAAGATTTTGTGTTCAGTTTGCCTAGAACTTAGTTTCTGCTTAGTAATGTTGACATTAAGGCCGATTTTATTGCATTATACTAGTAGACAAGAGTGTGGTCAAAAGGCCATTGTTATTATTTGGACTATAAATTTAATTTGGTGACTTAACAAATTGGGCTAAAGCTTTGACTAAGAAATTTTATTACCGAATTGAGTTAGTTTACTTCTATAATCACTCTGGCAATGCTGGCCTATTTCTAATCAGTAATTTCCTTTTGCAGGTTCTCCTTCACGTATAGACAACAAGGTCTATACTTTGTCTTCTTTGAGTTATGTGTCATTAAAAGATAATATGTACTTTGTATTAACTATGATGTCCTTATTAATTTTCCCAATGGATTTTCAGTGAGCTGCATCAATGAAATAGTTTAGAAGATTTGAATTAGACGCAAGACAATTTCCATACTACATATTGCACAAGAAAGTGAAATGAAGATCTTGGCATTACTCCGTAACATACTATAATCAAGCAGGAGTACGTAAGTTCCAACCTTTATTCCCTGCAATATTGTTACGATTTGAATTTCTGTTGTAATACTACTCAAATCTTATAAGACTTGGGTTGAATTTTTAGATGGAAGATTTACGTCTACAACAAGCATAAGTTTAGAATTGTGTCTAGTTATATTTGACTTTGGATTTAGTTTATGGCTGGAATTCGATTTCAAACAATGAATTGGACTGAATATTGAACTATATGATTTGGTTGATGCAATCCCATGTCCATTATATGTTATATATGACATGTTTAACTTAGAAGATTTGACAAATAATATGCCTTGAATTGAATTTCCATGTAAGAGGGGTTTAAGTGCTACATGCCACTATGGTTGCTCTGAAGCTAGTGATATCTATTATATTTTAACTACCCTTTTCTTATTGAGTTGTGTGTTTTCCTGTCTACTTTATACAGGTTTATCAAAAACTTTGTTAACTCAAACATGGTTACAAGTGACTGACCCTACTGAAGTTTCAGGTGTGAAAAACTGAAAATTACTACTTTTCCTCTGTTATCCCCCCAGCTTCCCTCACTCCATTCAAAAGAATTGTCTCTTTTGCATTTGCTCGTTGCAGTTTTTATGCGTTGTGATTGTGATTTATTCAAACGGTTTATATGCTTCTGCATAATCTACTATCAATGATGCTGAGTTTCTTGCAGATCGATTGCGAACGAGAGGAATACCACAACCATAGTTTAATTTCGTCAAATCTGTTGGCGCTCCACCTTGCTATCTTTGCTCCAGCTAATGATCCAGAAACATCAAAGGATGTGTTGTGAATTCAAGGCCAACAATTGGTCACAATGTGAACTTTCCTTGCAATGCAAGTAGATTAAGGAGCAGCAAAGTTGGAGATTTAATGAAGTTTTTTTTGTGAAGAAATGAGTAAATTTATTCCACTTCAACTAGTCACCAATGAAGTATATATAAGTTGGAATCAAATCTTTTGTAATCGAGAACTCGTGACTATGAGATATTGTACAAGTACTATAGTATTTTTATTATGGAATAAGAAAAAAAAAATGGCCTGACTGTGCTGTGTATATATTGGTAATACAAGTTTCACTATGAAATTTTTTATTGGTTGATATATTCTAGATCTTTTTATAAAGAATATGGAGAAGAGAAGAACTTCTCAGCCAAAAAAATATAGACAGAAAAAAGCGTCGCCAAATTACTAAACATAGATTATATGAAATTCTGGACACAAAAAAGTGTCGCCAATAATAAGATTCTAGACATAAAAAAGCGTCACTAAATTTGAGAAAGTGCGCCAACTATTGTAATTTCGACGCTTCCTATAAAAATTTGGACGAATTATAGCGTCGAGATTTGCGACGCTTTTTTGTGACACCAAATTTTCTCGACTCACTTTTTCTCGACGCTTTTTTACAACGTCGAGAAATAAATTTTCGACGCTTTTTAGCGTCGGAAAAAAGCCTAAAAAGCGTCCATAAAAGACAGATTTTCTAGTAGTTATTGATTTTCTAAACTATGTTATTTTAAGACTTAAGTTTGATTTTCCGCTGTAATACTTTGATAAAGCCTTAACATTTTAACACGTGGCGGTAACATGTCAATGGTTCTCCCCTATTTTATTTAAAGTAAGTGGTTTGGAAAAGGTAGAATTATTGGGGTGTTACAAAGTGGTATCTGGGAGCTTAGGTTAGATTTAATTACCACTAAAGGCAATTTAAAGTTTTTAGGCGCCTAACGTTTTAAGTCTACTGAGTTTTATTTAACTACCTTATTTAGAGTTAACTTAGGTTTTCAAAATATATATATATATATATTCTATCCTAATATATTTATTTCGGTATTTATAAAAATAAATAGAGTGTATTTATTTTTTTTTTATTTATTCGAACTGTTTAGTTATTTTGAATATATGAATTTAATTATTAATTTTATTCTTACTTCGTGTTCTTATTTTATTTATCGGCGAGATTTGGGAAGAATTAGGAAGGGCGTATAGAATATATTATTTATTTTTGTACGCATTGTAATTAATTACTTTAATGCTTTTATTCATGTATGAAGCGATCATGCAAGTTATTTAATTTATGTATGTTTCATGTAATGGTGCAAACTTGAGTGATCACTTAGTATCATGTTTAAGACTAAAGCATGTAATATGGAATGGAATGAGATTCTTTGTGCAATGTGAAATGTTTAAATGATTTGTTTATGTGAAACATGTAATTATGTGCCTATTATTAGGTGTTTGTTTAATTGCTTAATGCTTGGACTTTGATGTGAGTTAAATCAAGGGAATTTTTTTTTTTTTTCGCGTGCGTAGGAATGATTAAAATTAAATAATCATTTCCTTTAAAAGTGACTTATTAGGGCGATTGTGTGGTCGTGTCCACCTTTCTACCTTAATATATATATTTGATGATTATGAATGTGACTTATTAAGCAATTAGAGTTCTTTTGTGTTGATGTCGGCTTAAGAGTGTATTACATTTCTAGGCAGAGAAAGAAGATGGCTAACAACGATGCTTTAGCTGCTGCTATTAGGCTACTAGCTGAGAACTTAAACCAAAACCGCAATGATAATCCTGATCCTGCAAGTGAGATGTTTAAGAAACTTGCTCAAGTCAAGCCACCATACTTTGAGGGAGGTGGAGACCCAACTTTTCTAGAGAATTGGATTAGGGAGTTTGATAAGATTTTTGCTGCTTTGAATTGCCATGAGAATATGAGAGTGGATCAAGCTGCCATGTATTTGAAGGAAGAGGCAGATATTTGGTGGAGGGATAATGGAGATGTAATTCGTGCCGAGGCTAATTTTGGGTAGGAGACTTTCAAAACCAAACTAAGGGAGAAATTCTATCCACCATTCTTAAGGAAACAAAAGGCTCAAGAGTTCATTACTCTGCAAATGAACAATATGTCGATTACTGAGTACTATAACAAGTTTATGAACTTGGCGAGGTTAGCTCCTGAGGTAGTGCCTACTGAGGAGTTGAAGGCTCAAAGATTTGAGCAAGGTTTGACTAAACAATTGTAGAAGGACTTGGCTGGAAAGACATTTAAGACTCTAGATAAGGTTTATGGGAGAGCAGCGCACTTGTACGGTCTGAATGTCAGGAATGCACCTGAGAGTGGAAGTGTTGGAGAAAAGCGTAAGGATTCTGGGAATTCGAGTGACCAAGGTAACTCCAAGAAGCCAAGGAACGAGAATTTCCGGAATAGGAATGTTCAAAACAATGGAGGGTCATCTAGAATTAATGGCGAAGCTGATAGGCATTACAACTGCAAGAGATGTGGCAAGGATCATCATGGAAAGATTGTGATGGGAACTTGGTTGTGTGTAGATTCTGTAACAAGAAGGGCCATAGGGAGTTTGAGTGTTTCTCCAAATTAAAACAACAAGGAAATGGGAACAAGTTTACTCCAATAAACAATCAAGGAACTCCATACATTCTAACGCAACTTGCATTAGAACTCCATACATTCTAACGCATTTTGATAGAATTTCACAAATAACTCATACATTATGCATAATTAATATGATCCATGAAAGGAATCATATAAGTCAAAAATATATCCACACTTCCATTTTCCATGTAAGGAACTAATTTATTCCATGTAAGGAATTAATTAACTCACAAATTCTCCAACCAATTCCTATATTAGGAATAGTTATACCAAGTGATTCATAAACCAAATTTAACCAAACATTTGCAATTAATAAATTCAAAAATATACAAAACATCTGTTTCGGTGTTTTTTGAGTCCCTTGGGAGAGTTACAACACTAAGACTGGATGCTCGCTTGGATGCCTATACCTGCAAAACAACGGAGCACCGAATGGTCGGTGGTCCGCCTCCGAAGCTTAAGTTAGTCTAAGTCCGAAGAATAAGGTGCGGAATGTAAAGGTTATCTGCTCGGATTCCGAGCTCGAGTGTATTGTTCTCTTGAGAGTGACAGTTCTGACAATGATTAGTAATCACTGAATATTCCTCGGAAGGAGTGTAAAGGGTTCTTTGTGTACGTATCACGTAGCCATAAATGAGGAGGTCATCTCCTACTTATAGGCTTCTCGAAAAACGTGCACTCCCTAGGGTTTCGTGCCCAAGGGAATATTCACGCAGCTTTTGCAGACCTCGGGATTTGGGCCTGAAAGCCGCCAATCCCAGGTCCTTTTATCCATCTGCCACGTGTCGTTCCCTGAGAGGTCCAAGGTGGCGCTCCTTTCAGTGACACGTGGCGAATTCTGATTGGGCCAACTGGCCTAGGGTATTTTTACCCAAATCATTTGCCCCTCACAGGTGACACGCGCTTGCCACGTGTTGCCTGTGACAGGTGTCAGCATCCGATTGGTCGGATTTTGAATAGTTACTGTGGAGGGAAAGTTTTAGGGTTTTTAACCCCTCTATAAATAGAAAGTTTTCACCCCCCGAATTTTTTACACCTTTGCGAATCTTTGGAGAATCTTGGACTTTTTGACTTTAAGAATCTCAAGATTCCCTAAGTGTTTCTTATCTTTCAAGCATCTGACACTCGGCCCGCTGTCCGACCGTTCTCAGTCAACCAAGCGTCTCTCACCCTTCTTCTAAAGGTAACGCCTATTTCTTCTTTTACTCTTCATTTTTTCTTTGTTTTCGAAAAAATGGTATCCCAATCGCATGCGGCACAGCATAGGATAGTGATCAGCCGGTCACCGGGGACGGCTGAATCTAGAATTTGCAGTGCCGACTGCTTGGCCAGCGACTGTGCTTTGCGAACTTCTCCGAATCCGACTGGTTTCGTGTCTGTGCAGGACACAATGGCCAGATCCAAAAGAACAGCAAGAAAACCTAACTCCGATGGATCTTTTTTCCCGTCGGATGGTTCAACTCTTTATTCTGACGGCTCGATGAGGGTGCCTCGAAGTGAGGTGTCGGAACACCCTGATAGCCCTTCTTATCTTCCTCCTACCCCCACCTATTACCATTCGCCCTCTTCAAGCGGTACTCCTAGTGATAGGATACTGGAGGAGGCAGATGAAACCTATGCAGCCGGGCCTTCTGAACAGGCGCCGGAAGAGAGTCTAGGCGAGGACCCTGCTGGCACCAGTCGACAGTCCCTTAACTCTGATGACAGTTCTGATGACGAGTCGGCCTCGTCATCTTCTTCAAATAATGCCTCCGCCTCTTCAGGGGAGGCAAGGGCCAGAATAGATACTGCCAGGGAGTCCTTGGCAGTTGAGAGGGGGGAATCCTGGGCCGAGCCGAGCGATTCCAGGCGCTTGGAGAAAGCCCCCTACTATCATCATGTTCCGCAGAGCAGGCGGAACACCATGGCAAACGGCCTTACAAGTTTTAAGCGTAAGGTTGTTCTGGGCCATGGCTTTACTTTGTGCGTCCCCAATAAGGACGACACCATTACTTGGCCGAGTATGGCCAGCTATGAAGACCGAGCATTCGGTTGTTATGAGGCGGCCTTTCAGGCTGGCTTGCGCTTCCCTCTCCATCCGGCCGTGGAGAGGATTTTAGATGGATACCAACTTGGTATCTGGCAACTCGTACCCAATTCCTGGATCAATATTCTGGGGTACGTTGCCTCCTGCGAGATGCTAGAAGTGGAGGCGAGCTTTGAAGCATTCGCCCACATGCATTATCTTAGCAGGGCGCCTACTAGGGGTGGCGAGGGCTGGTACACCTTGACTACTTGCAAGGGGTACATGATGGCTGTCGGCAAAGAGAACAAGTGGAAAGACTGGAGAACTAAGTTCTACATAGTCAAAACTGCCAACCGCCGCCTGAACCAAAAGTATAACAGGTGGAACAAGGATCCACCTCTCCTAGCAGGCAGGAGTGCATTGCCAAGCCTTCCTAGACGAGCAAAGGAGGAGATCATGGACGCGGGTTTGTTCACCGTCTCTGTGAAGACGAATGATGAGGGGGACAAGGAAGTCACCCCTCAATGCTATCTCCCTTTGTACAAATGGTTTGAGGAAGGGACATTCTTGGCTGCTTGTAGGCTAAGTACTGAGATGCCGAGAGGTAGTAGGTCGTCTGTTTAATATGCCATTTTTATTTTGCTTGTCTTCACTCGTTAAATGTGTCTAACACTTGATTCTTTTTTGCAGACAAAGCAATGGAGAAACTCTCGGCCTCCAGGAAGCCGGCTGTATCTGCTGCCAGATACAGATCAAACGTCCTTAACAGGACGGAAGCTACCACTACAAGGGTGGATGAGAAGCAACCAGCCGGTACCCCAGGGGTGAGATTTTTATACTTAGCATTTTTCTGATTAATGCTGAGTTTTTGCCGAATGTTCTCTGACTTTGTTTTGTCTTCAATGATGCAGGGTACCTCCTCCAAATCCTCGTCCAAACCATCCGACCCTAAGCTCCAAAAGACTAGGGCGGGTGATGTGAGCACATCCGGCAAGGGCAGCCGGAAGCACATTGCTCATAAGCCCAAGAGGCCCTCAGACGCCCCTGCCGGTGAGGCGAGGTTTTTGGGGAAAGAGCCCCCCTCCTCTACCGGTGAGAAGAGGTTCCTGGGGGAAAAGCCCCCCCTCTTCTTCCGGTAAGGAGAGGCTTTTGGGGAAAAGGCCCGCCTCTTCTACCGGTCAGAAGAGGGTTCTGGGGGAAGAGGAGGTGGATGAGGACGACGGTAAAGATCATTCGTCCTCTCTTTCTTTTCTTTCAAGTTATCCAAACTTGAACATTTTTCTAACTTTTTCCCTCTTGCAGCTCCTGTACAGAGACCGACTGTAGTTCAAATGGCCAAGTCCATGCTGAGGACGATTGATCTGGATAATAAAGCATCCGTCAGAGGAGTCGGCACCCTAGACCTTGATGGCATTCTAGGGAACCTTTGTGAGGTATAGACTTAGCCTTGAATCACTTTCACATTCGTCTCTTTTATTTTTTTTTTTTTAAAAGTCTTTGTCCGCCTGGTTCTTAACCATCCGGCTTCTTTTTGCAGGCCTTGCTGCGCGTCCAAGGGCTCGGGAAACCCCTCAAGGAGAAGTCCAAAGAGTTAAAAGCTGCTAAGGCTCAGGCCGAGTCCGCCTTGGATAGGGCTCAATTTGATATTGCTCAGAATGAATTTCTGACGCTTGATATATGATGTATTCGCAGTCGGAGGCCAATCTGCAGGTGAAGAAGGACCTAGACTCGGCCCGCCTTCAGGTCTCCAACCTCAAGAAGGAGATCAAATCCCTTAAGACGGAGCTCGAGCCCCTTCGGGATGCCAAGGATGAGGCCGAGAGGGCCCAGAAGAGGGTGAGCCGTCTGGAGCAGCGTCTCACCAACCAGGAGCACCAGCTGAGGGCCAAGTTTGAGTCCCGTGCTGAGCAAGATAGATCTGAACTGGTCAAACAAATGATCAGGGACAATAAGGCCATCATGCGGGACACTTGGGCGGCTGTTCAGCCAGGCTCGGACTATCAAATTTGGAAGTCCAAGTTTGATGAGCTCAGCAAAGCTCTCGACGATCGCCTCCTTGAGGAGATGGAAGAAGCTTCCAATGCTGATGCTGAGGCCGAGGCTGCTGAAGGCTCTGGGTCCGACTCTTCTGGGGAGTCGTCCTCTGGGGAGGAGGAGGAAGATCAGGCGGAGGAGCGAGAGAAAGATGATGAAGAGCAGCCGAAGGACAACAGGCCAGCTGCCAATGAAGAGGCTCTCCCCTGATCAATTAAGCTTTTTATTTTCTGTTTCTGCGGCCGAATGGCCAAGTACTTGCTTTTCCGGCCTGTGTGCCGAGTATTTATGTATTTTTACCGACCGAGGGGTCGGGTAATTTGACAATTCCTCTGGCTCTGCCAGATAACAATTTCAACCAATCGTCTAGTGGCGATTGGTCATTTTAATTTGAATCATTCGGCCATTTGGCTGAAGTTTTTCATATTCTGTCCTTTGAGTTGTTTTGAAATTTTTGCATGCGAATGTTCTTGCCCCTGGACGGATGTCGAGTGGTTTCGGTTTATGAGATTGATTGACTTGGAAATTATTGATACTTAGAAGAGTATTCATGGTTTCTAAGTCAATCAATAACTATGGTGATTGCCCCAAACCACGCGGCAGACGTCCATCCAGAATTAGGCAAAAATAAGTGTTCATTCGGCCATTGGCTCGAACAGAACTCAAATTTTCAACTTAGCTGTTATGCTAAGGAAAAATCCCCGCATGTTCTGCCCCATAGGCAAAAATAGGCGCATCCGGCCATTGGCCTCATTGAGATTAAAGTGTTAAGTCTAGGACTTAACTAATTTTCTTTAAAGTAATTGTCCGCCTGTCCTGCCCCAGTGGTAAGAATCAGACGTCATCCGGCTGATAGCCTCAAATAAGTGCTAAGTAGTTAACTTAACTCGCATTTTTTTTATATAAAATTATTCCGCCTGTTTTGCCCCTGAGCTAAAACAGGCGCATCCGGCTTTATGCCTCGATTAGCCTCTACTTATGAAACAGTGACCATTTCCGAACTGTGCTAGAACAGATAGAAAATTTTGGCCTTTTAGATTTCACTTTCGATTAAAACAAACGACTGCGAGTGCTGCCTTAGCATTCGGTTGGGCCGCTTGTATATTCGTAGAGCACTGTGCCACCCAAATGGGAGATGCTTCTCCTCGACGAATTCACCCGAATGGGCGTCGCCGGTTATCTGACTCATGTTGGAACAGACGGTCATACTCATGTTGGAGCAGACTGTGACAATTCAGTCTTTTTTTAATTTTATCTGGCCTTAGGCCTCGTAATTGACTAAGTAAATGTTGATATAAACATAATAAAATTTCGTAGGAACGACTGTTTAGAACAATCGGCTCCTTCAAAGGGTTTGGGGCGTCTGCTGTTGGAACAGACGCCTTTCAAACATATTGGCCGTCTGTAGCTGGTACAGATGGTGCTGAAAAACATAAAATAATAAAAGTTGAAAAAGGGAAGCATATTCTCATTAACAAATCTTTGAGATAACAAAATTGAAGTATTTACATTCGTACTTAAAAGTAGTACTTTTTCAAGTTGTCTACATTCCAAGTTCTGGGCAGCTGCCTGCCGTCTGGTTCTTCCAGGCGGTAGGTGCCGTCTCTTACTTCCTTATAGATTCGGTAGGGGCCTTCCCAATTTGGGGTTAGCTTTCCCTGTTCATTCGCCCTACCGACTGCTTCCATTTTCCGTAGCACAAAGTCCCCCACTTTGAGAGGACGCTTGTGTACTCTTTTGTTGTAAGCCCGAGTCATTCTCAGACGGTATATCTCATGGCACAAGGCAGCATTGCCCCTGCGCTCTGGTAGTGAGTCCAATGCTAGACGCATGGCCTCCCAGTTCGCCTCTTCATCATACAACATGATTCGAAAAGTCGGCTCATAGTGCTCGATGGGCAGGACAGCTTCTGCACCATACACCATAAGGAATAGGGTCTCTCCAGTTGCCCCTTTAGTAGTCGTTCTGATGGACCAGAGGACGTGTGGTAATTCATCCGCCCAAAGGCCACCAGCCCGTTCAATTTTCTTTTTAATCCCGTCTGAGATTAACTTGTTAAAAGCCTCGACCTGGCCGTTTGCTTGAGGCCGGCCGACTGATGCGAAGAAGCTAGAGACCCCTTGGTCTCCCAGCCAAGTCTTGAGTTGAGGTGTTTCAAATTGAGGACCATTGTCAAAAACCATAGACATGGGCACCCCGAAACGAGTGATTATGTTCCTCCAGATGAAGGAAATGACATCTTTTGTCTTAATGTTTTTGACCGCCTCCGCCTCTACCCACTTAGTAAAGTAATCCACAGCCACCAATATGTAGCGCTTGCCGCCTGGTGCGGCTGTATATGGCCCCAGAATTTCCATGCCCCATTTGGCGAAGGGTATTGGGTTGTGGATGGTCGTCAGGTCTGTAGCCGAACGATGAATGAGCTTGCCAAATTTTTGACATTTGTCACATTTTTTCACCAATTCCATTGCATCCGACTCCAGTGTAGGCCAGAAGTAGAGCCGCCTGGCTTTGGCAGCAAGGGATCTGCCCCCTATATGGGAGGCGCAGAATCCCGCATGCAACTCTTCGAGGACTTCCTTACCCTTCTCAAGGGTAACACACTTCAACAGAGGCTTCAGAAAACCAGCCCTGAAGAGTTCTCCTTGTCGCAACTCGAAGTTAACCGCTCGTTTTTTCAAAACAGCCGCCTCCTGTGGTGAGTCAGGGAGCGTGCCGTCTGTAAGGTAAGCCCGGATGCTGTCCATCCTGGTTGAGCTTCGATCAAGAACTCCAATGGGGTCTTCCTCAGATATACTCCTTTTTTCCATGACCTCCCAGAAGACTGACCGAGGCGTTTCACAAAAGGCGGATGATGCCAGTTTGGACAAGGCATCCGCCTGATTGTTGGAAGACCTGGGCACTTGACTTAGAGTAAATTCTACAAGTGTCCCAACTTCAGCCTTGACCGCTTGCAAATATTTTAACATGGCCGGATGAGTGGCCTCGTACGTTCCATTGACTTGGAGTACGACCAATTGAGAGTCTGAGCAGGCGTCAATTTTCTTTGCCCCTGCTGCCTTACAGTACCGAATGCCAGCAAGCAGGGCTTCATATTCGACCTCATTATTAGGGACCTAGAACTTGAACCGTAGTGTGTATTCAAATTTGTCCCCCTCAGGAGACTAACAGATAATCCATGCACCACAACCGTTCGCAGTAAAGCTCCCGTCTACATACACTTTCCAAACCTGACTAGTATCATCCGGAGCAACCGGCCTTGTCATTTCCACAATAAAGTCGGCGAATGCTTGCCCCTTTATTTCTTTCCTGGGTTCGTATGTGATTTCCAATCCTTGCATTTCAATCGCCCATTTGAGCATTCGTCAAGAAGACTCCAAGGTTGTCAGAGGCCGCTTGATCGGCTGGTCAGTATAGACCACTACCGCATGAGCCAAGAAGTAAGGCTTCAATTTCTTGATGGCCATGTAGAGAGCGAGACCAAACTTTTCAACCATGGGGTACCGAAGCTCAGCGTTCCTGAGAACATGGCTGATGAAATAAACTGGGAGCTGAGTGCCGTCTCTTTCAGCTAAGAGAACAGCGCTGAGGGCATGATCGGAGACGGCCAGATACATGAAGAGCGTCTCTTTGGGCAAAGGGATAACAAGCCTTGGCAAAGAGTGCAAATGAGTTTTTAACTTTTTAAAGGCCTCCTCTGCATCATCACCCCATTCAAAATTAGTCTTCTTCTTGATTGCCTGGAAAAAGTAGAGACACTTATCGCCTGACCGACTGAGGAATCTTCCCAAGGCCGCCAGACAACCTGTAAGCTTTTGAACCTCTTTCACAGTACGGGGCGATTGCATGTCGATGACCGCCTGTATTTTCTCAGGATTGGCCTCTATTCCCCTTTGATCAATCAGGAATCCGAGAAACTTCCCAGACTCAACACCAAAGACACACTTTTTTGGATTTAGCATGACCTTGTGCCGCCTGAGTGTGGTGAATGTTTCTCGGAGATCAGCAAGGTGATCCGCTTGTAGTTTGGATTTGACTATCATGTCATCAATGTATGCTTCTACATTCCTCCCAATCTGATTAATGAAGACCGTGTTAATCATTCTTTGGAAAATGGCAGGCGCATTCTTCAAACCAAACGGCATCACAGTATAACATAACAGCCCCTGATCAGTGACGAATGCCGTCTTTTCTTGATCTTTTTTCCACAGAGGAATCTGATGAAAGCCTGAATAGGCGTCCATGAAACTTATCAGGGCATGCCCGGCTGTTGAATCAACCAGGCTGTCGATCTTTGGCAATGGATAACTGTCCTTCAGACATGCCTTCTTCAGGTCGGTGTAGTCAACACACATCCGCCAATTACCATTCGGCTTTTTTACTAACACAACGTTAGCTACCCAATCAGGGAAGTTGCATGGCCGAATGAACTTGGCGTCCAGCAGCTTCTTAACTTCAGCTGCTGCCGCCGCCTGACTTCTTTCTTTGCCGTGATTTCTCTTCTTTTGCCGAACGGGCTTCTTTTTGGGATCCAACGGCGAGTTTGTGGACAGCGAGATCCAGGCTAATGTCAGGCATCTCTTCCACTTCAAAGGCAAAGATGTCTTTGAATTCTTTCAGAAGCTGGTGCAAGCTGTCACCTAGCTTAGCAAATGCAACCATCCCTACCTTAACAGTCCGCTCTGGCCGAGTGTCGTCCAGAGGGATATCAATGTGTTCACCAGTCGGCTGGGGACGGAGATCATCCGACCGTTCCCCGGTCAGTGATTGCTATTGCTTCTCTTTTTTGACCACCACCAGTTGATCAACTTTTCTCTTTTTCTCAGCTGGTGGGGCCGCTTGGTCTTCCCTGTTATCATCAAGGTCGACTGTTTGTTTGCCCCGGAAGGTTGTTGCGACCTCGGGCTTGACATCCAAGAGATAGCACTCCCGAGCTGTCTTTTGGTCCCCGTTAAGGGAACCGGCTGTGCCATCATCCCTCTCATACTTAACAAGCATGAGGGCAGGAATAATGACGGCCTTGCACTCGTTAAGAGTGGGTCGACCAAAGATGAGGTTGTAGGCAGTAAGCTCTTCAACCACGAGGAAACTGATGGTCATATGCCGACCGTTTCCCTTTTGCCCCAGACGGATGGGCAGATCTATCCGTCCGACTGGGTGCACAAGCCCTCCCCCAAACCCTACAAGGGTGTGAGAGACCTCCATCATGCTGTCTGGCTTGTATTTGAGATTGGACAAGCATTTGAGGCTGATGAGGTCAGAGGAGCTGCCTGTGTCGATCAAGATTCGACCAACCAGTTGGTTGGCCACTTTGCATTCAATGACCACAGGGTCATCATGCGGCCGACGGACTTTGCCTTTGTCCTTTTCGGTGATGATGACCTCGGGGAAGGCGGATGTGCCTGCCGCCTCTCCCTCTTCAACAGAATGGATCATCTTTTTCAGATGATCCTTGGTGCCCCGAATGGTCGGGCCATCCCCGGCGAATCCGCCTGCTATGGTATATACCGGATCTTCATCGGTGTCGGTACTAACAGTCGGCTGGGGAGCCTTCTTTTTGGACTGCCCCTGATTCGCCTTTGAAGTCACTTTGGACTTCACATAGGACTTCAGCTGTCCTTTGTTGGCCAGACGGTCAAGCTCTCGTTTAAGGCTGAAACAGTCGTTGGTGTCATGGCCGATGTCTTCATGGAAATGGCAATGTTTATTTTTGTTCCGATTTTCAACGGAACCTCTCATTGGAGTCGGCTTCTCAAGAGTCAGCCGATCCTTTATTTCCATCAAGATGGAGCAGCAGTCCTTGTGGAACTCGTACCTTAGGACGTACGGTTTCCATTCTTTCTTCTTCTTCTGGGCCGGCTGATCAGAGTTATCAACGACCCAGACTTGCTTTTTCTTTTTGCTCTCTTCTGGCTTGGGAGCCGGCTGAGCAGGCCGACTCTCCTTTTGTCGGTCGGACCTCTTAGAGTCCGACTGCCTGTTGGAGGAGCAGAGCTCGGTCGCCTGTATATAGGCTTCCGCCTCTCGCAGCACTCCCTACAGAGTGAAGATTTGTTTTCGGACGAGTTCGTACTTGAATGTAGAACCTTCCTTCAGACCTTTGAAAAAGTCTGTGAAGGCGACCTCGTCAGATAGCCCATGGATCTGGATTCGTACCAGATTGAATCGCCTGACGTAGGAACGCAAGCCTTCTCTATCTCCCTACTGTACATTGCCAAGATCAAGGCTTGTCTTCTTGGCAGGGATGTTCATAGAGAAGTTGGAAGCAAACAAGAACGCAAGCGTCTTGAAGCTATTGATGCAACCAGCCGGCAAGTTGCCGAACCACTGCTGGGCTATGCCCTCCAGGGTGGCTGGAAAGCAGCGACACCATGCGGCATCTGTAGGGATTTATAGGTACTACGCAGCGGAAATAAACATGAATCATATTCATACAGTACCTAATCCAAGGATCTAATTCATAACACATAAAGAACAAATAATTGTACCTTTGAAGCGTGATTCCACGTGCGATCGAGCAAGAACAAAGGGAGATAAAGAACCCCAAGTGTGATTCCTCTACTTGGTCCACGGGCACAAGTTAAACCTCCACTAATGCTAGTTAGTCGTGACTGAACGCTTCAATCAACCTTCAACGGAGAGGAGAGACACGAGCTAACCACAAACCACCATGACGAACACCACGAGCCACCATGAGGGGCGCCGCACGTACGGACGTGAAGGGGAGAGAAGAGGGCCGTGAGTGAGGAGAGTGTTTTAGGGTTTTGGGATTGGTTGCCTTGATGTCAAAATTCACAGTGTGTGAATTATGACTGCTTACTCCAAACCCTAGGCATGGATCTTATTTATAGATCACATCTCTAAATAAGAGCCCATGTCAAAAGCCCAGAACCCTTATCCTAAACACACTACTCTAGCCCAACACTCTACATGGTATGTCATAATCTCATGAGGCCCATTAATGGGCCTATTACTTGTTTAACCCAATACCCTTGTGTGTGACCAATATAGGATCCATTCTAAAGGGCTTTGGGCTATTTAACTAACCCAAAGATCAATTATCATATCTAGCACCAGATATTGACGACCCAATAGAATGAACTTATTATCTCCATAATAGTGATCCTTGATATATCTAGTAATTGCACTTATCGAAGACATAACTCCTTCAATCTCCCACTTGTCTGAGACAAGTGCGCAATATTCAAATTCCTTAAGTCAATGTGTGTCGATTTGATAATATGATTGCATCTTATGTCGTGATCATATTAATCTACAAATCTTTTCTTGAAATCTGAGTTAGAATTACAAAACAAATGTTTACAATGTAATCCATTTGAGCACGGCCATGCATTTTCTGAATTCTCCCTCTTCAAGGGGCCAAGACACATTCCTAATTAAATAGGTAGACTCAATCCAATCTTATGGCAACCAAAGCTCCCACTCAATTCATGAAGTGACCGGGAAACATCCTTTATAATCTCCAGTTACGGCCAGACGTTTGAATGTACCACAGTTAAAACAATCATTGAATGAGATCAATGTTCCACTCATGTTAAAGGAATCCACTAATATATCCGGAAGCTCTATACTTGAACTTCAAAGTAGGTCTATAGTTCGATCATGCATCATTCATGCATATCCATGAGATTGACCGAGCATCACTACGCTCCTATAGCCCATGAAACTGCGCTATCCAATCAATCTTAACATGCTAGTCCATTATTGAAATCATTTATGTCCAGTTTAATGATTCCGAACTAGGAACTTAAATAATATATGAATTTAGTTCACCTGTGGGGTTTCATTCAAAAGGTCATCAACCTAGTGAGCCCATCAATTCATAATTATTTTGGACATTTTATTTAATCTTGAAACCATGATTAAATAAGATTGAAACTTTGTTTCAATTGATAAACATAATTCTGCAAGCTAATGTATTTACTTTTGTAATATGCTTTCTCAAAACATACACAACTAAAATTACATAACTTGTTTCAATCCAAAAACCTTAGTATGACTCTCATACCTTGGTCATGGAAGGGGTTTAGAAAGTAGAGTTCATGAGACATTCTCATAAACATGAATTTTGCAATTTCTAAATTTTATAATCATTTTCATCTCCATACACTAAGAATTTTCCTTCGCCCTTTCGCAAGGAACTTAGGGATTTCTAATTTGTATTCCAACGTTGCATTGGATTTCGATTGAAATCTATCATCACTTGTTCTTAGAACACGTGAATCAAATAGACGAGTATAGTCCATGGCATGCATGATGCATCCTTTGCAAATTGCATAAGGATCATCACTCAAAGTCTTAATTTCATCAACCTTTCTCAAGGTATTGAATCATTAATCAACGTGCCATGTCACATGGGATTGAAACTCTTTCAATATAATGTTGAACCTTATAAGAATCTTATCAACATAAGCTTCTTAACCAAAACTCAACCATCCTTCGAGACTTATCTCTATAGATTTTGAATCCCAAATGTACTCATCTTCTTCTTCAAGATTTTCATATAAAATACATTACCCACCACTTGACTCTTCAAGCAATGAATAATTGCTCTTTATACTAGACCAAGAAGACTTCATAGCTCCCACTAAACGTCTGCAAGACCTTTTCTTCATTTTACAAGAACACCAAACGATTTGATTAACTCACAAAATTAAGAACATTAACTCCCTGATGCTAACTTCAATCCATTATTGATCTTTTATGCATCCCTAGGATTATTGGATCTCCAAACTTTTGATTGTATCATATACAAATCTTCTTTCATGAACAATTTCAAGAGAGTGTTTTGAAATCCATCTACCAAATCTTATAAGGTAGAAATCACTAAGTATCTTTAATAGATCTTTGCAACATGTAAAGGTTTCATCATAATCATAGTCATACTATGAATTAGTTGAATCCTTTAACAAGTCTTTGCTTTAGTTAGAAAACATTTTTCTTTCTTGTCTGCTCTGCTTATATGGGTTTCACCCAACTTAGGCAAATTATTCAAGTGTCATACGCTTGCTTACAGACTTAGAATCTATTTCAGATTTCATGGTTTTAAAACCACTTGGAGTCATAACTTGTCAAATCATCCTTATTACTTGCATAATCATCATGTTCCAAAATGAGTATTTTAGAACTCTTAGTCAATATGAAATCATATTTCTTTGGCTAAGTTTTACGTATGCTAGTCATCATTGTGGGTTTTTATGCAACAATTGAAACTCATACAACAACTTTGTTTAGCTTTCAATGAGAAATGACAATAGAGGATGTGCACTTGGAATGTACTACCTTCAACACATGGTTATTAATCCCATTACACTTAATGAGACCATGCGTTGTCATTTGTAACATGAGGTGAATCATGCTCATATTGTTGCTTTTATTCGATTACTTCCCAAATTTCTTCGAGATTTTCAAAATCACTTTTCTTGAACTCTTTCAAGGCTCTCGAACTTTTCAAGATTCTTATACTCCCACTTGCCTTTTGAGGAGGCATATTTAGCATAGGGTGAACCAACCATGGTTTGAACCACGTTTGTTTATTGCTTTTCTCAAACTCTTTTGAGACTTACACTACTCCCACTTGACCTTTTGGAACAATTTCCATAAGGGCACCTACTTGAGCAACAAACATTTTGTGCTAAGTATGGTTGTGTAGTAGTACCCTGTGCTCTATATAGGAATCTAATGTACATTAAACGTTTCAATACAACTTTTATTCTTTGCTTTGTAGAAAGACTTTATAAGAACTTTTCTTATCCATATCACATATGAAGCCTTTGCTACTTTTGATTTGACGTATGTAGTTTTTGTTTAGTTTTGTAGCTTATCTTAAAAGTATATCCCTTGAACAATGGTTGGAAGATAGGTAATTTACATCCATTATCAAAGTATATCTCATATAGGTTGATAACTCCCTTCATAAACACTTCACAAGGTTTTCTTTCAGATTTTGTTGTAAAACGATTTCATAACTCTTGGATGTTTATCAAGGTCTTGGCTTAAATTCTCATTATTACGATCATATTGCAATATTTTGAATGTGTTGCCAAGTACATGTCTTGACTTAAATTTTCACAATTACAATCATATTGTAATGTAATCATTTTCTTGTCAAGGTGATACTGAACTTCATACTGAACATTTTGAACTTTTCAAAATCTTCACTTCCATGCTTCAATTAAGCATAAGTAGTGATCGTATCACAAATGAAATTTCGTTGTCCGTCTCTAGCCTTGAACCTTTGGTTTTCTTACATCGATATGTATTCGACCTCGAGTTCACATCATCATTTCTCTAAATGGTGACTTAGTCAAAATTTCAAATTAGAATGATAATTACATATATCAATAGATTCATAATCTAATGATATTGAAAGTCCATCCCTTTGGATCTTCCGCATGCAATTTTCATTTTCATTTGAACTAATTGACATATTAGAGACAATTTATATATATAGAAATTGTTTAATTATTTTTATCATATAGAATTTTAAACCTATTTAGCAATTCAAAACACATTATGACTCAAAGAAGCATAGAATAACATTTATTCCATGTTTTTGAATCTTCGATGCTTAGTCAATACTAACATTGAATGGTGTTTTGATAATGGCAAGAATGAATAACATTTATTTAATTCTAACCAATTATTAGTGGTGAAATACTGGTTCTACTTGTAAAGTTGCAACTTTTGCTTCCAAACTTATAGATTCTACTTGTGAAGTAGCAACACTTGCTTCTAAACTTGTAGATTTATTTCTCCTTTAGCAATAACTTCTTCCTTTAGTTCAATCACATTGTGCAATGAGTGATCTAAACAAGACATCATATGTCCAAGAAGTAGCAATACGCCAAATCAATTTCTATAATATAATTCTTAAATTGAAACATTTCCATTCTTTTACCTTCCAACTATATGAGGTAGTATCTAATCAATTGGAATTGGTCCACTTAATTTGAAACATTTGTTGTTCATAACAACTTTTAGCAGATAAGTAGTTCTAGGTTTGAGAAGTAGCAACTTGTTTGCATTTCTTGGCCTATAACTTCTTAATGCAATCCTCATATATTCCTAAACCTTTTCCTTTGAGCCACTTAGAACATTTCTCTTAGGTTCAAAATGATACCTTGCTCAACTACTTTAAGCACTTTTCATGATTTTACTAAGTCTATTCTATCATTATTTATATTTGAGTTTAATCAAGTATTAAACTCTATATAAAATAGATGAAGAATATTGTCATTTGATCAACTTTTGATCATAGATATTTCCAATCACTTTCTTATATTCAATCATATTGAGGATAAGAGATTTTATTGGATTTTTCTACTTGTCTTTTGGAGGGTTTGTACCTCTCATCTCATTATATCCCTTGAAACATTTTTCAAAATGAAGATGTATGTGTTGGCATTTTACTCAAACATTTTGAATAAAACCAACCTTAGACATGTGACATGGATTTCTAAAACTTGCCTTTTAGAACAATCTTAGCAAAATTGGAATATAGGTTTATGGATCATCTTTTAAACTTTTTGAGAACGTTTCTCAACTTTATTTTCAATCGAGGAGATTATATATAATAATAAATTAGAACGACATGCTACTTATAAGTAAACGCAAAATTCAATTATGTTTAATTAAAATTTAAAGTACCAAAAGCGAATTAAATTGGTAACTTTAAAACACTCTATTCAATTTAAGTGATCCCATCTTGAATTAAGTGATTCCAAGATCCTTTATTCGTGCAATAATTAACCGGACTTTGGCCCTGCCATCAACCATTACATTTTCAAGGTGAGTAAACTCTTTACTGATTACAACTCTTGTAATTCTTGGTTGAATAATTAACCATCACATGTTTAATTATTACCCTTAGCTTCAAGGTTCTAAACTTTATCTTTAGGTAACCTTGTTGAGTATAACCAATTAAAAGTGTAGAATTTGTCCTACCCCCACTCCCCAATGAAAAATATGATGCCCAGCTTTGGCATGACCCATCATAAATGTCAAAGGTTTCATCGGGTTTTTAATTGGAAAAGTTGCCTCAATATTACTGGGATCTAGATTTATTATGTTGTGATTAAAAAGTGAACTCTAGCGCATCATCACAAAACATCAATAAAATCTAACATGCATAAAATACTGAATGCATAAATAAGACATAGCATGGCCCCTAATCCTAAGAAAACTAATAAAGTAAATGCTCCCACTTGAATCATCATGGATCGCATCCACCTTGCTCCTTTGGGCCTTCACTTCATGGGCTTCTTGGATTAACTGCAACCTGTAATTCTATTCTATTCTATCTACTACTTAAATGAAATAAAATAAAATTACAAATACTTTATCGGTACGTAGACCGTACTAAGATTACAAAAATACATCACGATGCGCAGATCGTATTTAGCAATCTACTGGGCCATACTAGTCATTATATAGCAATAAAACATCATATATTATAAAATTGCCACATAATAAATCACTCATCATGCTTTCCTAAACTACAACATCGAATGTTCACAATAAAGGAAACATGACATCTAAATATCTCATATTTTAATTAAAGCAATTAGATAATATCATATATTATTCATGATCATCAATAAAATATCATATATTCTAAATTAGTCATGAGATAGAATTAAATCTTATTTTAATCTTAAAAGATAAATCATATTTATCCTCAAATATTATCGTAACAAAGGTAGGAAATTCTATCCTAATTACTAGCCAATCACAATATTTTAAATCAATTATATCCAAAAATAATTATGGGATAATCACATTATTTAAATCAATCTTTATCTTTTTGGAATATGCTCAAAATATTCTAACAAATCCTATCCAAAATTAACAACCTTAATTAAGGATAATTATCAAAAACCAACTTTTGAAATTTGATTTTATCCCAAAATAAAATCAGATTTTATTTTGAAATATATTTAAAAATAAATTAATTTAATAAAAAACATTTTTTTTTTGAAAAATAGGAAAAACCGTGGCTTGGCTTGCTGCCAGCCACAGTCCTAACCACCGCAGCGACCAGGCCAAAGCCCGACCACCGCAACAGCTTGCCGCAGCAGCCAGGACTCAGCCCAGCCACCACAGAACACAGCTAGCGCAGCCAGGCCTCAAGCCCAGCCACGCAACCAAGCAGGGCAGCAGCTAGACGTGCAACGATTGCGTCGTCAAGCCACTACCCAGTGCCTTCGACAAAACTACTGAGCTGCTCTCCGTGACTGAGCTCTCCGCCCAGCCACACAGCTCTTGCCGCAGCCAGGCCGGAGCCCAGCCGCAGCCGCAGCCAGCCGCACAATCAAGCAGAATGCCTAGCCACGACAGCCAGCTAACAGAGCGGCAGCAGCGTGTTTCAGCCACTGCCCCGCCTCTGTTCCGCCACCCTGCTGTCCTCTTCCCCACTGACCACCGGAGCAGCCACCGTGGCACACCCGAGGATGGTTGTGCCACCCAGCCGTGGTTGCTCCCTTCAATTCTTGTTTTCTTTTTTTTTTTTTGAGTGAAAATTAATTTCACAACTTTTGTAAAATTAATTTTGGTAATCTAATTAATTAAACATAAACTCTTTTATGCCTAATTTAAAAATTAATCCAAAATCACTATTTCAATTAATTTGGGGATTTTCATACAATCTAATCTATAATTCATATAAAACACTTTTAGATAAATTAATTAATCAAACACAACATTTTATGTATGATTAATTAAAATAGATCAAATTAAATGATTAAAATTCGAAAATCATCAAAATTAAGCATAAAAATCAAAATTTTAGGGCTTTATTTCAATCATAATTTTCGAAAATACTAGGGCTTATTCAGATTTTGCTAGAACAATTGAGCAATTAAATCATATTTAATCATATTCCAAAAATTAAATCTCCATTTAATGTAAAGATTGAACCATAATTAATTATTCTCCCTCTTAATTGAATTAAAATTGTGGATTATCAAAGAATTATTGGCAATATGCGTTAATGCAATAGGCTAACTGATACCACTGCAGGGATTTATAGGTACTACGCAGCGGAAATAAACATGAATCATATTCATACAGTACCTAATCCAAGGATCTAATTCATAACACATAAAGAACAAATAATTGTACCTTTGAAGCATGATTCCACGTGCGATCGAGCAAGAACAAAGGGAGATAAAGAACCCCAAGCGTGATTCCTCTACTTGGTCCACGGGCACAAGTTAAACCTCCACTAATGCTAGTTAGTCGTGACTGAACGCTTCAATCAACCTTCAACGGAGAGGAGAGACACGAGCTAACCACAAACCACCACGAGCCACCATGAGGGGAGCCGCACGTACGGACGTGAAGGGGAGAGAAGAGGGCCGTGAGTGAGGAGAGTGTTTTAGGGTTTTGGGATTGGTTGCCTTGATGTCAAAATTCACAGTGTGTGAATTATGACTGCTTACTCCAAACCCTAGGCATGGATCTTATTTATAGATCACATCTCTAAATAAGAGCCCATGTCAAAAGCCCAGAACCCTTATCCTAAACACACTACTCTAGCCCAACACTCTACATGGTATGTCATAATCTCATGAGGCCCATTAATGGGCCTATTACTTGTTTAACCCAATACCCTTGTGTGTGACCAATATAGGATCCATTCTAAAGGGCTTTGGGCTATTTAACTAACCCAAAGATCAATTATCATATCTAGCACCAGATATTGACGACCCAATAGAATGAACTTATTATCTCCATAATAGTGATCCTTGATATATCTAGTAATTGCACTTATTGAAGACATAACTCCTTCAGCATCATCCAGCCCTTGTAAATACATGAGGTGGGTGTATGCTAGCAGGTAGTCTTCGGGGTTGGTGGTCCCATCATAGGCTCCTACCAACACATTTTTAACCTTGGCCGGCTGTCCAGCGTCGATTATTTCCTTAAAGAAAGTAGAGGGTTGGTCTCCAAGGTGCTACAGCCTAAGCTGCCAGTCCATGGGCTGATAGCCGCATGCCGCCTGTCCTCCAAAGAAGGCAGGCTGGATGTAAGGTTGAGCAGGCGTTTGGTACAATGGCTGAGCCATGTACTAAGCCGGCTGGATTACATGAGGTCCAACTTGAACCCGGGGGTTGCTTATTGGAGTCTCATGCACAAATTGTGAATACCTCAACGAGGTATGCTGGAAGCTGTCGTGGTAAGTCGACGTTGAGGCCGACTCTGAAAGCTCATTCCTCTTCTGCTCGATGTAATGTCGAGCATCAGATAATGTTTTCTTGTTACCATCCGGCTGAACATGCCGAATGGCTTTCCTTGCAACCGTTTCTGGGAAACGGAGTCTTGAGAGGTCTAACTGAGGCCGAGCCGTTTCCTTGGGATGAGGAATCGGCTGTCGGTCCCTGACCGATATGTGCTTTCCCGTCTGGGCTGACTTCTTGGCCGACTGCTCCTTGGTAGGAGTAGCCGACTTCTTGTTGGTGAGTTGTCTTATCTCACCACGGAGAGTGCTCACAAGCTTCATGAGCTCGTCTCTGGTTACTGGGTCTGACCCTTCCACCTGGGTAGGGTCAGATGCCTTCTTTGAATGTCCGGCTGATTTGCTCGGAGCATTCTGAGAATGAGGGCGCTCCCGCTTTTCCTTGCTGCGGATGCGCCTGGAGATGAGGGACCCATCTCTGGTAGTATAGGTTTCAACGTCACCGTCGTCACCTGAATCATGGTCCGACTGGACCAATACTTCGTCCAGGGACCGATTGGTCTCTGGTGGCTGTTTGGTCTCCGGTGGCCGATTGGTTTCCGGAGGCCGATTGGTTACAGAAATTGGTACAGTTTCCAAAGAGGCCATCTTAGAGGTACTCTCCCCACAGCCGGCGTCAAATGTTTCGGGGTTTTTTGAGTCCCTTAGGAGAGTTACAACACTAAGATTGGATGCTCTCTTGGATGCCTATACCTGCAAAACAACGGAGCACCGAATGGTCGGTGGTCCGCCTCCGAAGCTTAAGTTAGTCTAAGTCCGAAGAATAAGGTGCGGAATGTAAAGGTTATCTGCTCGGATTCCGAGCTCGAGTGTACTGTTCTCTTGAGAGTGACAGTTCTGACAATGATTAGTAATCACTGAATATTCCTCGGAAGGAGTGTAAAGGGTTCTTTGTGTACATATCACGTAGCCATAAATGAGGAGGTCATCTCCTATTTATAGGCTTCTCAAAAAACGTGCACTCCCTAGGGTTTCGTGCCCTAGGGAATATTCACGCAGCTTTTGCAGACCTCGGGATTTGGGCCTGAAAGCCACCAATCCCAGGTCCTTTTATCCATCTGCCACGTGTCGTTCCCTAAGAGGTTCAAGGTGGCGCCCCTTTCAGTGACACATGGCGAATTCTGATTGGGCCAACTGGCTTAGGGTATTTTTACCCAAATCAACATCAATTTCCATTCACAGATAAATTCGGACCTTATTACTACAATTTAGATATTATACTTTAATAATAATAGTTTGCACTTTTCTATTTATTAATTTATGCACATATTCACATAAAATTTAAAATCACTAGAAAAACATCATTAGTATTTTAACCTTTTAAAATTTCAAAAATAAAATAAAATGCGAAACTCTTTCTTATATGCCCATCTTATGTCTACCCATCAATTTTATTTCCCATTTTAATCTTTTTAAGACCTGAAAACTGATACCACTTTGTAACACCCCCAAATTACCCTCCAATACTAATGATTATAAATCATGATTACGAGAGTAATTTAGGAGCATTACCGCCACGTGATTACGTAAAGCTTTTCAAAATACAAGACTTGCAGCGGAAAATACATACTTAACTCTTATTAAATAAATAATAATAGTAATAATAGTTTTCAAAATTGAGCCACACGAGAACTCTTCATACAAATCGTCAACCATGAAATCTAGACTAAGTGATTATTGCCCTTTGTTCCCAATGCAACATTTAGTCACGTCGACTCATCATCATCATCTATCTACTTATCATAAGTGATAAGTAGGGCCAAGCCAAAAACAAAAGAGAAATACGCGTTAGCAAAATGCTAAGTACATACCAATGCTAGATATGTAAAATCATCAATTTATTTAATTAAACATGCTTTCGTAAGATTTAGCATTTGTAAATGATAGATCATTATTCAAACCTTCCATAAATAGAAATTCCACATTTAGAAACATTCCAAAATCAACGACTTTCCAAAATTAGAGTCTAATAGAAATGGAAGATCAACATTTTCGTAAACCATTTCCCAACCTAAGTGTGCACACCCCTCAAGCTAGTAACTCATTTACATAGTCTATACTCGAGGAAAGACTAGGTCATACAAAGCTCATAGTCTTATCATTTATCTCCGTATAGTGGGAGTCAAGAAAATCCAATAAACACCTTTGATAAATCAATCTTCCAATTCCCATGTATGGGATGATTAAAATAATAACATTTCCTTTTAAAACAATTTAGTAAACCAAGTAAGTTTACAACCAAGCTTATAAATCATTTAAATATCAAACAATCGTTTTATTAAAACAAGCTTACACGATTTATTTTATAAAAATTCATAAATCATTGTTCAACATTCAAACATAGTTCATTATTCAAAACATAAAACACATTTATGAATAAAATCACATTAGTTAAAGATCTAGCCACGAATACGTACATTGATCTTTCATACAACCATATGAAACCTCTAACATCAAAATTGACACTTCCCTTCAATAAACCAATAAGCCTAATCAATACTCTTTGAACAAACAATATAAAATATTGACTCAAACTAATTGTGCATGAATAATTGCTTTAACCCTTTTATAAAATTAATACTTGTTTTTGTAAACTAATCTTTAAACTTTATCATTGTTAGATAATAATAATAATAATAATAATAATAATAATAATAATAATAATAATAATAATAATAATAATAACTTATTATAAATGTGAAAATACATAAACTAAACCAATAAAAATAAGATGAGCATGAGGATTAGGCCCACCTACTCTTAATGGGTCAAAAATATCATTAATTTATATTGGTGGGATTTAAGGATTTAGTGCATTGTTGCTATTTGGTTTTTACATAATACCAAAACCAACTTTGGTCTTGGTTTGGAGAAGAACGAAAGAATAGAGGAGGAAAAAGGTGGATGCAAGGAGGTGGTTTGGCTGCGGCTGGGCAACCGGCGTCGGAAGAGGGTGGCGGCGGCGGCAGTTGGCAGCCTGACGGTGGTGGGGCACGACCAAGGGGGTACGGAGGAGAGAGAAAGGGGAAAAATTTTGGGATTTCTTAATTGGGTTTAATTGCTGAAATTTTGTGGGTATTCTTGCAATTGAAATTGAAAATGAAATTAGCTTGGTTTCTTGCTCTATTTATAGGTGGAAAGGGGTGAAGAAATCAGATTAAGCTTTAATGGTGATTGGTTGATTTGGGTGGTGCATCTAATGGTTGAGAAGAACTTGATAATGGTGATGGAGTGGATGAGCTCCAAGTATAAGAAAATATTTTTACCATTAGATTTATAGACTAGGGGAGGTAACATTTGGGGAGGTAAATTGAAAGAATCTTCCATAGTTATGGTGTATGAACATCATACGTTGATGTTGTTGATTGGGGAAGATGGGGTGGGTTTTTATTTTCTTTTCCTTTTATTTTGTGGGTACAAAAATCTGATTTGGGTCATACTTTGTAAGTGAAAAATGGATTTCAAAACATTCTTATGGGCTAGAGGAAAATGATAGTAAGTTAATGGCCCATTAACTATGATCATGATTTAGAAAATAGTTTGGACTCATAGAAGTTTTTATCATTTTAAAGTCTTGAAACAATAACTTTATAAATAAAGTTTAGCAAAAAAAAAATATAATTTGCTTAATAAATCACTTTGAAATCACAAGAGTTTAGAAAATATTTATAAATAAATAAAATATCTTAAGAAAAGCACCTTAAAATAAGGTGTATAATATAATTAAGTATGGGATTTGAATAAATAAAGGTGAAAATCTTTTAAGAAAATAACTTTTTCATAAGGAAAATTAATTAAACCCAAATTAGAACATATTTAAATGTAATAAATATGATTAAAATTAATTAAATATGCTTAAAAATATGGGGTATTACAGTGTAGATTCTGTAACAAGAAGGGCCATAGGGAGTTTGAGTGTTTCTCCAAATTAAAACAACAAGGGAATGGGAACAAGTTTACTCCAATAAACAATCAAGGAGGGAATTCGAATGGCCATAATGGGAATGGAAAGAACGGAAATGTTGGCAACAAAAACTCCGAGAATCAAGTAAAGAATGTCACTCCAGGTCGTTTGTTTGTGATGAGCAAAACGGAGGCTGAAAGGTCTTTTGACACTGGTAACTTTTCTATTCATTCTATTTCTGCTAAAGCTTTGTTTGATTCTAGAGCCACCTAATCTTTTATTTCTAGTTCTGTTGTAGTGAAACCATTTGGACTAGTTGAACCAAATTCGATTGACTAACTTATTAGTTTGCCTACTAGTGAGATTGTGAGATGCACCAAGATACATAAGAGATAACCTAAGTTATTTAATGAGGTGAGTTACGAGGGCGTAACTCTTGTTCTTTAAGGGGGGTAGAATGCGTATAATTTTGCGCTTTTTGCCCTATTTTATGCTATTTTATGGTGTTTTTATGGTTTTCATAGCTATTTTATTTGTTTACGCATATAGTGAAGTGCGTAAATTGGGATGGTGATAAGGTATTAGTGTCGATATTGTGACACAATTGGAATTCCAACAATATAATTTTGATAATTTTGAAAAGGTTTTATGCAAATGTTTTGCAATTTAAGGGATTTCGTGCTAAGTTTCGGGACGAAACTTCTTTTAAGAGGGGTAGATTGTAATCCCCCGTATTTATAAATATGTTATAAATGAATTTTTATTTTATTTATAACGATCCCGCTAACGGGCGCCCCGGGGCGTTAGTTAAGGTATAAATATTTATATATAATTTATCAATTTATTAATTATTACTCATTTAATGTGATTATATGTCCATAAAACAATGTAGCAGAATCAATTTTCAATAGATTAACATTTAATGCTACTTTTCATTTAAGATATTCAATTCTCCATGATCTTATATATTTCCCATGAGTAAGACAACTATACAAGAGTAATATTATAGTTAAGAGTTTACATTTATTTTTATTTTTTTTTTTGTGAAGAAACGCTTCATATCTACTGTAAAATGTAGTTATTTTTTCCATTATATTGATTCTTACTCCAAAAATAAATATGATTAGAAGTAATAATAGAAATTAGAATACCTTAAAAAGTGCATAAAAAAGAAAATCAACAACAAAACCTTAATATAGTTCTCATCTAATATTTGACTAAAAAAACAGGATTCAAATCTTCGTTACACGCAGCAACTTTATTCTTTTTTCTTGGTGCATCATCTGTAATATTTGCATTCTCTTTATCCATCCAACAATTGTTTGCATAATGTCCTGGTTTCCTACACTTAGAACAGTGTCTTGTTTGTTTTGCCAACTCTTTTCCACCCACTTGCCGTTTAGTTTTTGGTCGTCCTTTGGGCTTCGACTTTGGAGGACATGAAATATCATCATCAATTACTAACTCATTTGATTGTATAATTTGCTCATCTGGAACATGATCAATTGAAGTGGTACTTCCATCAAGGCGCCAACGGTTAGGAAAGTAAGTAGATGGAACTTCATGACAGTCCTTTTGAAGAAATACTCGCAGTATGTGCCTACAAATTATCCCTAAGAACTCATACTGCTTGCAAGAGCACATTGCAATGTTCCCATCCCAAAACACTTTATGACATCGACTTTTTTCGTTTGCATAATATCTAACCGAGAAATCATACCCACTACTACAAATGATAGAATATTGGTTTGACCTGCCACATTCCTCCTTAAACTTCTCATAAGCAAATGGAGTGAGCACTTCAGAAGCTTGTTTTTCCAAAGGTGACTTGATTTTTAAAACATTTATCTTGCTAAAAGCCAACATATTATCATGTGATTGTCGTTGGATAATCTCACGAACCGCAACATCAACCTTAAATTTAAAAAAGTTAATTATTTATACTACATCAAATAATATACTTAAAGAACATATTTTTTTTTTCCAAAAAAAAAAAAAAGTTTACTAACCTGTTTAGCAAGATCTTTTAAAGTTGAAGTAGACGAAACAAATCTCTTGAAGAAACCATTAATATACTCAGATCTTCCTGTAGTTCTCATTCCTCCAAAATAATAGCTTCGAAGGTATGCTGGAGCCCAAAATTCTTTGATTTGGTATAAACCCTTAACATGTTTAATGTCAAGCAATTTGTATTTGTTAACAACAATGGGCCATTGATTCTCAAAATCTTCAACGGACTCTAGCTTATAAAGCGTATAAAAATCCTTACACCAGTCTTGATACTTATCACGCAAAATAAATGTGAACCAACCACTAAATTTTGAAGTGATATGCCATATACAAAAACAATGTTTAGTGTGTGGCAATTCTTGAGCAATTGCTTGGGTCATCCATGGATCTTGGTCTGTTATGATGGTTTTTGGTGGTTTCTTCATTGTAGCCACAAAAGTCTATAAGGAATAAAATCAGTTATTAAAATTAATCCTATATAAATTGTCATGAGTATATATGATAAGAACATATTTTAAATGATGATATCTACTACTCCACTAAACTGACGCCAATGCTATTAGAATATTACATTATCACAACAATATCACATTATCACAATAATATCTCATAAATGGTCTAGTAATATATGATAAAATTTTATCTTAATAAATATGATAATTGCTAACATGTAATGCAAGCTGTATACCTATATGATAATTGCTAACTTGTAATACAATATGATAATTTTATCGAAGGTATGCTACGTTTGTTGTTATATTGTTAATGACTAGCCAAATGTAAATATTGTTTGCCAATATTCGATTGATAAGGTAGCAAATCAGCACATGTCTATCAAGAAACTAAAAATAAGATAGCACAAGATTAAATAATATTTACCTTCATTAACCATTTAAAAGTATCTGTAGTCTCATTCCGTAGCAGTGCACATCCAAATAATATTGTCTTCCCATGATTATTAACACCGACAAATATTCCCAACGGCATGTCATATACATTTACTTTATAAGTAGTGTCGAAGACCACAACATCCCCATATTTATCATACCACTCATTTGATTGAGCCGGACACCAAAATAAGTGCTCCAATTTCCTCTCATGATCAACCTTAACAACATATTGGAAGTTGGAATTTTCTTCTTTACAAGATTTGAAATATTGCAGTAGATTGGCTACATCATCTCCACAAATTGATCTTCTCACTTTAGTAAAAAGATTAAGGATATCTTTTTCAAGAAAAGGTAACTCTCCGTGTTCTAGATTTTTTTCAAGCTCGAGAACACGAATAATTTGTCTCACTGTAAGACCGGCCTCCTTTAAGATAAGAATATGCTTCTCATCTTCTTGACTTATCATTCTATTTGCCGGAAGGAACCGCACTTGTGATTGAGATAAAAGAGGATGATTATGCTCTTTTGTAAATGTAGTTACATGCCATTCTTCATCAAATATTTCATTGCATCTCCTCAATTTAATACGCAAATGAGCATTGCAATTACATCTAGTGGATACTCTCTTTCTTTGCTCTTTGTTTGGGTCAATTTCCTTTAGTGGTTGACTTCGACTACGATGACAATAGAAATCACGCCGGATGATTTTACCATCTTGTTTTTTGGTTCGATCTTTTCGAATGCTAAAACCATGGAGGTGTGCATAATTTTGGTAGAATACCCATGCTTCTTCTTCACTAAGAAAAGTTTGACCCACAAATGGCTCAAGCCATAAGTTCGATTGATCATGATTTTCTTCTTCATATGATGGAGGTTCATTCAAATCAAACATTTTTTATTTTCTGTTTTTGTTTTTGACGATTTGTATTTGATGGAGGTTCATATGATACCCATGAAATATCAATTTTTCATGTTTCTGTTTTTGACGATTGGAAGAACAATGATATACATGTATTCACATTTTTTTTTATCTTCTATGAATTAAGGACAGTTATGGCAGTAATTAATTTTGGTTTGTATTCACATTTCACATAGTACTCAGAGTATTTTTTTTGGGACAATAAGAAATATTTAATACAATAGTAATAAATGTGAGAAAGCTAATGCATCAAATATTGCTCTTATCTAGTGCCCCCGGGGCGCCAATTAGCTTTTGCCTATTTATAATATTTATGTGCCTGTGTTTTTCCGGGATTTAAGTTTTAAAAATCCAAATTATTTTTGGGTTGATAATTGATTTTGTTCTAAAATGATTTTTAATTGTCCATTCTACAATTTATGCCATACATATTAAACAAAGCTAGTCCATTTCATTTACCTAATTGGCCCATAAATTTTATGAGGCCCAATCTTAAAACTAACCCTACACCACTCTCTCTCCTATAAATACCCCATTATTCCCCAAAATTTTCCCCACACAAAAGGTTAGTCTTATTTTTCCTCCTCTTTATTTTCTTTATTTTATTTTTTTTCCCTTTATTTTATTTTCCTTTTATTTTTTTTCTTTTCTTTTTCCTTTTTCTTTCTTTTCTTTTTCTTCCTTTCTTTTTCCTTTTCACGTGAGTTTTCACTCACGGTCACCACCACCGCCCAACACCAACTGCCGCCACCCCTGCACACCAGAAACCGGCGCCGACCACCGCCGGCCGTCGGCGACCCACCACCAGCCCATCAGCTGGCCCACGTGGCTCCTCCTTCTTCTTCCTCCTTTTTATAATTTGTATAATTTTATATGTAATTGTTTTGGGTTTTGATTTTGTAGTATAAAGATTATATGTTTAGTATCAAAATCATGTTTTTGATAGCTTAAACCTATAATTTCATATTTTAATTATGTTATAAATTTTCAGATTTTATAATTTTAAAACCTAGGGTTTTAATTTAATCAAATTGAGATTTTAGGGTTCTAATGAGCAATAAATTTGGGGCTTTTGTTCCTATTGGATTTCTAATGCATAATTAACCATAAAAACATGTTTTTAATGAAGTTTTAAGGACTTTTAATGTAAATTATATTGCTGGAAATTTTTGTAAGTATTAATTTGTGATTATTGGTTGTTTTCTAGGAAGTGATTTTTCTCTAGGAGACTTTTAAGTAATTAAAAGTGGCGCAAAGGATTGTTTACACAAGGTACGTACATGTCTACTTCGTTGTAAGTAGTATCATGTTTAGGTACCAAAAGAAAAAAGAACTTAATTTCATGATTAGAGAACACTTGGATGGAAATTGTTTGGTTATATATTTAATTAATTTATGTATTTATGTTTATGAGGCATGTTTTGGTGAATTAATTATGCTTGTATGGAATTATGGATGCAAGTATGTTGAATTATATTGGATTAATTGTTTGTATGGAATGTTGATACAAACATATTTTATTGGATTGGTTTGTTAACCACATTTGGATTATTAAAGGATTGGAATTGAATGGTTTAAGTGGAATGAATTTATTAATTATTCCACAATGTTATTATTTATTTATTTATTACTCAATCATGACTTGTTAGTATGTTGAGTAAAGGTGGTTTATTAAGCCGAAATGGCTAGGTGGGTTGACTATATTCAACAATTTTGGATAATTTGGAAGTTTAATGGAATTAAAGGTCAATTTGTGTTGTGATCACCATTGTCCTAAATAAGATTAAAAGTGAGTTGATGTATGAATGTTATGTATGGTCTTCTTGAATGAGTCGGCTATTAATTAAAATTGTAATCACGTGAAGTGAAACATGGATGAGCAATAAAACTCTGGAAAGGGTGCACTTCTAGAGTATTGACAATTATGGGTTGGGGTACACGATGGTAGCCCGTGGCTTTTTGAGGCTTGTTTGATCAACATGTCCTCTTCTCTTTTGGTATTTACATTTTGTGAGAATGGAGTCGCGCCCATTCTTGCATCGCGCTAAACTTTTATTTTAAATGGTCATTTGAGACCAAAATGATTTGGTGGATTGGACAACCTCGTCTATTGCTTACTCCAAACTAAATTGAATTAATTAAATTGAATATAATGAGTCAAGTGTTTGGAATTGGTTAGTAAGTATGTTGAGTCAATTGAATTGTTAAAGTGTGGAGTCTTGATTAATGAATTCGTGTTGTATGTTTATTTATTATAATTAATTGAGCATGCTAGGTTTTGGTGCGTTGTAAAATCCTAGGCTTTTAAAGGGCCATGGGCATCTAAGGAGAAGGATCCCCTACGATGGGAACACCCTCCTTACACTACCCAAACCGTTTATAACCCGAACCGAATTGAAATCGCTCAAGAATAAACCGGAACCCAATCGAACTGATAATTAATTAAACCGAACAGAAACCGACCCGAAAGACACTTGAATCGATTTCAAACTGACCAATTTCAAAGCGACCCGATTTCTAATCGAACCGAAACCGATTTGGCAGTACTACCAAACTCCCATTCCCACATCCCATACGCCCCGTTTGAGTACTCCAATTCGATCCTCCTTCTGTCCTTCCTTATCTTAATTATCTCAGTTAAGTAAAATGACGAAATGTGAACCTCCATAGACCAAAAAAAAAGCCAATCAAAGATCTTCTTCAAACTCCATCATATTCATTCGTCATCTTCACTTCCTTCAATCTCTGATCATACTCCAAAACCCTAAAATCCGCCATGGAAGCAGCTTCTTGCTCTTTACAAGTGTACCAAGTCTCACTCTCTCCAATTCGCTCTTCACCTCGCTTCCTCACTTCCTTATCTCGAATATCTTTCTCTTCCAGCTACAAATTGAAACTCAACTACTCATTTCGCGACATTCGGCTCAAGAATCGCTGCTCAATTTCAAGTAGCGCTGACATTTTCGTCGCGTCGAAAGAAAATGGGAAGCGTATTGAAGAAGAAGATGCGGAGGAAAGAGAATTTGACTTGAAATCTTGGATGCATTCTAATGGTTTACCTCCTTGTAAAGTTGTTCTTAAGGAAAAACCCTCACATAATTCTAATCACAGGCCAATTCATTATGTTGCTGCTAGTGAGGAACTTCAGGTTTGTATTTTTTGTGATAATTTGCAGTTGCTTTTGATGAATGAATAAAATTCAACCCTCTTTGGTAGGCTGGTGATACTGCATTTTCAGTTCCGAATTCGTTGGTTGTCACACTCGAGAAGGTCTTGGGTAACGAAACTGTTGGTAAGCTGCATTTTCAGTTCTGAATTCATTGGTATTGCATTCGTCTAGGGAATTACTACCTCTGTTTCAGATTAATGGCAACGATTAGACATTTTCTACTACACTTTATGTCAAATCGTTGCAAATAACTTGAAACGGAGGTAGTATATATGTGATTTAGTTTCATATGCAATGGGATGTGTACTGTGTATACAATTGTTTTTATTTTTTTAGCAGCTAAGATTGGAAATCACAATTTCAATTTATTTTTACAGTTGTTATATAGGGATTAATTATGTTGTTTTAACAATATTGATAAAATATTGTAATAATAAGTACAATGAAAATGAAATTGTTAATTTACTGATTTCTTAGCCAGACGACTCAAGGCTCATAATTGATTTCATACCTGTGTGAATGTGTAATTGTTAAAACTTTCGATTCCATACTCAAGTTGATATGTATACTCTGTTGTACAAGGACCATAAGTTTTCATATCTATATCTCTAACTTTCAATTAAACAAATACGTTAACAGGTATATGGGATTTAAAATATACTCAAGATAACTTTACTGATGTGTAGAGTGATCCCAAAATCATGATAAAAAACAGTAACCTTTACTATAAATAATTAGAGGAGTCATTATTATACGGAGTAACTTCTAACCATATTTCCTTAAAACTTCAATACTTAAATTCTTTACACTTTAACTTTAATCTAAAAAGTAAGATATTAAACGATCTTTTTTTTTCTTCTCTTTTGTGGCATAGGTAGTGCTTTAGCATAAACACATTCCAGTTTTCATAAAATTAAAAGCAATGTAAGGAAACTCCTTTTTTCATGTAAACTTATGGTACTAGAATTTGTACTTCCTCCGTTCCATTTTGATTGCTAACTTTGAAATTTTACACCGTTCACGAATAGTTTTTGCTCTGTCTTTAGTGATTCATACTCCAGGAAATTGTATAATGTATCAAATTTACTTGTATATACATATATATATATCTCTCATATCCTTTGTATATATCTCCTTAGATAGATCAAATGCATTCAAGTCTATTTAACAATTTGAATTTTTTCTATTGGTGCAAGTATGAAATTATTTTAACATGCAGAAAAAGAAAACAAAGTACTTGTATAATGAATCAATTTAAAGTGTAATTGTGAACTTGACATTAGTTGAGAAAATTATGAATTTCACCAAACTTATTTGCGTCATTAACCATGATTATAGTGGACCGTAGAAAGCAAATCCAGATAGCAACATCCAAGGACCAAGATCTGTAGATATGGAAGTAATACACCATAGAAATTGTCGAAGAAAACCATAGAATAAAATTAAATAGTATTATACCAGCTGAAAAAAAAAATGATATGTTTAAGAAAATTAGCTACAAGAACTACACAATGATATGCTCAAAAATATTTATATATACACCTACATCATCATCGAAATAAATTGGTTAGATGATGAAACTGAGTATATGACAGAAGGTAAATTTAATTGTGGATCAAATGAAATTGGTGTTGAACAAATGCCTCTGCTCCTAACTCTTGTGGTTAAATTTGTGAAATTGAGATGTGAAAAGGGGAAGGATATAGGGAAAGAAGGATAGAAATGCTGCAACTTTGGAGATAATTTTTGTTTGTGTCGGTTTTGGATAATGGTTTTGAATGAAGCAGTTTGAAAAATACACTTAGATTTTAAGCGGGAGTGCATAAGGGAGCAAGATTGGGGTATTTGATGTTTCCCCATAAAATAGACATTTTTGTTTTTGTCACTTTTTTGAGATTTCACATTATAACGTTGTTTTTGCCCACTATGTTTTTTTGTGGCTTTGTTGTTGTTGATGGTGATGATGACTTGTTGTCATTGTTGTTGTTGACCAACTGATGTCATTTGGTATAGAATGAAAAACAAATAAGGCATAGCACATACTCTCCATGGTCTGAAATATTCCAGACTTACATTTTTTAATATAACTATGAAATTTTCTTCAAGATGTAAATTTGAACCTGGCTTTGTATGAAGCTGGGTCTTTTTGACGGTTGCATCAAAACCTGATCTGTCTACCACTAGGAGGATCATGTGATGATGCTTACTAGATAAGGTGTTTTTTAATTTTTTGTTTCAATCAGATGCTACAGAAATGCGTCCAAACTAATATTTGAGGCTTATTGACTATTGGCCATGCTATTTGCTTACAGACATGTGCCTTTCATGATATTGAAACAAATCCAACTGCGTCTAACTTGCTTCAGCTTCTTCAACTTGTGTGCAGCGGAACTTTTGGCTTCAAACAAATTGTCAGAGTTAGCTTGCTTGGCATTATATTTGATGTATGAAAAGAAACAGGGTAAAAAGTCCTTTTGGTATCCATATATCAGAGAGCTTGATCGGCAGAGAGGTAGGGGACAACTTGCCGTGGAGTCTCCTCTTCTTTGGTCAAAGAGTGAACTCTCTTATCTTTCTGGAAGTCCTGTCCTGGTATTCTATTTCACTTTCTTATTTATAAAGAAACTGAGCTTTGTTTGTTTTGTGATATTGTATTTAGGTTGATATATTGTTGACTATAAAAATTTGTTTGATGGTTTGCAGGCTGAAATCATGGTAAGGGACGAGGGAATAAAAAAGGAGTATGACGAGCTCGACACAGTTTGGTTTATGGCAGGATCGCTTTTTCAGGTGACTTTCTTTGTCTTCCTTAGAATTAGACATCATCATTATATAGTTCATTTTAGCAATGTGCTTAAATGCATAATTTTCTTCTAATATAACATTTATGTTGATTTTACTCATCGATATGGTATAGTTCAGCTATTGTTAATTATTATTACTTCTTTTTGTACACAAAACTCAAGCAGCTAGTGTGTATTCTGAGATTTTATTGTCAGCGATTCTTCATAATTGACAAACTATTTTGTTTTATATACTGTTAAGTGATTCTTGAATGAAGCTGTGGTATGACATTTCCTCAATCAGTGCATTTTATCTTCTACAGAATTATGTGTGTATTTCCATTTCGAAAGTATAAGCTACTTTCAGTTTTTGATGTCAAAGGTAAGTTACCTTTGACAATTATCTTCTTAAAAAGGTAAGTTACAACACATAAACTTTAAAGATTCATACTGATAGATATTTTCATCGCAAACTTTTAGTCAGTTTGCTTTAGTAATATTGTTAGCAGTTTGGGCTGGGTCTATTTTGATTCCATTGGGCTATTATGGGATGGAGACCATTGCTTAGTCCTGACCTTTTACTCCCATGTTTGGCTTAAGCTGGACTAATAGCTAGACTTTCTCTGTTATTATCTCTCAATTATGATAGTAAGTTAGGTTCTATTTGTATCCATAATAAAAAATAAAAAAAAATAAAAAAATAAAAAATAAAAAATAAAAAAAAAGAAAAGAAAAAACCATAACCGCTCTCCCACTCCTCTCTTGGTTTTTCAAAAACTCGAACTTTTCTAGGTTGTTGGAATTTGGAAACTTGGCTATTTCTGACTTCTCTATAAACTTTGCATGTTGGTGTTTATAATTTCAATGAAACTACATTGTTTTACTACAGTGGATTCCTCTTGTGGTAGGATTGGTTGAGTATGACTATGAGTATATGAGCTATGTTACTCGGACCCAAATACACATGTCCAACACGAGTGCGTGACTAAGTGTTCGACTTGGCTATTTTGTGAAAAAGTTCTATGTCCAAGTGCCATATCCATGTCCAAGTGTCGAGGGTCCAATACGGGTATTTCAGGTGAAATGAAATATGAAACGAGTCTGAGTAACATAATATGAGTATGAGTATGAATATGAGTATTGAGTATGAGTATGTATGAGTATGAGTATGAGTATGAGTATGAGTAAATGAGTATATGAGTATGAGGAGATGTATTGCGTTACAAGATCTATTCTATAATTGTAGTCTTGAAGTAGGAAAGCTTTATTCAATTCGTATTGTTATGTATTTGTTAAAATTATATCTCTTTTGCAGATGTTGTTTATAAAACAAATTTAGGCTCTATTCTTTCAAAAGTTTTAGCAAACATTAGTTAAGTAAATACAAGCTAAACTAAGGATAAGGTTACCTAAAATAAGTTAGCATCGATAAAAATAAGTGTATTTTAGGCAAAAATCAATTAAGTTCTTTTACTATAATGCAAAAGACAAAACTTAACGTATTAGATAGTAATTATCTATTCAAGATATTAAATGAACCAATCTTACAAGCAAAATACATTAATAATTGACGTAGGAAAAGTAGGTTGAAAACTGACCTTCTAAAGTCAAACAAAATTTATAATCTCTTAACTACCCTAGTACAAGTATATGGGCAAGTAGTCATAGGGTGAACCACTAGAAATGGTAATGTTAGAGCGTTCTTGAAGTAAAGCCTAAGCCAAGTCAAAGTCAAAAAAGTGAGAGGAAACTAAAACTAACTAGCCAACTAACACTTAACACCAATATGAATTAAAGTCTACTATGGGCCAAGATCCATATCAATATGTAACGGAGAATTAAATTGATAATGAATCATGCAAATCAACCAATGCAATAAAAATTATCAATCAAAGCTCACAATCCCTTGCAAAACTAAGATCAATATGCAATTAAGCTAGCAAACAATTGTGATCAATCCATCATAACCTAATAACATGCCTCCATCAACTCAATCAATTTAATCACATAATTAATCATGAAAGTTAATCATAATCTACTCGACCAATCAATTTAATGCTTTACTCAACACTTAGTAGATCAAGTTTGAAAAAGCAATTAACAAAACAATTAAAAAGCATGAACTTATCAAAATTGAAGAACAACTACACTAATTAAAGCATGATATTGAAGAAAGCAATGAAGAGCGGAGAGAGTGAGAAATGCTCATTGATTAAATGGAGATCTTCAATACAATTGTCACACTCTAATTTTTAAAATCCAAAGCCTCTTGGATTTTCCTCACTTTCTCTCTCTAAAACTATGCAAGGGATCAGCCCAAGCATTAGAGTTAGGCAAGAAGGCCCAAGAATACTAACAATTGATGAGACGGAAGTTGTTAAGAAATCAGTTTTGGAGAAAGGGTACAGTAGTAATTCATGAATAAGTTAGTTATTGAGTTTGTTATTTTGATTCCCTTTGCTAGCAACTTCTAGAGTTTGTTGGTTAATTTTTGGGTATTAATAGGAGATTGGGGTGAGGGGGAATGTATGCTGAAAATATTGTTAAGCTTTTGCTTAGTTTTGGAGAGCTGCTCTTCCTCTCGAATGAAGGGTGATTGTATTGCTTGATTACTCTGATCATCAATACAAATATCTGTTACTTAGCTCACATCAGAGAGATTAGGAAGATGATTAAGCAGAAAATTAGCTAAGTAAAAGATATTTGTATTGATGATCAGAGTAATTAAACAATACAATCACTCTTCATTCGAGAGGAAGAGCAGCTCTCCAAAACTAAGCAAAAGCTTAACAATATTTTTAGCATACATTTTTCCTCACCCCCATCTCCTATTAATACCCAAAAATTAACCAGCAAACTCTAGAAGCTGCTAGCAAAGGGAATCAAAATAACAAACTCAATAACTAACTAACTTGAGCTTGAATTACTACTGTACCCTCTCCCCCAAAACTGATTTCTTAACAACTTCCCTCTCATCAATTGTTAGTATTCTTGGGCCTTCTTGCCTAAGTCTAACGGATACTATGCTTGGGCTAATCCCTTGCAAACTAATCCTAATCTAGAGAGAGAAGCTCTTAAGAAAGCTAATTTCTAGAAAAAAAAAATGAGATTTAAAAATGGGTTCTCCTACTTTTGGCCCCAAAGGGTATTTGTATTTACAAGCTGAATATAAGAGAAGTAAAAGGAGGAAAAGAATATAAAGAAAATAAAAAGAGTTAGAAATTAAACGTAGAAGAAAATTAAAAGAGAAGTAAGAACAAAATAAAACAAATCACAAAATAAATAAAAGAAGTCAGACCTTTCTTCACTTTGATTTTGGCTGCTCTAAATAGGGAATAATCCCCTGCTTCGCACCATCACCAATCATACAACATCATCACCGTTGATGGTTGATCATCAAGCTTCCAAATATAATTAATGGTCAAAACGCTTCAGACCAGCGTGCATGCACTCGACGCCACCGCACACGTGGCTGGGTTGCATACTTGCATCACCCTCAAGGTGAGTGCTCATGCGAATGCGCTAAGGACCGTGAAGCTTAACAGAATTTGGGCCAAAAATTGCCCAAAAACGTGAGGGCGCAGCTAGGGGTCTCAAGAGCGCTGTATGAGCGCGAATCTGGGTTTCAATTTATGAATTTAACTGATGTTGAATGCCAAATCTTTGCAATTGGAGGCCGGAATTATTGTAACTGGTGGCGGGTTACTGTGATTGGTGGTTGGAATTTGTAATTGTTGGTGGCGAAGTTGGCGCCAAGTGTTGCGGGGCCTGTTTGGTGGTGATGCAAGGAGCAGGGACTGCTGATAGGCATTACAATTGCTGCTGGGCTGCCGTTGCTTTGTTGTGCGAAGTGCAGGGGCCTCCATGACTGGTGTGTGGTGTTGGTTGTTGTTGTTAGTTGTTATTGTTGCGGTGGAGGTGCAGCGAGGGGCTGCTGTGTTGCGGGTTGGTGGACTGTTGCTGTTGTTTGCGTGGGTACAGAGGGGGGTGCGAGGTTGCTGTGTGTGTAGGAGAAGGAAGCAGGTGGAGACGTGGAGCGTTGATGTGGCTGTTACAGATGCGTGGCTGCTGGGATGTGGATAGGAAGAGGATAGCAGGGAAATGGGTGTTAGGGTGTGGTGTAGGATAGAAAATGATGTGTATGTTAAGTGGCTAGCAGCAAGGGACTTTATGAATGTTGGCTGTGTTGTTGATTGCAATTCCTCAAATTAACACTAACACTTTGAACACAACTTTCGGCCTTGAAACCCGAACTTTGAGCCAAATGTATACCTATACACGCAAAGAAAACCGAGGAAAGGAACGGGAAATAAAATAAAACTAAACTAAATAAAATAAATGTAAAAGAAATAAAAAAAAAGGAGAGTCAAAAGAAATCAAAATAAAAGAGAACGAAATAAAGAAAATGAAAATAAAGGTCACCAAAATAAAATCAAAACTAATTCTAAAAATCAAATACTATAAAAGAGAAACAACTAAAATACAAAATTATGAACTAATAACACGAAAAACTACTTAAAGTCCTAAACAAGTTATTAAAGATGTTAAAAAAAAAGTTATTAAAGACGAAAATTAAAGAAATCATTGAAAAAGAGAAGAATAACTGAGAAAGACATACAAAAAAAAAGGACCTAAACTATTCTTTTGAGTAAGTTGCAATTTGACCAAGGGTTGTTCGGTTCGCAAGAGTCGAGGAAGGGAAACAATAGAAAAGATATATGAAGGGTTATGGATCAGGATAGATTTACTCATAGCCTATAGGTGATGATCAACAATATTGGTCAATGTTAGCAATGTTTTTGACGACAAAGTCCAATTACCTTAAAGCCTATCTTTCTCTCTACCCCTCGTCCCATTGTGAATTGCTAGGAGTCATGATTTATGATCCTTTCCTTCTATATCTTCATTCTTTTTATTTTTATTTATTTATTTTTTGTTGTTGTTGCCATTTTACAGCAATATCCTTACGACATTCCCACTGAGGCTTTTCCTTTTGAGATCTTTAAGCAAGCGTTTGTTGCTGTTCAGTCTTGTGTGGTGCATTTACAGGTAAGTTTAGTACAAGGACATATTGACATTTCCTATCATGTATAAATCATCTTGAATGTCTCTTCCTTTATAATTTGTAAGTAAACCATTTTGTTAATCAAGGGCATTTCAGTTTGTGGTTTCTTGCATCTGTCATGTGCTATCTTTGAGTGTCTTTACGCTGTATATGTCCACTTGTCACATAACAAGTTTATTTTCAGTATTCTAACGTGAGTTCTGTCTGTTACTGGATACTCTTACGGCTACACAAGTAATTCTTCTTTTTTTTAGTGTTCATTATTATCACTTTTTCTGTGTTCTCAAACTGCTAGTCTAGTCTTTCAAATGTATATTACCAGAGTATTGCAAATCTTTATTTTATTTTGGGAAAGGCTTTTTCTTCTCTTCAGTTGCTTGGAGTTCTATGGTGAAGGGATAGTTTGTAGCCCCATGATACGTAGTGTAGTCTGGGTGAAGTCTTGCTCATACGATGAGATTGAAGGGGGATAAGCTCCTGGTGTAGATTGTATGTCTTTTAAGATGTCAGGTTTGTTGGGGAGAGGATCGTATGATGAGAACTGAGATTGTAAAGGAGTGTTTTCTATACTTATGACAAGTTAATATGAATCTATGTTTCCTGTCAGAGTATCTCCTTTTTCAGGGGGAGTTTGGTTTATAAATAGGTATGAGGTATGGGCATATCTAATGTTTGTTTAAGAAACTTTCATTTCTAAACCCATACCTCAAACCAAATGGTATGGGTTTTAGAAACTCGGGGGGGGGGGGGGGGGGGGGGGGTGGTTCTTAAAATTAACTAAGAGTATATCAATATACAATGCAGGATGGCATTAGTTCTTGTACAAATAGTCTTTTTTTCTTAAAATTCTTTTTTTTTTAAAAAAATACCCCTTATTTTCCTCAAGTACTATGATTGCCCATTTATTTTGCTAAATTATACTTTAAGCAGTAGTGACCAATTTGGTGATAGATTTACTACTTTGCTGCAGAAATGATTACAAATATTTCTCATTGACAGGGAGCAAGATTCTTTGCTTGTTTTATGAGACTACATGTTCCTGTAGTATGCTGATGCCTGCTTATGCTTCTCTTTGAGTCATGTTATTTACTTAACTTATTTGAATGTTTTTTCTTGACTTTTGTTTTTCTGCTTCATTTGTTGATGTTTTGCATTCCATGATGTATAAAAATGCTTAAGTCAATAATATACTTGATATTTTTTATTTATTTAATATATATATATTTAAAATCTATGATCAGGGAGTGAGCTTGGCACGCAGGTTTGCTTTGGTGCCCTTGGGCCCCCCACTGTTAGCTTATAAGAGTACCTGCAGGGCAATGTTAACTGCTGTAGATGATGCTGTGCATTTGGTGGTTGACCGACCTTACAAGGATGGAGAACCTATTGTTGTCTGGTATATTTATGTACTCTTATGATTTCTTGGAACATGGATTTCCCTTTATGTAATTACATTCTTTACACTGTTTCTTGAAATTGTTTGAAATTAAGCCTCATGGATTTGGTTTATTTGGAAACATATGTTTAGCTTTTTGTGTCTGTTGCACAAGAAATCACTGAATCAGGAGGCATGAATTTGATAGCACAGTTGCATGAATGAGATTGTAACCCATCATGTCACCTTCTTTCTAACTTTGTGAAGCAGCACATTAATGGCAGCTCTATCTCCTATAGTCATATTACCCATTGTTTGCTTAGAAAATCTCTTGCATATCTCTCTGTTTCGTATGTTAAAAAAAAAAAAAAAAAAAAAAAAAAACCCTATCATTTGTAGTTTTTTTTTTTTTTTTTTTTTTTTTTTTTGACGAAATACTAGAAAACTTATCAAGGTTGGATAAGTTAAAAAATTTGTTGGCATGGAGAAAGTAGTGAGCAACAGCTTGTTAAGTAATAATTTTCCACTGCAGGTTTTTTTTTTTGTTTTATTTATTTATTTTCAAACAGCCATCCAGTGTATAAAAAGGCACATCACTGAGGTGCAAGATGACATGGTCCATGCCCTTTTTTTTAGGCGAGGAAAACAGCTTTTTTTACCAAAATTATTATCAATATTTTATTTTTTTATTATGAAGTATGCCTCACTTCAATGAGGCACAAGGAAATACATATTGCCTTGTGCTTTGAGTCTTCTTATACACTGTAGTTCTTTGCTGATTGTCTGAGGTGATTATTTTTCTTATCCTTTGCTGGAACAAGTTACTTTATAAAAAACCAAGATTCAACCTGGTTTTTTTGCCCCCACCCCCCACCACTTTTTTTTTTTTTTTTTTTTTTCTTTTCTGTCTCCCTGTTTCTCTCCTAACTCACGCAACTACATTTTCTATCTTATTATTGTGATATGTTTGACATATACCAGGTGTGGACCGCAGCCCAATTCCAAGTTGCTAATTAATTATGGTTTCGTTGATGAAGATAATCCCTATGACCGTATTGTGGTTGAGGTAAAACTAGCTAGTAACTTTCTTACGGTACATTATCCTTTTCAGCAACAATTCCTTGTATAATATTTTTTAAGTTTCTAATTAATTACGTATTCTTTAGGCTGCCCTAAGCACAGAGGATCCACAATATCAGGAAAAGAGGATGGTTGCCCAACGTAATGGAAAACTATCTCAGCAAAGTTTTCATGTAAGGACTCATTCTTTTAAGTAGGGATGAACCTTTTCAGATAGAATTTCCTTGTCTGAAATTTACTATATGAAAACACAAAATTTGTGATACCTAGTATCCTTAAAATATTCCGCTATGCGATACTACATTGCTGGACTTGCTGTTTAACTTTTTTTTTTAGCGGCTTTTGAAAATTTCAATCTGTTCGTTCAGTTATAATTAGCAGCCTAAGTTAGTAGCCAAATGAACGATAATAAACAATAACTTCTTAAATCTTTGTTCAAGGAACATAAATATTGCATTTGCACTACAGAAACCTTGTTGCTGTTTTGTTGCACACTTGGACATAATTAAAACTCTTTTACAATTAAAAATGCTTCAGTTGAATTTCAAGGTGGGAGAAGAAGATGCTGAAAGTAGTTTTTCTGATAAGGATGTTTTTTAAAAAAAAATGTATGGGCAGGTAAGATTTTTAATTATGAGAGGGGTAGCACTGGTGGAAGACTGAAAAATTTCTTGGGTCTTCTGAAGTCTTTCGTTCCGGAATTGACTTGATTTTGCATTTGAAATGACGTGTTAATTTTTTTTTTTTTTTTTTTTTTCTCCTGATTAATTCCAGAAACACTGCAGTTATGTTGGTTAAAGTTTTCAGAAATCTGGTATCTATTTACATTAGTTATTGAAATTCCAATATCTTGAAACTTAATGACCGAATTCATAATTCATAAATCTTCTTCCAGATCTCACCATGAGCGTTTTTTTTGTTGAAATTATAGAAACCTAACAAGATTATCAATTCAAATTCCCCAAAAAGCTGAGACCAATCCTATCGAATTCTAAATTCTGCTATTCCCAAAAATCGAATGCTATAGAAGTTGATAATTTCTTAAATAATGTTATTTTAACCTGATTAAATTTGATTAGATATGACTAAAGTTCAAGTTTACAAAATTTACCCCTCTTTATAATCTCATACTATGTTTAAAAAGTCTTTTATACGAATTTTATTCAATTTTGTCTCCTCTTTATATTATCAAAACTTTCTGTTTTTGTCATATGTACTTGTTCAAATACAAATACTATTTATGTTTAAGGTTTGATTATGTCTCCCTTATATTTTTAAGGTTTTATTCATTTAATAATATTATTATGGCCTTAGAATTAATTGGATAAGACCTGAAACCAATTTAGTTCAAATCCAATAAAGCAGCACATCTGCTTCATTTTAACTTGATCAAACCTGAGCCAGGTACTTGCATGACCTGAAATCACCCGAACCCGCAACAACACATTACTGTAGTGACCTGAACTGTTTTCAATCTGATCTGCCTGATTGCCACCTTTACTGAAAATAGGGTTGTCACTTTCTCAATTTGTGTTGCAGGTGCATGTTGGGAAGGAAAAAGAAGCAGTTGCTGACATGCTTCCATATTTGAGACTTGGTTATCTTTCAGATCCTGCCGAGATGCAATCTGTTATCACTTCTCAAGGGCCAGTATGTCCTGTAAGTTGACTATCTTACTGTTATGTGTTATGTCCTGGTAACGAAACTTTACTATGTTGATACTTTGGTGGAAGTTTCTTCAATTTTTTAGTCACATACATGCGTTGTAGGTTATTTCTGCTTGTCTGTAGATACACCATATATCTGTTTGTTGGTATGCTACCCATAGTTCTGGTCAGATTTTGGAGGAGTCATGCTTATGTGTCTTGATACATTCTCGAGTTAGTGTGTATAGGTCCAAAAATTGTGGATACCTTTTCTTACTTCTCCTGTATGGTTGCCCTTGTGAATTAGCCCAATCTAGATAGCTTCTTTACAATAGTGTCTATCTGTTTCTGATTTTTGAAATTTGAATTGCTCAAGGTTGTGGTTTAATCTGTAATTCTCTATAAAATTTCATTTATTACTAGGAGGGTTTATGTAGCTCTCAGTGTATAAATTCTAAGCTTGATATCATGTCCTAATCTTGCAAATTATTATAGGCTCAACAAGGATTTTAATTATGAAATAGAATGAGTATCTGCTTATTCCTTTGCTGTTCTCCTTGTTTTACTTGTGCTGTTGTGTAACGAAAATCTATACTAATATATTAAAAGGCGTTACTAAGAACGTCTCCGTGCCACGTATACCACGCCACGCACCTACTCATCTTTCATTATGCCACATCATCACTACTTAAGCGACCAAAATCATCATGCCACGTCACCCAATATTGGGTCGTCATATAAAAAGATGATGGTAAGGGGATTCGAACACCCAACCTCTTATATGAAAAATGGTTATTTAACCATCTAAGCCAATCATCAAGTATGCTATGAACATGAAAATAAATATATATATTTGATAATCACAAGGTCTTATTAAAAAAAAAAAAAAAAAAAAAAAAAAAGACATTATAAATATCAAATACATCATCACAAAGAATTATTGAAGAAGCAATCTGGGCTACACACTAGTGAGTTATTAATTGCCAAATCTTGAAGGCTTTATTGTTTGACCTTGTATCTTGTACTCTATTTTCCTTACTTGAATAGTTTCAGTTTGTTGCCGCAGGTTTAAGAGAAATTGCAATTTGGTGACCTATCACCTATGCTTTCAATGAATTCATTCTGAGGGCTGGTTTAGTGGTTTTTCAGTTTTTGTTCACTTTGGCATCCTATTGTTACCCCAATGCTTTAATAATTTGACATGTATCATAAATTACTTATTAGATGGATGACATTTATCCTGGACGAACCTCAACTAGCCTAAGTCCCTAAAACCTTTTCTTCCAAGACACACGTCTCTCAATTACTAGCTCAAAACATTTCTCTGATTATTTAAGAGGAGTTACAAACTGTAAAAAAAATAAACAAGAATTTTTTATGTCAGGTGACCAAACTGTAACCCAACTCTAAGTGCAATTTAACTAGAAATTTGGCACTGAAGTGAGAATTTTTCTACTTTTAAATAGACATTTGCTTATGCATTATCTGAAATTATATGTATGGTTTATCTTGAAAGTCTCAAGCTGGGCTTCATCTATGGTGATTCTTCCTTGGTTGAGCTAGAAAAGCTGTTTTTTTTTTAAAAGAAAGGAAAGCTTGCCTGTCTTTTAGGACTAAACATACTTAATTAGTAACTTCTAAGCTCTTAGTCTAATAAAACCAAGTCTGATTCATGTTGCAAAGCCATTTCTTTTGCCTTTTAAAGCTAACTTATTACTCATCTCTGAACAAAAACTGCTAGTGTTACACCCCCTTTGCCTTTATTTCACAATGTGAATGGATTGGAATGAATCAACTTCCGCTATTTTTGAATGAGCTGAAAGGGTTTCCCAGAGAAAGAAACTCTTTTAAATCCACAAATACATTTCTCTTTGTTATGTTCCTCCATTCATAGAACCCATGCTCTTTTTGGAAAGCTTTCGCTCCCTCCTTAAAAAGTTATAATTAAGCATTGTGGGGAAAGAGTTGTTTTTTCAGATTTTTTTTCCTTTTTATACGCTCTAAAGAGATTATGTCATGAAGAATGATGCTTGGTTGAATGAGCATTGTTTGGAAAGAGGTGTTATTATCAAATTACCCCTGCCCCCCATTTGGTCTGAAGAGATTATGACATTCCAAAAACACCTCGTTGTGGGATGAAGACCACTACCTTAGTAGCTCAATGCTCTATATGGTGCTTCCTTGTGGCTTAGTATTTGTTCAAAAAAAAAAAAAAATGATCAAGGCAAATTTATACTTTTTTTTCCCCAAATGAATTGTCGGGCTTGCACCATTGGGATACTTCATTAGGAGGTGTGGGTTTAAGTAGTTAAAAACTCATAAAAAAATTCCAGTATTCTGTAAAAGGATTATTATTGCAGTTTGTATATAGAATATTTGAATTGATAATTTGATATGACACTGCACTGTTATCTTATAAAACATAAAACAAAAAAATAATTGCAGGTGAGTCCTTGTGTTGAAAGAGCAGTTCTGGACCAGCTTTTGGATTATTTCAAGGAAAGACTTTCTGGCTACTCTACCACTTTAATAGAGGATGATGCCTTGGTACTCTCCTGTTCTCTCTATTTTAATATGAAATGATTCACTATGAAGCTTTATATGACAAGGTTTAATAATTTAGTTAGCAGATCAAAATCTAAATCCCAAAAAACGAGTTGCTACCCAGCTTGTTAGGCTGGAAAAGAAAATACTACAAGCATGCTTGCAGGCAACTGTGGATTTGATAAAACTGTTGCCTGATCATAGTGTCTCTCCTTGTCCTGCTCCATATGCCCCTTCATTGAAGTGAAAGGTATTGTGGTCTTTTTATTTAGTGTTTGGGCATAATTTAGAAAGAACTATATTATGTGTATTTTTGTTGAAGAGCATGAGTACATCACATTATGATAAAAAGAACATGGAGTCAATTTTAATTTGAAGCTATAATTAAAAAAAAAATAATAATAATAAAAAAAAAAATTAAAAAAAAAAAACAGAATATATTTCATGTTCTTTTATGAAAATGACATGTGATACTTCCTCTACTTCTCAATATCTGCATCAATGACTTTTTAAACTATTGTTATACTAACTTTGACCACATTTTACCACTAATGTATATAAACTATTGTTAAACTTGTGCATTGACAAACGTGTGTAGTCAATTGGTGCAAATATTAAGAAATAGAGGAAGTATTACAATGCTCTTGTGTTTTTTGAGTGCACAATGTTCACTCTTTTCCATAGTCTACTAATTGGATTTAGGATATAAAAAAATTGTGTCAGTTTAATATTTGTCTTGTAATTTTTTCTTCTCAAAGGTTGTCACGTAACATGCGCTACCATAAGATTTCCTTGAAGAGGATGCGTTTGAATCTTTTCTTGTACATGGTGATATCAAATTGTGAGGTCAGTATAGGCACTTTTGAATGATTTGAAGATTAGTATTCCTTCTTTTTTATACTTTTATTTATTTATTTTTAATTTCGGGGGGTACGAAGCTCCATCTTACCAAGCTTTTTCCGTGTATATTATTTGCAGACTTTTATCTTGGTGTTCGCACATGTGTGTGTGTGTGTGCGCACGCACGTGCGTGTGCATGTGTGTGTGTGTGTGTGTGTGTGTGTGTGTGTGTGTGTGTCTGTGTGTCTGTGTGTTTTAAGCATTATCATCCTTTGATTCCTTGATTGTCCACTTTGGGTAATGAATGTATTACAATTTTAAATGGGAACTTATACTCTGTCTAACACCATATAATAGTTTCTATAAAATCTGGAGGGAACCATGTATCTCTTCTCACTCTTCATTGGTGTGTGGGGTAAGGGGGAAGAGAAAGGGGTGGGGGTGGGTGGGGTATTGCTAGGGCTACAGGGTACATTTGTGATTGAAATTGAAAGAGTTTAAAGTTTGGACATGCATTTAGTGTCTCTGTGTACTGGTGGAAAGGGGGAGGACAAAAGAGTTTTGAGGGATCAAGGGTTGGGGCTTAGTGGTTTGGGATAAAAAGGTTGAGCAGTTGGTGATTTTAGGTTACATTTAGTGAGGTAGCGTAATGATGATAACGGGTACCGTAGCAGCAGCTCATACATTGTGTTACTGTGGAGTGGATGGTTTGACTGCCACTTTGCACAGAGTCACCCTCCTAATTGTTCACTGGTTTCATTTCCTGACTTGCAACTATGACTAGAAGAATGTTCGAAGTGCTATTGTTGATATTTTTCTACACCGCAACCAGCTTTAGGATGTGGTTTAGGAACTCATGTCCGAGTGTGGGATTTTTTCATAAGTCATTTTCAAGAATGTTTTATATATTTGTTTTATTTGACTCATGTTAATGCTAATTTCAAATTGCGGTGAATAATTAAGTCTTGTTTGAATACCTTGTACTTGATTCTATAGAAAATTAAAAAAGTATAAACCTCTTGCAATATGGATGTCTAACAAGGTCTACAATTTCTTATTTGGTCATTCAGTAGTAATATCATCAGTCTTTGTGTGCATCTGTTTTCCCTTTACTCGTCTTAGTTGGGAGACTTCTTAGGGGTGATAGTTGACCTTGCGTTACGAGTATCATTTAAAATTGTCCTTTTTGCATATGTATGTTTGGTTTCTAACTGTTAATGTCTTCTGTGGCCTGCAGGTGTACAGAAGAGAATGTTCACCATGTATTTCTGGTGTATATGGTGGTGGTATGGCATAAGTAAATATGCAATTAAGATGTAAAGTCACTATAATTCTGTTTCTATTGTTCCTCGCTCATCATATACAAAATAGATCAACTTTAGAACCCCTTGCGCCAATTGAGCTCTACTATCTTTTATCTACACTGCAATTTTTAACAAATCTATGATGTAAAATTTGTTTACTTCATTTGATGTAGAGGGATAATATGATGGGTGTGTAGAATCCTTGTGTTGTAGAGTATTCAAAGGGCCTTTCCATCTAAAAAAACAAATTAAGTAGCTTGCAGTAATCATTAGTAACAATTGATTATGCAGGTAAAGGTTATTTTAGGAGATTTGATATATATTTTTTACAGTAATGTTGATAAATTTCAATATTTGTGATCTAAATTCCTTATTGTACCCTGTCAGAAGAACTGAGTTTTATTGACCTTTTACCACAAGCGAAGAAAAGGCATCATTTTTTATTTACCTTCTTGTCAAAAAAAAGACCCTGACCGTACCTTAACCCAAGCGGTTTTTTTGGTCTGTACGGGTCAGACACTTAGGTTGGAAGGTGCAATTTTTCCCACAAAATCAAGCTTATTTTGGTTAGAAAAGGTATCAATGCTTAGAAATCTTTTATATGAGATTCATCAACAAATATACAAATCTCGTCCAAGTAGTACATGTTCACACTAACAAATGATGTATAGGGATCTTGTATGTAAAAATAGGAATTGTGTCAATTCATCCACATTCTATAGAATGGGTAAGCACTATATGCGGTGGAACATTATAGGGCTTGGGATTATGGAATGGTTCATAGTATTATGTCATTTCTTATAGTTATTCTTTCAAAAGAATTTCTGAATTAAATAGATGTAAAGGAAGTGTGATCAAGTTCGAGTGCAATGTGCGAATATCAAAGTAAATAAAAGAAATGTTAGTTCTCAGATCCTATTTGTGTCTAGCATAAAAGAGTAAGGGATCCTATTAAAGCAAGAGCAAATGGAGTAGCTAATGGTCTTAGCAATTAGTTCTTTGCAATGAAGGATGAACCCCCAGTCTTGATCCATGTTGGAAATACAACTATAGTTTCTCCAAAATGGTTAAAAGTTCATTTAGATGGAGTAGCTAATGGTGAATCAATTGATTATATTGAAGAAGTTAAAGCTGGTAAATTCTTATTCTTATAATGAAAAGAGCACCAGTTTGAAATTTTTTTAACATAGGAAGAGTCGTATGGAGACAAATGTGTCCAAAAATTTTGTATAAAGGAAGGAATCACCAAATATCCTATATATATGATACCTATTTGGATAACAAAGATAGTGAAAGTAACATGGTGCTTAATTTTTCCGGAGATTAAGGAGTTTGTTGAAGAGGTATGGAGTTTAGAATGTAGTGGTTCAACTATGTTCAAACAAGTTCAAAGGGGCAAGTGGTTAAGGAATAGGATTCAAAAGTGGTGTTTGAACAATAAGAAGATTTGGGGTATAAATTGGAGGAAGTATTCGAGGGAGTTGCTAAATCAAGGGGAAAACATAAATTCCTTGCAAGATGGAATTACTTATGTGCAATCTATCAACGAACGAGTCTCCAAGAGTACGATGGAATTCCACTATTGGCAACAACGAATGAAGGAGCGATGGATCCAAGAAGGTGATTGTTCCTCTACATTGATGTTTAACAGAGTTAAGCAAAAACAAAAGAGGAGGGAGATTATTACTTTGAGGCGTGGTGATGATGACTGGGTGATAGGTCAAAAGAATTGGGAGGGTCTAATTCATGATACTCTCAAAGAGGTTTACATTCCAACAAAAGGGTTGGTGGATAACCGTCGGGAGAAAGTTAGTTTAGTCCTTCGGGAGCTAGACTTACCAATAGTGTCGGACATTGATGCTGCGGAGTTGGTTAGGCCTTTTAGTGCGCAGGAAATTAGAAAGGCGATGTTTTCTATTCATAATCTAAAGGCCCCGGGGCCGGATGGTTTAATTGCGGAGTTCTTCCATCAACATTGGAGTACAGTGGGAGTCTCGGTTATTGAGGCGGTACAATCCTTTTTCTCTACAGGTTATTTCTTGAAAGAGGTGAATGCCTCTTTGCTGGTTATGTTACCAAAGGTAGACATTCCGGAGCTGGCAACGCAATTTCGGCCTATCAGCCTATGTAATACTATCTACAAGTGCATAGCTAAATGCCTTGTAAATAGAATGAAGCATTTACTCCCTTCCTTGATTGGTGAATTTCAACATGCTTTTGTGCCAGGAAGGTACATGGAAGATAATATTCATTTAAGCCATGAACTTCTGCATTTGATTAACACAAGTAATGGTGTTACAACGAAGGCGGTGATTAAATTGGATAGGTCCAAAGCCTATGACCGGGTGGACTGGGTTTTCTTGCTCGAGGTTCTAAAGGTGTACGGTTTTCCCCCGGTTTGGATCCAGTGGATTTCCCAGTGCGTAACTACGGTGTCCTATAAAACCCTAATAAATGGGCAAGTCTCGGATACTTTCAAGCCGGAGTGTGGTTTAAGACAGGGGGATCCTTATCACCTTATCTGTTCCTCTTCTGTATGGACATTCTCTCCCGTATGCTGTTAATGGCGGAGAACATCAAACAAATCCAGGGCTTACGGGTAACTCGGAGGTCACCTCGTATTTCCCATTTATTTTTTGCTGATGATGCAATGTTATTTTTTCAGGCCAATACGGATTCCTGCAGGAGCGTGGTTGACATCTTGAATAGGTTCGGTGATATTTCGAGACAACAGCTAAATCTGGACAAGTCCTTTGTCAAATTTAGCAAATGAGCACAAGCTTCGGAAATAGAAGAATACAAAAATATTCTTAGGTTTGGGCAGGTTAATAAAATGGAAAGACACTTGGGAGCTCCGATTGACTACTTTGCAAGCAAAAAAGTGGATTTTCAACACTTGATTGATAAAGTGTCCAAGAAAATTATGTCTTGGAATGCTATTAATTTGTCTCAGTCGGCAAAATTAGTACTAATCAACACTGTGTTGATTAGTATTTCTTCACATGTTATGAAATGTTTCAAGTTGCCAGCGTCGGTGACAAGTAAGAATGACTCTTTGGTCGCAAGGTTCTTCTGGGCGAAAAGAGGAGATAAGGGCATGCATTGGGTGAAAAGGAAGACCTTACACCTCCCCAAAGGTATGGGAGGGTTAGGTATTAGATCTATGGAGGTTTTAAATGAGGCTCTCTTATTTAAACAGGTTGTCAGAATGCATGTCAACCCTCAGATTCTAGTGGCCCGAGTTCTGGACCCTGTCCATAATTGCTCGGTTTGCACTGGAACGCCGTTGTTGGGATGCCGGGGGAATATCTCTTGGGGAAGGAGGGGTTTTCGAGATGTCGGGAACAAAATGGTTGATGGTTACGCTTGGAAGATAGGTAATGGAGAAAGAGTAAAAATTGCAAATATGAAGTAGGTAAATGGAGCTGTTCCGGAGTTAAGATCGGATGTTTTACTTCGTGATGTTAGTGGTGGGAAGGTCAAGGACCTTTTTCTGAATAATCAAAGACAATGGAATGCTACTATGGTGCGGGAAAGATTCGAGTGGGAGACGGCAAAGAAGATAATTCTAGAAATGGAGCTGCCAGATTCTGATGAGAAAGATTTCTTATTCTGGAATTTCCACCCATCGGGTAATTACACGGTGAAATCTGGGTATGCCTTCTTATTAAATTCGCATTCTATAGAGCAAGGTCTGGGAAATGACTGTGTTTTCTTCAAGCTCATTTGGAGATTGAATATCCCACCAAAATGGAGCTTATTTTTATGGAAACTAATCATGAATGGTTTGGCTGTAAAGTCAAATCTGAAATATCGAGGGATAGATATAGATGGTGATTGTAATTCTTGTGGCATGGAGGAGGAAGACTTACAACACCTTTTTAGATTATGTTCTTTCGCGAAGTATGCATGGAAAAATTGCGAATTGCATATTAGCTCTGAAATTGATGAATATACTCCGTTGAGACAATGGATTCAGCAACATATCCTGCTTTTTCATAGCGAGGATGGGAAGCAAAGTAAACGACTCCATACTTTCATGGGAGTTTTGTGGAGTCTATGGTTAACTAGGAACGGGAGGGTTTTTAAGAATGAAAGAGGTTACTTAGCAGACTACTATAGGCATTATGGCATAACTATGAGTAACCTTGAGATTTTCCTCACACCAAGAGGAAGGTATAAGGAAGTTCCCCGAAATTCAGGATGTACTGGGGATCAGCCACCGGGCTTCTGCAGGTTCAACATTGGGAATCGAGATTTACTCCCAGGAAGCCCAATGGAAGGGGATACGGAGATCACTATTATGGTGGATGGGTCTTGGCAAAAGAACACAAGAAATGCAGGTTTTGGATGGGCTTATTCTTCGGATGCTATTAACTTCGTGGAAGGGGGAGGGGCTTATGGCAAAGCGATTTCAGCTCTACACGCAGAACTGTTAGCCTGCATACAAGCCATCAAATGGGTGCGCCTCAAGAGTTTGCAACGCATCACAGTTTTCACTGATTCATTGGCTATCATTCAACTCTTGAGGTGTCCCAACAAACGGGAGGTGAGACTTCTTTGGACTATAAGGGAGTTACTACATGAAGGAGGATTACTTGATATGTGCACTATATGGAAAGTAAGCAGGGATCAGCTCACAATGGCACATAACATTGCGGGTTGGTGTAGATGTAACTTAGTTAATTTCTTGATGTAATTTCTTTCGTTTAGTTGCTTTTGTCACAAAAAAAAAAAAAAAAAAAAAAAGATAGTGAAAGTGGCCTATAAAAAATGATGTTAGATGAAATGATGGAAGCCCCACAACAGCAATTAATGCGCAAACCTTTTACTATATAAAATGAATTGGCTGAATCTGGCATAGAGTCAAAGGCATGCTTAAAGTAAGTTTGCTAGAGTCTTTTTGAAAATCTGATAATATCTTTTAGAGAAAAACCTCACCTTAAGAGAAAGATTGGTTTTGCATTTCTCTTAAAGTATAAAAAAATTATAACTTTTGTCATGTCTGTTAGGTTATCAATTAGTGTTGTAACATACAAGTGTTGTTGTAATATTTTCAAGTTAAATTAAATAAAGATTTCTTTTAAAAGGGAACATTATCCTCTCGAACATTATGTCTCAAATAAATTATTTTCTATTGAAAAGTTTATCATAAACACAATATAAATTGTTCGATTAGATATTACAGTCTAAATTAGGATCCGACCTTAGGAAAACATGGTTGAGGTAGGGGGGACAAAAAAATGTATTGGTTTGCCGTAACCATTAACCGGTACAACCGGCTTGTCTAAAACTTACCAAACCATTTATTAAACGGATACGGTTAACCGAACCGCTAAATATGGCTGTTTAGGGAATTTTTACCCTAGACATGTGGACCAATGAGGAGGTGCCACATGTCAGAGGCTGGCAGGTCACCCTTGGACAATCTCCAGCTGACACGTGGCCTCTCCAGAGGCTTTCTTAGAATTGCGGCCTTCAAGGGCCCAATTCCCCAAAATCCGCTATTTGGCGGCGCAGCCCATCAGTCCTAGGTCAGAATGACCTAAGGAGGACACTTTTCCCAATGAACCTATAAATAGGGAGATATTCCCCCAAAATGGGGGACATTCAGAAATTCACCCAACATTTATTACACTCCATTTTTTCTCTCATCAGAGAACACCTGAGCTTGGAATCCAAGCATATCCCCACCTTTAATTCCGCACTTTTTACTCTCCTTCAAGTTACTAACTTGAGCGTTGGAGGCGGAGCACCACCCAAACGGTGTCTTCGTTGATTTTGCAGGTACAGAAGCTCTCCGGACCAATCTTCGAGTCGTAACTCTCCCAAGGGACAAAAACACCCAAAACATTTGGCGCCGTCTGTGGGGAGAGTACCTCAAGATGGTTCAAAATTCTGTACCAATTCTCAATTCTACCTCTCTACGTCCGAGTACTCAGACGGGTAACCCGGAAGTCTTGCAACCGGTTATTCAGCCGGTAGGATTCGAAATCCCCCAGCCTCCACCTCAGCCTCAGCCAGAGGTATTCACTGAGGAGGAGGATGAAGAAGAAGACAATGATGTTGAGACTTACATCTCTAGGGATGGTTCTCTCATCTCTAAATCCATCCGTTCCAGAGATCAGCTGGAACGAAATCTGGATCAGGCGGGCCCTAGTAGCCGGCCCACTGGGAGGTCAGACGGGGAAACCCGGAAGACCAGAGGAGAAGCTCCAGTCACCCGGAATGAGCTCATGAAATTCATGAACTCCTTCAAGGGTGAGATCAAAGACATGATCAACAACAAGGAAGACTCTTCCAAGAGTCAGCCGGCTAAAAAGACTCCCAATAATGGGAAGAAGAAGAAGTCGGTCAAGGACAGCCAGCCAACTCCTCACCCAAAGGAGAAGGCAGCCGCAAAACTTGATTGGTCTAAGATTCTGATGCCCCGGCGACCCCAGCCGGATGGCAAAAAAGCCTCCACCTTTGATGCTCGAGAAGTCATCAATCGTAGGAGGCAGGAGCAGTCTGAGTCAGCTTCTACCTCAAGCTTTCCAGACAGCTTCAAGCAAGCTTCTGCAAGGAACTCTATGTCCTTGCATGAGAGTCGGACAGGCGGTAAATCCGTCAACACCGAACCTCAGCTGATGATAGGGTCTATGCCATACGCACCCCAGGCGCGGTATGGGCAATATGGCCTCCAATTCATGCAGCCACCCCCATTCGGAGGTCAGGCGGCATATACCAGTGCCCAGCCACTGGACTGGCAGCTCCGGCTGATGAGGCTTGGCGAACAGCCGTCTGCCTTTGCAGCCAATATAACCGAGGCGGCTCAGCCGGCTAAGGTTAAGAACATCTTGGTTGGTGCTTATGATGGCACCACCAACCCTGAAGATCACCTGATGGCATACACCAACCTAATGTGCTTACAAGGTTGGGATGATGCTACCTGGTGCCGTTGCTTTCCGGCTACATTGAAGGGCATTGCCCAACAATGGTTTGGCAACCTGCCAGCCGGATCTATTGATTGCTTCAAGAAGCTAGCCTTCTTGTTTGCCACCAACTTCTCAATGAACATCCCTGCTAAGAAGACAAGTTTAGACTTGAGCACCATTAAGCAGGGAGAGAGAGAAGGGCTACGCTCATATGTCAGGCGGTTCAACCTGGTTAGAATTCAAATCCAGGGGCTGTCTAACGAGGTAGCATTTACAGACTTTTTCAAAGGTCTGAGAGACGGGTCGGCTTTTAAGTTCGACCTTGTCAGAAAAGGGGCTTTTACGTTACAGGCGGCCCTGAGGGAGGCGGAAAGCTATATACAAGCAACCGACCTCTGCACGCCTGGTAACCAGTCGGACTCTAAGAAGTCTGACAAGCAAAAAGAGAGCCGGTCAGCTCAGCCGGCGAAGAAAAAAGAAGGGAGCAAGAAAAGAAAAGAAGTCTGGGCGGTCAGTGATTCTGAGCAGCCGTCCCAGAAAAAGAAAAAAGAATTTAAACCGTACGTTCCCCGGTACGAGTTTAACAAGGATTGTAACTCCATCCTCATGGAGGTAAAGGACCGGCTGTCCATTGAGAAGCCAAATCCAATGAAGAGTTCCGTTCAATCCCGGAACAAGGGCAAATATTGTCAATTCCATGAGGAAGTTGGCCATGACACCAACGACTGCTTCAGTTTACAGCGGACGTTGGACCGTCTGGCTGAAAAAGGACATCTGAAGTCCTATATTTCTAAGTCCCCAGCCGGGGCAAAGAAGCAGAACAAGGGTCAGTCCTCTAAGGCTGCCTCCCAGCCTGCAAGTAGTTCGGAAACCGACAAGGATCCGGTCTACACCATTGCAGGCGGATTCTCTTGTGGTGGCCCTACCATCCTGGGCACCAAAAGCCATCTTCGAAAGATGGATAAGGATGATGAGGAGCAGGCGTTTGCCAGCTCCACTTTTCCGGATGTCCTCATTACTGAGAAGGACAGGGGCAGCGTCCGCCGCCCGCATGACGATCCGGTTGTCATTGAATGCAAAGTCGCCAACCAGTTAGTTGGGCGCATCCTTATAGACACCGGCAGCTCGTCAGATATCATCAGCCTCCGGTGCTTGCAGAAGCTAAAATACAACTCCAGCAGCATGCATCCGGTAACCCACCCCCTGGTTGGTTTCGGGGGTGGGATGGTCTATCCAGCCGGCAGAATTGACTTACCCATCCGGCTAGGTGAGAAGGGCCAGGGACGACACATGGTTGTCAGATTCTTGGTCGTTGAGGAGTTGACCGCCTACAACATCATTCTTGGGAGGCCAACCCTCAACGAAGCCAAGGCTGTAATCATCCCTTCTCTCATGCTCATCAAGTATGAGAGGGATGATGGTTCTGTTGGTTCCCTGAACGGGGATCAGAAGACGGCTAGGGAGTGTTATCTCTCAGCCGTCAAGGATACTGTGGCCGCAGACGGCCAAGGGAAGGAACCAATAAACCTTGAAAATGTCAAGGATGCTTCCTCACCTCCACCAGCAGCCGGAAAAAAAGAGAAAAGCTGCAGAGCTTGTGGTGGTGAAGAAAGAAAAGAAATAGCAATCACTGACCGGTGAACGGTCAGAGGAGCTCCGTCCCCAACCGGCTGGAGAGAGTATTGATCTCGTTCTGGATGACAGCCGTCCAGAACGAACTGTTAAGGTTGGGACGGTTGCTAACGCTGTTCTAGGTGCAGACTTGCACCTCCTGCTGAAAGAATTCAAAGATGTGTTTGCCTTTGAAGTGGAAGAGATGCCAGGCATCAGCCCGGATCTTGCTGTCCACAAACTCGCCGTGGATCCAAAAATGAAGCCCATCCGGCAAAAGAAGAGAAACCACGGTGAGGAAAGAAGTCAGGCGGCAGCTGCCGAAGTAAAAATGCTGTTGGATGCTAGGTTCATTCGGCCATGTAATTTCCCCGACTGGGTGGCAAACGTTGTGCTTGTAAAGAAGCCGAATGGTACCTGGCGGATGTGTGTAGATTACATAGATCTCAACAAGGCATGCCCAAAGGATAGTTATCCACTTCCAAAAATTGACAGTTTGGTTGATTCAACAGCCGGTCATGCCTTGATGAGTTTTATGGATGCCTATTTCGGCTTCCATCAGATACCTCTGTGGAAAAAAGATCAAGAAAAGACGGCCTTCGTCACTGATCAGGGGTTATTCTGCTATACTATGATGCCGTTTAGCTTGAAGAATGCGCCGGCTACATTCCAACGGATGATTAATACAGTCTTCATTAATCAAATTGGGAGGAATGTAGAGGCGTATATTGATGACATGATAGTCAAATCCAAGCAGCAGTCGGATCATCTTGCTGATCTCCGAGAAACCTTCACCACACTCAGGCGGCATAAGGTTATGTTAAATCCTAAGAAATGCGTCTTTGGTGTTGAGTCTGGGAAGTTTCTCGGATTCCTGATTGATCAAAGGGGGATAGAGGCTAACCCTGAGAAGATACAGGCGGTAATTGACATGAAGTCACCCCGCACTGTCAAGGAAGTTCAAAGACTCACCGGTTGCCTGGCCGCCTTGGGGAGGTTCCTCAGCCGGTCAGGTGACAAATGCCTTTACTTCTTCCAGGCAATCAGGAAGAAGACTAGATTTGAATGGGGGGATGATGCTGAGGCGGCATTTCAGAAGTTGAAAGAACACTTGCACTCTTTGCCAAGGCTTGTTAGTCCTTTGCCAAGAGAGAAGTTGTACATGTACCTAGCCGTCTCAGACCATGCTCTCGGTGCCGTTCTCCTTGCTGAACGAGACGGTACACAGCTCCCGGTATATTTCATTAGTCATGTGTTAAAAAATGCTGAACTTCGGTACCCCATGGTGGAAAAATTTGGTCTTGCTCTATATATGGCCTTCAAAAAGTTGAAGCCATACTTTCTGGCACATCCGGTGGTAATTTACACCGACCAACCCCTCAAGCGGCCAATGTCCACTTTGGAGTCATCCGGCAGAATGCTGAAATGGGCTATTGAAATGCAAAGTCTTGAAATATCCTTCGAACCAAGGAAAGCAGTGAAAGGTCAGGCGTTTGCCGACTTCATTGTTGAAATGACTCGTCCGGTTCTCCCGGATAATGTTGATCAGGTTTGGAAGGTGTATGTAGACGGGAGCTCTACAAAGAACGGCTGTGGTGCAGGCATAGTTTGTGAATCTCCAGAAGGAGATAGATATGAGTATGCACTACGGTTCAAGTTTCAGGCCTCGAATAATGAGGCGGAGTATGAAGCCCTGCTAGCCGGAATCCGCATGTGTAAGGCAGCAGGGGCAACAAAGATTGACGCCCACTCTGATTCTCAGTTGGTTGTTAGCCAGTATGAGGGCACTTATGAAGCGACCCATCCGGCAATGATCAAATATCTTCAGGCTGTCAAAGTTGAGGCTGGGACACTTGAGGAGTTCAGATTGAATCAAGTGCCCCGGTCAGATAATCACCCGGCGGATGCACTATCCAAATTGGCATCATCCGCCTGCCATGATACGCCTCGGTCAGTCTTTTGGGAAGTTCTTGAAAAACGAAGTATTTATGAAGAGCCCATTGGAATTCTGGATCGAAGTTCTACTTGGATGAATGGCATCCGGGCGTATCTTGCAGACGGCACGCTACCTGATTCACCTCAGGAAGCAGCCGTCATGAAAAAGAGAGCAACAAACTTCGAGTTGAGAAACGGAGAACTCTTCAAGGCTGGTTTTCTCAAGCCCTTGTTGAAATGTGTTACCCCAGAAAAGGGGAAGGAAGTACTCGAAGAGCTGCATGCGGGATTTTGCGCCTCCCATGTAGGCGGCAAGTCCCTAGCCATCAGAGCCAGGCGGCATTACTTTTGGCCTACCCTTGAGGCAGATGCCAAGGTATTTGTGAAGAAATGTGATAAATACCAGAGGTTTGGCAAGCTAATACATCGCCCGGCTACTGATCTGACGGCAATCCACAGCCCAGTCCCGTTTGCTAAATGGGGCATGGACATATTGGGTCCATATATGCCTGCTCCAGGCGGAAAGCGCTATATTTTGGTGGCTGTGGATTACTTCACCAAATGGGTGGAGGCGGAGGCAGTTAAGAATATCAAGACAAAGGATGTCATCTCCTTCATATGGAAGAATATTATCACCCGGTTTGGGGTACCTATGTCTATGGTGTTTGATAATGGCCCTCAGTTTGAAACGCCTCAGCTCAAGACTTGGTTAGGAGATCAAGGCGTCTCAAGTTACTTTGCCTCAATCGGCCATCCTCAAGCAAATGGTCAGGTTGAGGCATTCAACAAACTCATCTCAGACGGAATCAAAAAGAAAATTGAAAGAGCCGGTGGCCTATGGGCTGAAGAGTTAATTCATGTGTTATGGGCCATCCGGACAACTGCTAAGGGGTCAACCGGAGAAACCCCGTTTCTCATGGTATACGGGGCTGAAGCTGTTTTACCCATTGAACACTATGAGCCTACGCTCAGAGTGATGCTCTATGATGAAGAGGCAAATTGGGAGGCCATGCAGCTGGCATTGGACTCCCTCCCGGAACGTAGGGGCAATGCTGCCCTACGACATGAGATATACCGTCTGAGAATGACGAGAGCCTACAACAAAAGAGTGCACAAACGCCCTTTGAAAGTGGACGATTTTGTGTTACAGAAAATGGAGGCAACCGGTAGGGCCAATGAGCTTGGAAAGCTAACACCTAACTGGGAAGGCCCCTACCGGATCTATGAAGAAGTTAGGGATGGCACATACCGCCTGGAAACCCCAGACGGTAGACGCCTGCCTAGAACTTGGAATGTAGACAACTTAAAAAAGTACTACTTCTGAGTATTGTAAGTTTTTTGTAACAAGAAGTATTAATGAGAAATGCTTTTGTTTCATTTATTGTCTTTTTATTTCCGTTTGGGTTTACCCATGCTAATGTTGAAAATGTGTGAATAACTTGAGGCCAATGGCCAGATAAAAACTAAGTTTAATACTTAGTATATGAAATCAAAAAAGTCCATAGTGACAAGAGGCTAACAGCCGGATCCTAAAGCTAAGCACAAAACCGTTTAGCAGCTATCAGCCGGTCTAAAAGCTAGACCTGAGGCCAAGGGCCAGATGGTTGCCCATTTTCTCAAAATTCGTCTATTCCAATGTGGCTATAGGCGTCCGGCGACACCCCTCCGGGTGCAATCGTCGCAGAGAACAGCTACCATGCTTGTTCTATAAGCCCATGCAGGCGGCAACAATTGAGTAGGCTAAAGCAGCCAACTCATAGCTGTTGTTCATATTATTTCTCCCAAGTAATCTTTAGTTGAAAATTTTCCGGCTATCTACAAGTATCAGCCGGAGAAACATCGAAAGTCTTTTACTTAGAAAAATTTTCCTCAAGTTGCGTATTTCTGGGGCATTTTTTGCGTAAATGGCTATGAAGCATACCCAGACGGTTTGACACCGACTGGGGCAGAGGTTGCATGCCTATTATTTGGCCGGCTGTGTACTTGGTTTGGGGCAATCACTATTGTGATTGATTGCCTTACAAACATCCCATGCTCTTTTAAGTATGAGAAGTTTCCAAGGCAATCAATCCTCTTTTTTGTTTGGATTAAACCAACCACACAGCCGTCCAGGGGCAAAGACAGCCGGATATGATTCCTGCCGCATGCTTTTTATAAGTTAGGCAAATTGTTAGGCAAATTCACAAGTGTATATTGAGTATATATGCAAAAGTGAAAAAATTGCAAAAAATTGAAAAAACTGAAAATTTAATATGCAAGTAAAAGAAAACCGACTGAGTCGGTATACTTCATAGAATAAACTGGCTCAAGGCCAGAAATAATTGTTACCCGGAAACACATCCGGAATACAGGGAAACAAAAGAAAAAGATAAAAAGTTACACAAATTACTCGGCGCACAGGCCGGAAAAGTAAGTTGGCATACTGCCGCTGAAAAGGAGAGGAGCTACGCTGCTGGTTCATCCGGCTGGGCTGGAGCTGTTGAAGGAACATCATCCGGAATCTCAACCGCTTCAGGCTGATTTTCCTTGTTCGCTTCCTTTATAATTTCATCAAGGTCCGGCTCCTCTGTGTCCGAAACCTCAGCACCACTCTCCAAGGCCCATTCCTTGAAGCGAACCGGAGCAGGATCCCGGAGAACCTTGGCATCATACACCTCAGTGGCGTAGTTGTACCTCAGTTTGTAGACTTCAAAGTCTACCTCAGGATAGAGAAGCCCCCAAGCATAACGGAGGCGGATCTCATTGTCCCGCTCATTCTCTTTGATGAGCCGGTCCTACTCAGCCTTGAGCTCCTCAGCATGTTTGCCCTTCAGAGTGGCAAGATCCGCAATCAGCCGGGACTTGTCTGCTCTGAGGGCAACGTTCTCTTGGTCTGCTCCCTCTAAGGCCTTAAGGTTGGAGCCGGCAGTTTTCAGCTGTTGCTCCAGATCCTTGATTTTGTTGTTGGCATCATCATTAGCAGCCGTCAACGTCCTCACCAGCTCCTCCTGTTTCAACTCGAGGGATTTAATCTCAACATCAAAATTTATATATGCATATTCAGCAGAGTTGAGATTAGCTTGAGCCCTTCTTTTGGCATCAGTTACCTCTTCTTGCTTCTTCCGGAAGGGCAACCGGAGTCCATCCACCCGGACCATAACCTGAGCAAGGTCATCCGGGAAACTAAACACTTAGCAATTTGTAAAACAAAATGAAATAAAAAGAAATGTAAAAGATAAGGGGCAAGTTCCACTTACCTCCGCCAGCTGCCCCAGGATCTGGTCAAAATCGACCTCATGGCGGTTGGGTATGGAGTTCTTCTCCGTCTGGGTGAGGGTTCTCACCATCCGTTTTCCAAACCCCGCCAGGTCCGGGGCAGAAGTAGCATCTACAGCATAAGGACTTGGTGAGAGACTGGCAGCATATTTGGTATTCATTCTTTGCCGGCTACTCACAGAACCCCCGGAAGGGTCAGTCATAGTCTTGACGCGCATAAAGTCAAGCGGCCAAGGAATTTCAATCTTACCTTTTGAGCCGTCCTTCGCCGGCTCCTCCCCTGCGGCTGCAGCACCACCTGCAGCCTTGGATGGCTCGCCATCCTTCGATGCTTCGTGAGCATCCGGCTTTTTCCTTGACTTCTCTGAGTTTTCACTCAGAGTAGCCATGGCTTCGGGGCCTTTACCCCCGGTTGTTGGAAATCCTTTGGCATTAACGCCAGAGGATGTTGAGGTGGCCTTCCTCCCGGACTTAGCAGCCGGCTTTTGAAGGCTTTCATCCCCGGGTCTTTTCAAGACCTTTGTCATGGAGCGGGGAAGGATGCCGGTTGAGGTCTGCAAAGTGCAAGGAAAATGTCAGTCATCCGGAATAAGAAAAACTTGAAAAAATCTCAAGTTGAAGTGTCTTACCCCTCCTTTCTTGGCCTCCTTGGCCTCAATGTTGGCCTTCTTGGCCAAAATGTTTTCCTTGCAGAGCAGAGCCGCAGACTTTTGAGGGGTCTTAGCCGGGTCGACCATCCTCCTAGCTTCCTCTGCAAATAGAGCACAAAGTGTTAGAACAAAAACAAGTTCAAAAGCAATAAAGTTAAAATGCAGGCGGAAGACCGCCGGGTGTGTGAGTGTATCTACCCTTTGGAAACATAGGGCTCAACCCGCAGGCGGACAAGAACCTCTCATCCGCAAAGAAATCCGGGTGGGGGATCCAATTCTTTGGAACAACTATTTGAGACCCATCCCCCAAGGGCTCAGTAGTTGTTTTGAAAAACTCCGGCTCTATTATTTGCTCCCGGGCATTGGCAGTCAGGGCAGGGCGAACAGCTTTTTGACCTATCAAAGCCGGCTCCTTGTTGTAACGCCGGAGAATTTTATTCATTCTTAAACTTGGGGAGGAGACCAAGTACCACTTGTCTTTCCAGCCTCCCCACTTGGACACTTTGTCCAAAGACATCAAGTACTCCGGGAGCGTGGAGATAGTGTACCACGCTCCATATCCGCCTGGGGCACTTTTGAGATAGTGCATGTGGGCGAAGGCAGTGAAGCTTGGCTCAATATCCTGGAACTCGCAGGCGGCGATGTAGCTCAAGATATTGACCCAAGAATTAGGCGTAAGTTGCCATACTCCCAGGTCATATCCCTTCAGGATCTTCCGGATGCCTCTGTGAAGGGGAAAGCGGAGGCCGGCTTCTATCACCGCCTCGTAGCAGACAAAGTAGTTGTCTGCATTTTCAATGTCATCTCCCCAGGCTAGAACAGCATTAGCCGGAGGGACGATGATGTCCTAGTCCTCCCCAAAGGGGTGTTGTTCTTTGAAAGCCTCAAAGCCACTTTCAAGAAGGGCTATATCCCCAGGTTTCATCCGGGTTTTAGTAGGATCCGGGTTTGCTTCCTTCTTTGCTGTTTGGCGATAAGCCTCAGCAAGGTCCTCTTTCTCATCACCGGATCCTTCTTGCTCCTCAGCTGCTTCATCAGCTGAGTTATTTTGGTCTGGGGAGGAGGCGGTCTCCTCACCGTCTCCCCCGGAGTTGCTGCTGCTTGAGGTAGACGGGGTGTCCTCAGCTGAAGTACTTTGCTCAGCCGCCTCGTAATCCTCCTCCCTCACTACTTCACTTGCGGGCACTTCCCTAGTGCGCCGCCTCCTGGGCTTGGTAGCCGTTTGTTTGGTTCTGGCCATTGTGTCCTGCACAGACACAGAGAGGGAAGAAGCCGGAGATGAGCAAAGCACTCCAGAAACTCCAGACAAGGCACCCCCGGTTCTAGACTCAGTCGTCCCTGGTGACCGGCTGAGTGTCCTAGGCAGTGCCGTGTGTGCAAATGGAGAGTTCATTTTATTTTAATTTTTGAAAAAATCAATGTATACAGCCGGAATTCAATGTATACAGGCTCAAGAAAAAGAAAAGAAAAAAGAAGGAAACGGATGGTTACCTTACTTTGAGTTCTGAAAAATCTGAAAACGGCAAAGCAACCAGTGACCGGGTGACTTCGAAAGTGCACACGGAAATCTTGAACTTGCTTAAACGCAACCGGGATCAGAGCACTTCTCTCTAAAAAGCACTTCTCTCTAAAAACTCTTTCTCTCTCTAGAAAAGTCAAATGTGTGAAGTAAAGAGGAGAGAGGGGGGGGGGGGTAAATCCTATTTATAGGGGGTGAAACGGCGTGAAGTACAGTCATCACTGTCAAAAATGGCCGTTTTTTACTGTTCACCTTTCATGGGGTGACGCGTGTCACAGGCACCACGTGGCCTGCCACGTGGCACCTGTGAGGGGCAAATGTTTAGGGAATTTTTACCCTAGACATGTGGACCAATGAGGAGGTGCCACGTGTCAGAGGCTGGCAGGTCACCCTTGGATAATCTCCAGCTGACACGTGGCCTCTCCAGAGGCTTTCTTAGAATTGCGGCCTTCAAGGGCCCAATTCCCCAAAATCCGCTATTTGGCGGCGCAGCCCATCAGTCCTAGGTCAGAATGACCTAAGGAGGGGCACTTTTCCCAATGACCCTATAAATAGGGAGATATTCCCCCAAAATGGAGGACATTCAGAAATTCACCCAACATTTATTACACTCCATTTTCTCTCTCATCAGAGAACACCTGAGCTTGGAATCCAAGCAGATCCCCACCTTTAATTCCGCACTTTTTACTCTCCTTCAAGTTACTAACTTGAGCGTTGGAGGCGGAGCACCACCCAAACGGTGTCTTCGTTGATTTTGCAGGTACAGAAGCTCTCCGGACCAATCTTCGAGTCGTAACTCTCCCAAGGGACAAAAACACCCAAAACAATGGCAGTTAACAGTTACAGTTACAATTTTTTTCACAGTTTTGAGCAAATGGTTAACCATCGGTTAACCGTTACAATCAATATAAATGTTTTTACATAATTTTTTTTTAGGAAAAATGTATAATAATGCAATTTGATCATTTAGGTTTGCTAGTGTTCCAATATGCCATGGTCTCAATTTAAAGATGTTGATTTAATATGAGTAATACATTAGATTCTATGTCTTATTATGCTTTAAAATAAACTTAATAATTATGACTTTGTATCGTTTTGGTTTATTGGTATATACTCTTAATTGTAACATGAATTTATTGTTTATTTTAACGCTTGTATTAAAATAAAAAGTTTATTTAAATTTTTTTGAACGAGTAGCAGTTAACCTGTAATCGTACCGTTAAGGAACAGTTAACCGCTACAATTTGCATTTATTAGTAACCGACATAACAGTTAACTGTACCACTGAGACTAAATAGCACAAACGGTACGATTAACCTATTGTGCCCAGCCTTAGGTTGAGGACCTTGGTAAAGATGGAATTGGGAATTGTCGCATTTGTCGGCATTTGGTAGTATAAAAGGGTCCCCACTGCCTTCCTAGTAGGGTTTTATCATTCCCCTCTTAGAAATGTTGTGAAGGATATTTTGGCGCTGCAAACAAAATGAGAGAGAACATGTGCGTGGATAATAGAAATGAATACAATTGTTAATTGCACAAAAAAATTGAAAAAGGATAATTGTACAATTTTCAGTCCACATTTCACATTATAAAAGAAGCGACAATAAGACCCAGGACGAGGCAATGACTCTTATGTTCATCTAAAACAATGCCAAGTACAATCACTTAACTTCGGTATCGTTACCAAATTTTCAGCTAAAGCAATGCATAGTTGCTGTTAGGAAAAAACAATGACAACTTTGCCATTTCAGAACGGAAAGCTACCAAAACTGCAATACATCAACCCCATAATAGAGTTGAAATATTTGGTGAACTCTCAAGGACTGCTTTCACCACCAGAAAACCATTGCCAAACACCCTGTGAACCTTGTCTCTGTACTGCTGTATTGTGCTCAACCTGCTCAGTGAAGAATTTTTCTTTTCTTAGTGATTGCACTTCAGCCTCTACAGAAGGGAGTGATTCCAACATGCCTTGTAATTCTGCTGTCTGTGCCTGGTAGACATTTACCGGAACAAAAAGAATTCAGTAAGATCAACCATGCATTTAGAAAGCATATTCAGTATATATAGAATAGTTGCAGCCTTTGCAGGTTGTACCTCTAACTTGAAACATTTTGATCTCTCTGATATCAACTGACCTTGAACAGAAGCAAGTTCCTAAAGAAAGAATGTCCTTTTCAAATAAAATTCACAACTTGCAGCATTGGCACTATATAAAGATTGATAACCTGTATACCTTGGATAATTCTTCATGGTTACTGTTAATTTCATCAATCTTTCCCTTCAGCTTAGAGTTTTCTTCTCTAACGTCAGCAAGTGACAATTCCAAGAGTCTTTTCGCGTCTTTAATACTACTCGTACCAGAAAAACCATCATGCTTTTGACCTGCACCTTCTACTTCAGTGTTCTCTGTCTTGATTGAATCCAACTGCTTTTTTGAACCAATAGAATAAGCTGCAGCAACAGATGCTGCTGCTGCAGCTGCGGCAGGGGACAGGTACATCTTAGGACGTGCAGAGTTGTTCAGTTTAGGTCTCATAACGAGTACCTAATAATAAAAGGTAGAAATAGCAGACTGTCAGCCATCTTATCTCTTATTTTTAGACAAGGAATTTTGAATCTAATAGAGTATCAATTAAGGCTTCTTAGATTTAACCTTCATCCAAAAATTCGTTTACCGAATCACAACACTGGAAATAGGACATCTAAATGAAAGTGAAAGTATTGAGCATCAATTAAATCTTTGGAAGGAGTAATGCATAAAAGTTCAAAAAATAATATGCATGGTTCATATGCTGTACATACTACATAGTGCACACTATGCATGCTCCTCACAAAATTTAGATGTCAACCTCATATTTCTTAGATTTCATTCAAACCAATTTGAATACAAACATCATTTTTGTGAGATTTTTATGAATCTTCTACCTATAAGAAGTATTTATGTGTTCACTAGATCGAGGTAATACTCTCTCCAATCTAGAGAGTAATGGGTTATATGAACCATTCTTGAGGGTTGGCCAGAATTATAAAGGTTGAAACTCGTTCATGACAAGTTCAAAACACCGAGTGAAATAAATAAGATTACAAAGTCTCTACATACCTCATTGTTATAATTTCCATTATATCCACCAAAAGCAACTAAATATTGGTCCCCATGAATGTGAGCTAAGCAGATGCTGATTCCCTGCTCAGAAGAAAGTAACAATTATTATCCAGTATCATTCATTCATCAAACAGAATAAAGTACAAAATATCTCATATTCAAAGTTGATGTCTCCTGAAGTTCAACAAATAGTTTTACGCCACCCACCAGCCACCGCAAAGTTACAGAAATAAAACAAAAAGACAAAATTAGGCTCTGAGTGCTGCTGTGATTTTCAAAATATATATATATATATATATATACATACATATATATATATATATATATATATATATATATATATATATTGCCTACCTTTTAATGAGTAATAAACTTTGTAAATTCTCTCTATATAAAAAGTCTATTGGTTTTGGTAAGTTTGATATAACTCTGCATAATATCATCTATCTGGTCAAAGACAAATCAGAATATTTGCAGTCATCTAAGAAATAGAGAACACTTAATGTGGATATGGGGAATACAAAACAAAAAAAAAAACAAATTGTTTTCCTTCAATCGTTCAAAATTGTATGGATTTTCAAAAAAAAAAACAAATTGTTTTTCCTTCAATCATGCAAAATTGTATGGATTTTCTCATATCAATAAATGTAGCCAATTTAATTGATATTTATCACAATATTGGATTCTAGATGTTGAACCAAGAAAAGTTGAATAACAATGTAATATATAAGGAAAAAAAAAAAAAAAGCCTAATGCCTATTATTTAGAGACCAAGAGGGCATTTTACCCACAATGTATGTGATCTGTTGTCATGGTATTCTTCAAATTTTACCCTTACATAACTAAGAGGTGTACAAGTGTATGAGGTGTCATTTACTTGTATAACAAAACCCCAACTGAACCATCTGTTGCAAGACTCCCACTCATAGGCAATCACCCTAGCCATAAAAGGACTTTGGTGCACTCAGGAGCCTCCACCACTCATTTACACTTGCAGCTAAGCCATACGCCTTGATGCCAAGGACGTAATTTATCTTATGTTTTTATCCTAAAAAGTGAGACTTCTAAGCCCTAATCTGCCCTCATATGAGACTGGGCAATGGTATTAATCATTGTAGCAAGGTAATCCAAGAAGTATCTAAAATTCTAACTACTCACTATTTCACAGAGCTTTCAACAAACAACTGCAACAATACAAGGATAGTAAAAATCAACAACACAAATAGGCAAAGAAATCAGACCTCACTGGCAAGTGGATCTCTTGGTTTCACCATAGTTACCACTGACCAAACAAGCTTGGTCATATCTAAGACTAGTGTATCGAGAGCTCCTGATAAAACAACCATAAAATTCAATAATAAGTGCCACTAACTCGTTGCAAAACTAAGGGAGGTACCATCTAGAAAATTGTAAAGACGAAAACCACAGACAGGTTGTGTATTTACCATTTTTATTGTCTCCGCCACCAACTATATACCAGTTTCCATGCACCGTAATACCAGAATGTCCAGCTCGGGGAGATACATAATCACCTCGAGTCTCAGGTTGAGACCACTCCATCTACACAACCGGAAGGACCAAAATTCATTTAACAACTTAAATATAGGTAAGAATATATTGGGTTAATGAACAGACTTCACAGGTTTTTCAGATCTATCAATTTCTCAATGAAAATACATTACACAATTATCTAACACTACTTTGAACATTACCAAAAAAAAAAAAAAAAGGGTACTCCTGTAGTATTCTCCACTTTGCATTATTGGTTGTTACTAAATTACTCACCCCAACTTATCCAATTTACAGTTGAGCCACACAATAAAATATAAATCAATCCTTCCTTTACACATTACCTCGCCAACCCCTACTCTCTCTCCTAAAAGTAAAATAATAAACAATAATGAAAAAAAAAACACCTATCAACACCGCTACCCACATGATGAGCCCACCTTATACTCCCTCCATAACCTATGTGCCCAAACTGGTTGAATGTAACATTCTCTTTTAAAGCACCAAAATAACTGCAACTGTTATTCTATTTGGGAGCAGGCAAATGAAGGGCTTAAGGTAGAGAGGATGAATGTTCTTATCTCTCATTAGCAATTGCAGGCTGCTGATCTTGATAGAACCATGTCCTCAGCATTTAGCAGAAACTTGAATTGGTGTTTAGAATGAGGAAAAACCTTTGTAAATGTAATTTAGCATGCAATAGTCTATATCATGATTCTAGCAAATAGTTAGCACGTTCAAGTTATAACATGGTGTCAATCTCTGGATGTTGGTAATAACTTACTTAAGATTGCTGTTGGGAGGCAAACTACAGCTAATGATTCGGCACAAATAATATTTCAGATCACGAACTTTGGTTGGGGGATGGGAGTGTTAATCTCCCTTGATGGTCAGATTTCCTAGCTAATCTTATTTGTTGAGCGTACCATCCTACTAGTTCTCTTTCTAACATAAGAGTTCCTCTAGGCCTGTACAAAACTATCTGAGAATCCGAAAATCCGAAAATCCGATCCGCAACCGATCCGAATTTTAGGATATCCGATCCGAGTTTTCATTTCGGATCGGATATCCGATCCGAAAAATCGGATATCGGATACAATTTCGGATATTGATTTCTAAATTTTCGGATATCCGATATCCGAAAAATATCGGATATCGGATATCCGAACTGATATCCGATATTTTACAGGGTAAATATTATTGAAATTAAATATATTTTTATTTTAAAAAAATAAATATTATTAAAAAAAAACTTAATAATCAGTAGTACTTCAGTAGACAATAGACAACCTATTCACTATTTCACTTGTTCACTTTCTCTCACTAAAAACCCTAAATTCTTCCCTTTCCCTCTCTACGCTCAGCCGCTCTAGGCGCCTCAAGCTGCCACGGCGCCACCCCACCCCACTGCCACGGCGCCACCCCACCCCACCAGTCCACCACCACGCTCCAGATCTCCTTCATTCCACTCGCCCAGATCTCCTTCTACTCGTATTTGCTCGGCCTCAAACAAGGTATGTAGTTCAAATTCATTGTTTTGATGTTTTTGGTGGTTTTCCTGTCAATTTTATTTTAATATGTGTTGTGAATTTCGTTTTTTTATCTAAATTTTGTTGTGTGAAGGGTCGTGAATTTCGTTTTTTTTGTTGGTTCAAATTTTTTTATCTAAATTTTTTTTATCTAAATTTTTTTTTATCTAGTTCAGATCTCCTTCTACACGTGAATTTTTTTATCTAAATTTTTTTTTTAATCTAAAAAAGGGCCATTCAAGTTTTTTTATCTAAATTTCGTTTTCGGTCGTTTTTTTAGATAAATTAACCATTAGCTAAAAGTAAGATAAAAATCGATTGTTAATGAGTAAGATGTTTTTGATGTTTTTTGACAGGAAATTTGATGGGAATTCACAATAATTTTTTATCCTATTTTACTTTTTCTAATTACGACCCTTCACACTTCATATCCCATCAAATTCACAATAATTTTCTAGCTATTTGTGTTAATTTTGTTGAATTTTTATTGCTTATTTTCTGAATTTCGTGCTTATTTTTTGATGCTTATTTTCTGAATTTCTTGCTTCTTTGTTAATTTTTGTTCAAATTCTTATTTTCTGTTACTGCTTTAGTGCTATACTCAACATAATTATGTGAGTTTAAGTTTTTGTTGGAGAATTCAGATTCTTATATTGTAATTGTATATGAATAATTGTAGGTAAATGGATGAAACCGTTGATATGACGAGTGAGAGTGCCACTCCTTTGAATGAGGAAGGTACACAAATTCCAGAAAATCCAACTCCACAATCTGAACCAGAAGTTCAAGATGTTCCTAATTCAAATAAAAGACCAAACGAAGAAGCTGCTCCAAGTAAAGGTAAAAAAAAACGATCTTGGCTTTGGGAACATTTTGAGAAATTCAATAAAAATGGGGTTGAAAGATCAAAATGCTTGTATTGTAAAATTGATGTTTCTGGTAGCTCTAGACTTGGCACAACTCCTATGAAAAATCACCTTCAAATTTGTAAAGAATACCCCCCTAACATTGATAAGTCACAAAGACGTCTTTCTTTACAAAGTGAACATCACTACCAGAGATGATAGTGTTGGTGAAAATGTGGTGGGGGAAAAGAAAGGAAAGTTAGAGTTGTGGAAGTTTAAGCAAGATGATGGTCGTAAAGCTTTTGCAAGAATGATAATAATGGATGAATTGCCATTTAGGTTTTCCGAGCGTGAGGGTTTTCGTTACTTTATGTCGGTTGTCCAACCAAACTTTCTCATTCCCTCTCGTATTACTGTGGCTAGGGATTGTTATCGTGTCTATGTAGATGAAAAGAAAAATCTAAAAAAATTTTTTAGTAAGTGTTCTTCACGTATTTGTCTCACCACCGACACATGGACATCTTGTCAAAATTTGAGTTATATGTGTTTAACAGCCCACTTCATTGATCAGAATTGGAAATTACATAAAAAAATTTTGAACTTTTGTCCAATTAGTGGTCACTCTGGAGAAGTTATTGGTAAAGAAGTTGAGAAAAGATTGCTTGAGTGGGGCATTACTAGAGTCTTAACCATAACAGTAGACAATGCAAGCTCAAATGATGTAGGACTTCAATATTTAAAAAGGAGGTTTCAAAGGTGGAAAGATGGTACTGTTTTGAATGGTAGGTTTGTGCATATGCGTTGTGCAGCTCATATTCTCAATCTTACTGTGAAGGAGGGTTTGAAAGAAACAGATAACTCAATAAAAAGAATTCGTAATGGTGTGAGGTTTGTAAGATCCTCTCCGGCAAGAATGCAAAAATTTAAAAATTGTGTAAATCAAGAGCAAATCGAGTCAAAACGTCAACTTTGTCTAGATGTTGATACTAGATGGAACACCACTTACTTGATGTTAGATTATGCCTTGATTTATCGTAAAGCATTTGATTTGCTTGAAACTTGTGATGGTGGTAAATTTAGAACTGAGTTGTCTAAGACTTGTGGTGTTCCCGAAGATGAAGATTGGGACCGTGTTGCTTCTTTGATACCTTTTCTTAAAATTTTTTATGATGCCACTCTTAGACTTTCTGGTTCTTTATTTGTTACCTCTAATATGTACTTGCAAGAGCTTGTGACAATCAATAGAATGATTAAGAGAAGGTGTGATTCTCATGATCATAATGAGAAAATGATGGCTTATGGGATGAAGGCAAAGCATGATAAGTATTGGGAAAATATAGATAATATCAATTTGATGTTGTATATTGCTGTTGTGCTTGATGCTAGGCGTAAGTTGGATTATGTTAAGTGGGCAATTGATGATCAATATGATTCGGATAAAGCTAGGGAGTTGTATGGTAGGATTAAGGAGACTTTGACTTCTTTATATGAGCATTATGCCACACAACAATCTGAAAATCAGTCCACCACTTCTGAGTTAGATGATTTGTCTTCACAAGATTTGGAAAACTATGATGAGCATGATATGGCAGTTTATGAATTTGAGAGAGATGTTGGTGCACAAAGTGTTGTTCAAAAGAAGAGTGATTTAGACAAGTACTTAGAAGATGAAAGAGAACCACATGTCATTGGAAAGAATTTTAATGCATTAGAGTGGTGGAAAAAACGTGAGGAAAGCTATCCCGTAGTCTCTCTTATGGCTAGAGATGTATTAGCCATTCCCGTGTCCACCGTAGCTTCGGAGTCCGCATTTAGCACCGGTGGTCACGTGCTTGATCCATTTCGTAGTTCTCTCTCACCAACAATGGTAGAAGCTTTAATTTGTGCACAAGATTGGTTGCGAATGACAAATGAACCACTTGTGGTGGAAGAGCGTATTGAAGATCTTGAGAAGATTGAAGAAGGTAATATATTTTTTCTTTGTATGATTTCAAGTATAATTTATTTTCTTTATTTTAGCCTTGAGTTAAATGATAACTATTAACTTTTTTTTTTTTTTGGTATAGAACTGTCCACTTTGGTTGAGCAGGTTTCGGTTGTTGATGACTACATTTGAGGCATGCATTTGAGGAGTATTATTGCTACTGTTTTTTTTTTTTTTTTTTTTTTTTCTACTGTTTTTATTACTTAGTAAAATGTAATATTGAGACTTTGGTAAACTTTGTAATATTGAGACTTTACTAAGCTTTGTATTTTTTATTTGAGGAGTTGGATTTGTAATGCACTAAGATTGCTAGTATGCTACTGCAGTTCTGGTTGTGTTTGTGGAGTATTTAATGTTTTTTTTTAATTAATTTAATTTGCAAAAAAGACTACTACAATTATTGTACAGGTTTTTCAAAAAAAAAAAAAAAAAAGTACAGGATTAACAAGTACAGCCGTACAGGATTTACAAGAATACAACCATAAAATTTTGAGTTTTCATTAAACATTGGATAATGGATATCCGAAATATCCGATCCGAATGATTTCGGATATCGGATATTGGATATCCGAAATTTTCGGATCGGATTCGGATTTCAATTTCTGACATCCGATGAATCGGATATCCGATCCGTGAACAGGCCTAAGTTCCTCTTAAGAACAAGATAGATAAATTAAAAAGAGACTTCCTGTTGACAGGGTTGTGATACTAGGGGAAATCATCTTTATCTGCCCAAAGTTTAGGGAGGCTTAGGTCTCCAAGACTTGGTCTATGATAGGCTCACTTAATCCACACAAGAAGCAGCCACTAATGAGAGTATGTACAAGAAGGGGAAAGCACCATGGGCCACAAGATCAAGGTGATAGGTAGCATGAAAGCAAATGATCAACAGTGGAAGAAGACAAACAAGTTTAATAGAAACACTTGCAGAAGTGGTAGCAAGAAAGAAAGACGGATTCTCTATGGAAGTAAAAGACAAACTATAATTAATACTAGAATGCTTTATGCTGTAATATATAATGAAAGATAACGTTTGTAAGAAGGCATGTGTGTATTGAGATATTTGAATTGAGATTGGTAACCTAAAGTTAATTGTAGAGAATAATAGCCTCAAGCAATTCTTTGTAAACCTTTTACCTTAGTTATTTATAAAAATCAGCAAGCTTCCATATTTATCAATTTCTTATTTGTTATTTTACATAATCAGTAAATCAGTCTATTACATGGTCTCCATGCATATAGCCATGGAATGATATGGAAATGCATTTCCTTGGATCCAGATTCCCTATGGAATCCTGATATTACTAGAACAATAAATTGTGCCAGTTTGATGCTCATCATCCAACACTTACATAGCCAAAAAATAATTACCTTGCTCTTTTTCATGTTGGTCCAATCTAAGGCTGAAAATGATTAAAAAAAAATTTTAAAAAAAATTACAGTTTCAACGAGCATAGCGAATTGCCCATATCGCAAGATTCTTGATGTGTAGAGGTTTGTAAGCAACCATCTATCTAGCGATGTCTACATGCGCAGTGAATTGTCAGCACTGTGAGCTGTTGAAGGCGTAGCGGCTCACACAAAAGAATTCCCAGCATATCTAATGTCGACGCACTAGTCAGATATGCATTTCTATCCCTTACTCTTCTATGAACTAATGCTTTTATGCAGGTATCGATGTAGACAAAGTGATTTAAAATTGCATAACGTTTTAAATCATTCTTTGTATCGACTACTTTAACTGAGTTTATAGAGACGTAATTCAAGGGAGAAATGAAAAAGAGGGGGAATGGTGGGGGGCAAGTAATTAGATAGAAATAGGAAGATTTCTATGGGCATCAATGAGTATTTTTGAGCTTCTCCAAACTACCAACCCACACGGACACTTTCAACCACTTTGAAACCTTTTGATGAATGTAGAAAGTAAGTGAGAAAGAAAGATGGTTTAGCATTTTCAGAAGTTAATTGACAGGAAAAAAAAAAAAAAAAAAAGTCTCAAAAAAATCTGCCAAAGGAGATATAATAATGGATTCCAAACAGGTTAATAAGGCCCCCAAACTATGAAACTATCTATCTACACTAAAATTGAAAATCTATGAAAATTATCACCATCCCTCTCCCAAAATCTTGGATCGGTAGCATTGAAATCCAATACATATCGGCCGAATAGTGACGTGCCGGCCGCTTTATACTATTGTTCACAATCTATACAGAGTGGAAAACAATAATAAGGCTTCTCCTATGCCAAAGAATCCTCCCAATGAACAATGCACTCTAAATCACCCACTATGCATATGACCAAAGTCAAAAAGAGAGAAATTCCTGTGAAATAAACTTCAACAGTAAAAAGAAAAGCCTGGTTTCTGTTGGCGATTTGGCGCTTCTCATCCATTCCATTTGTACTGTAAGCATATGAAGTTCATCTACAGTAATCGCAAGGGGTAGAAAATGACAGGTTCAAGTAATGCTGTTACCAGATATAATCCATCATATTTATCTTCTATTTCTGCTATGTTTTTTTTTTTTTTTCTACTTTGCTGTCCTTCCTCTTCTATCACCTCAAATCAGCTTAGCATACTACATATACCATATCTACTATGTGCCTAGAAAACCAAGCTCAAGAGGACAGCCATTTTCCCCACTAATATAATGATTTTAGTCATCAGATTACCAAAACCCAAGTCACCCTTCTCCATAGGAATGTGATAGATTTGGTTAAGAGAAAAATTTATCTTCTCAGGAGCAACTATTCAAACACAAACATGTACATTGCTCTAAAGATAGCATTTGCATGAATAGGAATAAATAAACCAAAAACACTACCAAAGCTTCTGTAACAAATGCAGAACACACATATACAAAGTTCAATCTTTCCATTGTAAAAGTGTGTACGTTTAGCATCAAGTTCAATCAAGTTCCAAAATGGTTTGACAGACATCTAGATTCAAGAAATCTAGTCCCTCCATCGTTACCTATTAGATAGAAGCTTCAATGGTGCATTTTGTGATTATTATTGGTCTTTGTGAAACCATATAATCATAAATATGTAATAGCTCATGCCTTGAGAATTAAAATACTAGCAAATTATATCATATCCGTTTATAATCTCAAAGGACAATACTTACTGTTTCCAAGTCTAGCACATATAAATCATTGAAGCAAGTTGAATGAGAACATCCGCCAAATACCAGGAGGTAACGTTCAGCATGTAAAGCAGCTGCATGATCATATCTTGGAGAAGGCGGATTCTGCCTATCAAAATAACAAGAAAGTGATGCACAGCTCATATGCAATCACACCAAGAGCTAACAGAAAAAGGGAAAAGAAATACTCACGTAGCTTCAACTTTATTCCAAGTCATTGTGTCAAGGTCGAGAATATATATGTCATTTAGAAGATTCCGGTGGATATCTTCACCACCAAACACTATCAATTTTGAGCCAAACAGTGTCACCGACTCTCCTTCTCGAGCAACCTTGCAAACAATATACACGGTTAAATAATTGTACGAACTTCAAAACTTGTGTAACATAACAGGATAATAGAACAATAAAAGAAAAGAGGTGCTTTGGAAAGTGAACAAACATCAGTCAGCATATTTTAAATACCGGAATTTCTCCAACAGTCTCCATAACACCACATTGTTGCGTCTCTAGATCCAAAAATCGTACTGCGAAATTGACACACAGAAAGTCAAATAATATTGTACCTTTGACTAACAATAATAAACCAAATCAGAGTAATGAGAAAATGGCTGAACCTGTTACACAACTAGAATACTTTGAATGCCCATCAAGTAGTAGCAACTTCTGTCCCCAAACAATCTGCAAACATGACAAATAAAATGCTTAAGAAAAAATGTGTTTTACTTGGCTGGGATAATTATGGTTAGTCAATTTACCATATGGTGACCTGAGGTGGCTTGGAAGACTTGTAACAAGCTATCATTTTCAGATTCAACTGCAGCTGGGGCAGCAGATAGCTTCAGTGACGACCATGTAATATTTGTAAAATCTAAAACCTAAAAATGCAAATGTACATCAGAAATATCTTTCAACTACAATCAGCAAAAATTGGAAGATTATGTAAATCTCCTTGGAGATGGTATTCTCATTAACAAAATATATATAGGTGAAACATGACAACCTAATCATGGAGAATACAAAGAGTTACATAAATATAATTACAGAATACCAAAGGATGAATGAATATTAATCATATTATCACAGTAGACAAGGGTAGCCCGTCTAATTGGGCAGTAAAGTTCGAGCAGCAGGTTGCGAATCCAACAAGTTTCCACAACAACATCAACGAACAAAGCACATCGAGTTGGACATCCTCTTTGTTCGTGAGAAGGTTGCCTCGGGTCAAGTAAGGGTGCTTCACGTTCCTTCTTCGTACCAATACTCCGACATCTTCACCAAGGGTTTACCTCGGCAGCTCTTCTTGGATTTCAGAAATAGTCTAAGCGTTCGGCCTCCTCCCGCTACGAGTGCGGGGGTGTGTTAATGAACATGATTAATATTCATTCATCCTTTGGTATTCTGTAATTATATTTTTATGTAACTCTTTGTATTCTCCATGATTAGGTTGTAATGTTTCACCTATATATATTTTGTTAATGAGAATACCATCTCCAACTCTCCAAGGAGATTTACATAATCTTACAAAAATAATGTCAGCTTTACTTCCAAAAGGATGGGACTAGCATTACCCATATGAATAAGTTAATAACGTGAACAATAATTAAATATGAAATGTAATCAGATGATAACCTGAATATCTGACAAGTGGCGACCATTACGACTACCACCCGAAATGAAAAGCCTCTGCCCAACAACTGCAGCAGCATGCTAAAAAAGACAAATTAAAATGTTATACCTTGGTTCATATGAATAATCACAACAACAAAATATCAAAACATTGTAATATAAAACAAGAAAGGTAGGAAGAAGATATACAGTACATACAGTACTACATCCACCAATAACACTGTAACTAGTACAGAGTAGTACCTTTGATTATTTAGTTAGTATAGTTTTTGGTAAACTATGCGCTAAGTCTGGTGTTACAATTAATTAGAAAAAGGAGTACAAGTTTTCACAAAATAACACATGGAAAGACATATATGCTACAAGCAAGTATTTCATACGGAGTACGACTTAAGTTAATGGTATATACACAAACCCCATCTTTTCCATTACAAGTAAAGTTCCAAATCCAACAACCTTGATTGATTAAACTGAACCAGAATTCTTTAAAAAAATAATAAAAAAAAAAAAAAAACAATACCATTGAAGCCAAAAGAAAGCAATGTCAACTTAATTCACCCAAGTCAAGTATCTTTCTACCTTTAATGAAATTGCTTGAAATGCAGAAGAAATTAAACAAACAAAAACAATCAATGATCAAAACCTTATAGCGACCCAGAGGTCGACGACCGGCAACAGGAACTGTCACCCATTGATCATGGAGCAAATTGGTGAACCAAGTTCCAACATCAACATCCTGATCTCCATTTTCCATATCAACTGCTTCAAAATCACAAATTATTAGTTCATATAACATGCCAAAAACAGATCCAATAAAATCAAAATCGAACAATTTACAATCAATAATTCACAGGCCCGTCCCTGAAGCAGGACAGGAGGGGAAGAGATCTCATGTCATATCCAATTATCTCGAAAATAACATAATTATAGGGATATTTGATTAAATAAACAAATTAGGCTCATAATTTTGGTTATGATGTTTCGAAATCTAAGAATTTAGAACCAATAGTTGAGATTTACGAACCCTAAACTTAAAGCACTGATAATTAAATTAGATTAGATCAAATATAAACTTTAGATTGTGAAATTGATATGATGAACAACAAACAACTTACCACAGGAATGCGCTTCAACGGAGAACGTGAACTGCGAACCTCCTATTTATGAGTATAAAGACTAAAGAAGTAGAGAGTATTTTAAATTCAAATGTACTCGTAATTATTACAACACTAGTTTAGGACCCGTGCCATGCACGATCTATTAAAAAAAAATTTAAAAATTGACAAAACATACACATAATATAAAGCGTGAACAAACAAACAAATAAAGTGTCTCTTTAGAAATGTTCAAATGTTTTAGAATAAAATACACATATATATTCTAGTAATTGAACAACACCTATATTGTATAGAAAGAATTCAAACGACACACATATAAAGTGAAAATAAATCACTATAATGAATAAAAAATTTAAAAAGTAAATATACCTTGAAAAGCCTTGATTTTTGCAAATTGAATGACAATAAAAACTTGTCGATTTGGATGCTCGGCTAAATAGTCTCTTAGTTGGTCAGCATATGTATTCCACAATGTGCAATCCAAGACATTTTCTCTATAACAAAAAAAAAATAATAAAAAAAAATTAGGTGTCATGAATTAAATAAAAAAGCTTAATACTGCATGATAAGATATGACTAAAAACATTGTATTTATTAATGGAAAAAAATTATATTCTACTTATTGCAAATCCTCCAATTGGATGTTGATCATCTTTTGTTGATTACCATCTCTTAATAATGTATTGGTTAATGAAATTCCGGAAAGATAACTCCGCAAGATGCTAGCACAACTTATACACATATATAAAAAATGATGACAAACATTTAGATTACATACCTGTTCATCTAGTAAAACCATCTCTAGAGAATGTACATCGTTTGCATTATTAAAAGATGGAATAGTCCATAAGTAGATAACCCTAGCCTGTATAGTAATATTTTCATTCGACGTATTGGTATTTTGTATAAGCTTTAAAGTTTGTGCCACTAGAAAAAATAACGTTTAAAGTTATTTAGTGGTTGTGATAAAAAAAATCACATTAATGCTTTTTTATAATGGCCGGTTAGGTAAGATGTTTTTGGAAAATTTGGGATAAAAATTAAAAAGTAAAGAGAATTAGAGAATATTGCATGATTTAATCATATAAGAAATGAATATCTTTTTTTTAACACAACATCGGAATATATAAATTAAAAGATCATCCTTACATCGAAAATATTACAAAGAAAATTGATGAAGGTAATCACATCACCACAAATGAAACACAAGAAACTAGAGTTCAGACTAGAAGCTAGGAAATAAAACAACAACAAACAAAGCAGCCACCTCCCATAAACAAAAGCAGAAGCAGTAGGACATCGAAGCACAGAGAGGAGGAAGCAGAGACTAAACAGCTGCAGCATCAGCAGCAACAGGGGCAACCACGGCCAATTCCAAATCTCTATCATATAAGGCCTTCACACTGTCTGGAACAGTGAAATAGCTTCTGTATCCAATAGCCATATCGTTCCCAACTTCAGCTAAAGTATGAGCCATCACATTCAAGTCCCTCCTAATATGAAAAAGCTCAAACTCCTTGAATCTGTTGATACTAGTAGCTATGTCATTGATAGTAGCAGCAAGTTGATGATGAGCATTATAATTCATAGTGTCCAACATCACTTTTATGGACAAAGCATCAGTGTACAGCTCAACCTTTTCAATATCAAAGGAAATAGCCATGGCCAAGGCATCCCTGAGAGCATATAGTTCAGCAGCAAGAGCAGTAACCGCGTTATACTTACTAGAAAAACCAAGGAACCAAGTGCCATCTTCATTACGAATAACAGCACCACCAGCAGCCTTATTGATCATCCTCCAAGATCCATCAACATGAATTTTTTTAAATCCGGGGGGTGGAGAAACCCAACCCAAATTAGCAGTAATAACAGGACCAGTTCTGAGGGTGAGAAACGGAGCAGAAGGCTCAAATCTGGTGACAGAACAGACCCATCACAGCTCGAACTAGAACCAGCACCAGCAGACCCCACAGGGGGAATAATCACCATAGCATCTTCATCCTTAGAGGAATCAGCAGCTGAACAAGAACTAGCAGAGTTGGAAGCAACCCCTTTGCCTTTATGCTGCATAATTATGTTAGTACATTGATAATCATTGTAAAATCTAGCAAACATGGCATGAGCATGGAACATTTTCTTTTCAAAAACAGCAATATTTCGGTGCCTCCATAGGTGCCAAAGAGTTAGGACAAAGACCATCTTCCAATGAGCATCAAAACTAAGATTGTAATTCAACCACTCAATCCAATCAAGATTCATGAATTTAACAAAATTAAAATTACAAGGATAATGAATATTAGAAAAAATATCATTCCAGAGGATATGAGAAGAAAAACAATCTCGAAAGAGATGCATATGAGACTCCTCAAATAAATCACATCTAGAGCACATAGGAGTAATAATGGGAAGAAAGGTAACAACTTTTTGGGCAACTGGGAGAATAGAATGCATGCAATTCCATAAAAGCATTTTATATTTAGAGGGAGCTTTGATTCTCCAAATATTCTTCCAAGAAGAACAAAAAGAGGAAACAATACAAGAATCCTTGATGAGAAAATGGTAAGCAGATTTAATATCAAACACCCCATTTTTAGATAAAGTCCAAGTAATAAAATCTTCCATATTACCCGATTTAGAGATAGGGGTAGCCAAGATCAAATCAACTATAAATAAGGGCAGCAAATGTCGAATGTCATCAAGATACCAATCTCCATACCTAATGATATCACAAACAAACCAATGAGCTTTGGAGTTAGGAACATCCACATCTAAATAAAGGTAAAGCGGCTTCTCCCCCACCCAATGATCGTACCAAAGAGAGGTGGTTTTCCCGTTACCAATACCAATTCTTAAACCGGAAGCAAGAAAATGCCTCCCTTTAAGAATATCTCTCCATATAGGAGATTGAGAGGTGCAAGGATTGCAATAAAAAAAAGCAGAGTTTCTCAAGTATTTATCATTGAAAATCCTAACCCACAATTTATCATGCCTAGTAAGCAAAGTCCACCCTAACTTGGCCATAAAGGCAATATTCCACTCCTTAAGCCTTCTAATCCCTAGACCACCAATTTCCATAGGTTTAGTGACATGACCCCATCTAATCCTAGGCGAATAATTGATATTATCCACCTTATTCCAAAGAAATTTCCTGCACTGTTTCTCAAGAGAATTAGTAACTGAGCAAGGGAGAATATTAGTTTGCATATGATACACAGGGTAGGAATTAAGAATTGCTTTGATTAAAGTATTCCTACCAGCCAGATTAAGAAGCTTGGATTGCCAACCTCTTATCCTATTCATAGATTTATCAAGCAAAGACAGATAATGCGCACCCTTAAGCCTGTTTGGACTAATCTCGATACCAAGGTACTTACCAAAAGTAGTAGAAGCTTTAAGATTAAAAAATTCACTAATACTGCTTCTAATCACATGATTCATCTTTGAGGGAAAAATAATAGAGGACTTAGAAAGATTAATTCTCAAGCCAGACAAGTCCCCAAACCTATTCAAAATATCCATCATCACCTTAACATTATCAAGAGAAGCATAACCAAATAAGAAAACATCATCGGCATTAAAAATGTGAGAAATATTAATAGACCTAGAAATCTTAATTGGTTTCCAAACTCCATTATTGACACTAGACTCGATCATATAGGAAAGTCTCTCGAGACATAAAACAAAGATGTAAGAAGACATAGGATCACCTTGTCTAATACCACGAGAGGGCCTAAAATCCTTAGAAATTTCACCATTCCAAAGCACAGAAATATTCGGAGTTGTAATACAAGACATAATAAGATTAACAAGAGAAGTAGGGAAATTGAAAGTAGTTAAAGTTTCCTCAATAAAGCTCCATTCAAGGCTGTCATAAGCCTTGGATAAATCCAATTTTAGCGCAGCAATATTTTTCCCTTTTTTCGCCTTATTAAATAAATGAGCAACTTCCTTAATCACAATCACATTATCCTCTATCCCCCTACCCTTAATGAAACTCGACTGGAGAGGGTTAATGAGTTTATTAAGATAGGGCTTGAATTTATCAGAAATCAGCTTCGTGATGAGTTTATAAATCGTATTACAAAGCCCTATAGGCCTAAATTCTGAAATATGGGAAGGGGCTTCAATCTTAGGAATCAAAGAAATAAATGATTTGTTAATAGAGGAAGGAATGCACCTATCAATAAAACATTTAATCACAAAATCAGAAATAGAATTCCCAAGATTATCCCAAAAAAACTGAAAAAATTTTGCTTGAATCCCATCAGGACACTTCATAGGATCCATACGAAAGAGACACTCCTTAATTTCATCAAAACAAGGAATTCTACTCATACGAATTTTATCATCTTCAGAAATACGATTAATAGGATTGAAAGAAATATTAGCAGAAATATCCCTTAACCTAGACGAAAATAAATCCTTGAAATAATCCGAAGCTATATCCTTCAGTTTATTTTCATCATGAATCCAATTTCCATCATTATCTTTTAGAGCAAAAAATTTTCCTTTCGATTTTTTTATTTTTGCCAAAATATGAAAATATTTCGTATTATGATCCCCAAATTTACGCCAATTTACTCCAGCTTTTTGAGCCCAGATTATACGCTCCTTCCTATAAATTGAATCCAAATCTTGTAACAGATTTTTCTCCAATTTGACAAGAAAATTAGAGTAATTTTTGGCTAAATAAATTTGAATACCATTAATACAAGCCAAAATTCTTTTCTTTTCTAACTTAAGGCTGCCAAAAATATTGTGATTCCAATTAACAATATTCTTGCCAAAATTATTAATACCATCAAGTAATGCGCTATTAGGATCATTCCAATTAGCTAGAAAAAAATCTTTGAATTTAGGGTGTTCTAACCAAACTTCTTTACATCGAATAGGAAAAGGACCAAGGGATCTAGAATTACACACATCAATAAATAAAGGACAATGATCCGAATAGGCACGGGGAAGATGATGTACCTTAGTATTAGGAAACGCGTCAAGCCAAGTGAGATTACCTACAGCACGATCCAAACGTTGTTGAATTAGATCAACACCATCCCTCGCATTAGTCCAAGTAAAAGGATTTCCATGAAACCCTATATCGACAAGCCCTGCATCTTCAGTAAATTCCTTGCTTTGCCCTTGCTTAAACTCACGACCTCCAGACTTCTGTTTTTGATTGATAACTTCATTAAAATCACCCGTGAAAAGCCAAGGAACTTGACTAGGAGGCAAGCACTCCCTCATCTTTCTCCAAATCTCATGACGAGCATTTGGAATAGAAGGTGCATGTATAGCAGAAATAAGCACATCAGGTTTATCATTTCGAAAATGAAAAAGAGCATGCACAATGTGATGTTCAGCAGTAAAGATGAGTAAATCCACATTACTCTTCCAAAAGACCCAAATACCCCCTCTCGTACCATTGGCAGGAACAGCCTTATAATCAGAAAATCCAAGTTGCAACATAACTTGCCTAGCACGCATCGGAGTAGCTTTAGTTTCAAGAAAAATAAACACATTAGGATGAAAATTGTCAACAATATGCCTTGCATGCGGCACAAACTCGTCCCTAATAGCACCCCTAACATTCCACATGATGATCTTCATATTCAAATTTGGCAGAGGTTGCTGTAAAGTAACTTTCAGAACATCATTCAAACCGGCATTGGGGGGAAGGAAGAAGCTCTCCCAATCCTTCCACTGCTCCATAAGATTCATTGGCCCTAGATCCTCCAATTTGATCGGAGTTAGCAATGCATGCACTTGTTGAAAGCTCTTCGGAGGGTTGATGAAAGTGATTTGAACTTGAGTTCCCACCACTTGCTCCTTGGTGAAGAACAGCGCTATACGGCGATTTGGTACCCCCATGTCGAACCCGCAAGTGACGAATTGCAAAGGAGTTACCAGCATTCTTTTTGGGATTGGTAATCCGTCGAGAATATCTCTCTTCGGAAGAGCTACTCCTTCCTGCTTCCTCAAAAGAGCATCTATCAGAGTTTTTGCATTCGGAAATTCCTCCCTCGCAGGAAGACATTGCCTGAGCACCACCGGAGGGGGTAATTTGGGGGATATCAACGGTTTTTCCGGTAGTAGATTCAAAGTTTGAGCTGAAGGACCGAGATTCTGTTGTCTGACAGATCTCATTAGAGGGGATGCGATCGCACCGTAATTCGGTAGCCCCAGAGTCACCGGAGGAGCCGGAGGAGGTGAAAGCGGTGGGGGGTTGGTCGACATTGCTGTCGAGCAGGGTATTGACATCTTCCTTCTCTGGTAAACAACTGGAGAAGGGGATGGATTCTCTAGTAAGGTTCGAATTACAGATTTGGGAGGGGATTTGCACTGGTTGGAATGTGTTTGATCGCTCATTTTCAGTAGAAAGGCGGGAAGAGGGAATAGAAACTGGATGGTCAGAGAGAGTGGAGTTTGAAATTAAATGAAGAGGAGGGGAAACTGAAATGAGAGGGGGAACAAAAGAAATAGCAGGAGGTAAATCCAAGGCCATAGCATCCACTTGTTCAACACTGTCTTTTGAATGGGGAAATATGGTAGGTAAGGCTAAAGGATTTCTTTCTTGAGCAGCTATACTAGAACTATCATGATTACTAGTGTTGGTAATCAAAAAGTCATTTTCCTTTTCACAAGCAATCTCAACTTGCATATCTTCATTGATATCATGGCTTTTTTTCTCCTTCCAAACAAGATTATTGGACAATTTAATCTGATGACTGAGGGAATTATCACCCAAAACTTTCTTGGAACTCAAAGAGGGAATTAAAGAATTCTCAACAGGAAGGCTAACATTGTTATTATCAATGTTAATGACAGCATTAATTTTTTTCTTATGCTTAGTATTGTTATTATCAATACTATTTACATTATTGATATTATTAAATTTTTTCTTAATATTGTTATTATCAATGTTTTTAAGAGAAACATTGCTCTTATCAATGCTTGATTTTCCACTGTCATTATTCCTCTTTTGCTTCCTCTTGTTGCGGACCATGGTACATGGACCATATTCTTGATCCACTTCACTAGATGGGCCTAAACAAACCCCTTCACTGCTGGACCCAGCAAGAGCTTCAAAAGAATTTTTCTGAACCACTTGAATAGAGGGAGCAGACCTATCATCCCCCAAAGGGTTCTTATCAACAACTTCAGGGGATTTTAACACGATTTGGCTCGAATTAACCTGATCAACCCGATCTTGAATACCCATATCACTGACAACCTTCGAGTTAACTCGATCCTTAACCAACAAACAATCCTTCTTATCATGTCCTACTCTGCCGCACTCAAAACAGAGGCAATCAAGATTCTCGTACACCACCTGCTGCCAAGCTCCTCCCACCCAAACCTTAGTGACTAGAGGTTGACTTAGATCAATCTCAACACAAACACGCGCATATCTTCCCCTAGTTAATCTGTCAGTAGCATAATCTACTCGGATGGGTTTAGCAACAACCTTAGCAATTTCGAACAAAGCATTCTTATCATAATACTCCACAGGGAGTTCTGGAAATCTAATCCAAACTGCCATCTGCTCAAAATTGGACAAATTAGGTCTGAAATTAGGCTTCCACTTAGAGATCATGAGATAATGATCGAAAATGAACCAGGGTCCCCCAAACAGAGCACGCTCTAAATCATCTTGAAGAGAAAATCGAAATAGGAAGATATTTTTCCCTAAATCAATCGTTTCTAAAGATCCTTTGATTTTCCACATAATTAAAGCACGTTTTGCCATAAAACCAGGGTGAACGTTAATTCCAACAGATTTCCCCATCAATGTCAAATTCCAAGGATCTCGAAGCTTTTTAAGAGTCTCCTTACTAAATTGAACAGACAATTCCCCATCTGGAGCTATTTCTTCGCAATCATCCCATTCCATAGCAGTAGCTACTATCTTCCTCGCTTGGTCAAACCACTAAAAGGATGAGGCAACAGCTAGCCTCCCTAAAAGAAATCAGAGGCTTCACCGGAGGAGAAGACTGAGTACCCCCTGGTGGAGGTAACTCATCCACCATGGTGAAGAAAACAAGAAAATGCAACAAGAAAAGCTAGAAAGATAAAGTCTTATAAGAAATGAATATCAACCGTATGTAATACGAAGTATATATATTATAGTAAGAATATAGTCATGATTAGCTAAGATGTTTTTTAAGGGAATATTACATATCAACATACAATGGTATACGATTTGCTAAGAATATTTTTTTTTTTTTAATCATATCATTTTAAATTCTTACCATTGTTGATATAGTCATGATTTGCTAAGGATATAGTCATGATTTGCTAAGAATTACATACCAACCGTAATATCTAGTATATATTATATGAATATAATTAGCTAAGAATTTTATTTTTTTAAGGGAAGATTGCATATCAATTAACAATAATAATATGATTTGCTTAGTGTAGACACCTAAAAATGTCTCCCCAAAACCAAACCCGATGATGAACAACCTTTCACCGTCACTATTGGTCGGGTTCAGTATTTAATCCCGAGAGTGCTTAAAAATCATATTTAATTAAATTTATATGTTTGAACAGTCCATGGATTAGTCTTGATGTTTGGTAAAAGCATAGTTTTAATTTCAGCCCATTTATTATTTAATTTCAGCTCAAACCTCTTTCTTATTTTATTGTTTTATTATTTTTGGCCCAAACCTTTTATTTGTTTCTTTTTACTTATTTTAAAAATCAGAAAAGGCCCGAAATTATCAATCAGCACTTAGATTGCTGAATGAAATTAGGGTTAAAAATGTATTTAGACGGAAAAGTGGGCTGGAAATTCCCGCGCCACGGGAGGAATCTACCCATGACACGCGTCACGGGAAACTCTCCCGTCTGACGGTGAGATTTCCCGTGACACGAGAAGTTTGCTGTGACACGGGAATTTCTGTGTCCTTTCCGCGTAAACCCTAACGCGTTTTCTTCCCTGTTTGCTAAAAACATCCCGCATCACTCAAAAATTGCACCGTGTCACGGGAAACATTCCCGTCTGACGGTGGAACTTCCCGTGTCACGGTACAGTTTGCCGTGTCGCGGAATACTCTTTTAGGGTTTTTATCTTTTTAGGGTTCCGTGTGTTCCCTCAGCACATTTTTTCTATAAATACCCCCTCATTTCTGATGTACGGGGCATCAATTAACTCTTTCATTTCTCTTCTATGCTTTAGCCTAAACACTAGCCTACCCTTCTCTCTCAAAATACCTTCCTTAAGCACTCCAAGGAGTCCGTACTTTACCCGAGGTTCTGTTCTTAAACCACGGCGTGAAAGGTAGAACTGTTTCAGGGTTTGGCCCCAAATCAACTCTATTTAATTTAATTTAATTCCATTTTAATTATTGTTTACTTAATTTTCCATGAAATTACTAATGCGTTTATTGTTTTTATAGTAGCAAGCAAGCAAAATCAAAGTAATGTATTTTGTTCCTTTTATTTCTATTATTTTTCTAACGATTCTATATTGTTGGATTTTTTGCTATATTGTTTCCAATATTAATGTTTATTCTTATATTTATTATGATCACCGTGTTGCATGTTAAACGGAATGTGTAATTGAAAATAACGCCTAATAAGATAATTTGGACAACCGGTTTAGGTTCCTTTAATCTTGTTGTTTAATCAAGTGGTCACAAATATTTTAGAATTATATAATGCATTAATATTCAACCAATTTAGCATAATAATAGTTTGGAGCGAATTGAATATTTTGTTTGTATACCTTTGAGATCACAGGAATGCTTTTCACAATAAGAATCGAGTAGAGGCCAATACGGGTGAATGTGACTCCATGACTCACTTCGTACCATCATCCCCGATCCTCCTTTCGTGGTTCCGAACCATATGGAGTTAGTAATCTCATGGATTATGAATGGGGTCTAACCTTCACGGGTCAATCGTTGTTGCCTTCGTTGTCCCTTAATCGTGGTTGCCTTAAATGATCCGTGAACGGTTTACAAGTTCCTTAAAAACTTGTTGGCGGCTCCCTACTTTCCTTGTCCTAATCGTGTCCCTATCGTATATGTCAATTCCCACTTCTTATGACTGCCAAGCATATTCACCACATGCTTTTACGTAGGCGCGCTTCAAACGACGCCTACACTTAGATTTGTATTTTTTGAAGGGAAGTTTGCAAATCAACCTTAATATATATGAGTAGCTTGAATTTTGTTTTTTTAAGGGAAGATTAATATCAACCGTAGTATATATGTTAGGATAGTTAAAATAAGATTTATTTGGTGATTATTTAAATATATTGTATCTTTTTAACATATTTTTTTCATATTACCGTAAGATTATATTTATTATTGATCATTATTTACATATAATATATATATATATATAAATATATATATATATATATATATATATATAAATATATATATATATATTAATATATATATATATGTAAATATTTTTCCCACCGGTTCGAACCGACCGAACCGGTGGCAATACTAATCCCTCAAAATCCCGCCCATTTTTTCCCCTATTTTTGCCACCGGTTATTTAAAACCGGTGGCTATTGAGCGGTGCCTTTTTGCTTTTTTCTACTAGTGAATATCATTAGTTATTGTCAGGTTTAGATAAGGCCAACAACATTACAAGGTATAAAAGTCTTCAATTTTATAGAACTTATAAGGCTAAAGCCTATAATCAATCGAATGGAAGGAAGAAATCAGCATTCACAAATTAAGTTGATTTTCAGAGGGAAAACTCGAAAAAGGCTAAATAAGCCATAATAGGTAGATGTAAAAGAGAATCACCATACTGTACCAAACTGTCATTTTTTAGACTAAATAATCCTAGATTGAATCACCATACTGTACCAAACTGTCATTTATTCAAACTTGACACCTCAAAAGAGAATCAGTTTTCATTCGAATTAAGTCAGTTTAATGCAATATAATCAATGTAGAGGAAAAAATACTTAGCATACTCAAATTAGGTGATATAATACTCTACAAACAGGGAGACCACATGCTTCATGAACATAGGACAAACAAACAAAATTTTATTTAGACAAATCCTTTTTTATGAATTTATAATAAGCATATAACTATAGAGTAATTTCATTTATACTTCATGTGGTATTGCTGTTGAGAATTCGTACTACCTAGCTGCTGTTTTTTACCACTCAAACCATCATGATTGAGCATACAAATGGGAGTACATTAAAGCGTGTATTGAATGAACATGATAAACTTAAATTTATGTTAGTGACAGATGATCAAGTAGAGAAGAGGCATAACTGGAACATCTGGCTAAAAGGATATACACCAAATCCCCCCCTATTGCATCAACAACTCAGCAAGAGTACATGCAGGACCTGATATGCTGCTTAATTGCCAAATAGTGGAAGAGACAAATTGTGTATATTGTGGCAGAATCCCAATTGATGTCAGGAATGATAAACTGCAGAAGAATAAATTGTGTAATTCAAACGAGCCATGTGGAGCTTGAGATACTATATAATTTACAGAGACAAGAGCACAAAATTGAATGGACTCAAACACAATTCTTTGTTAAGGGAAAAGAAAGAGGATTTTACAGTCATGAAAATAAAAGCAAAACCTATAATCATTCGAATTGACTCTTCCATTTGCAATAAAAAGTCTTCAATTTAGAATAAGAGAAAAGTACAGTCTAAATTTATCTAATGGATTAAGATTTATCCTATGGAAACCCCAATTGATTTTTTTTTTTCCTATAAAAAAAACCTAATTTTAGACAGAACATATATTAGATCTAAGAAATAGAAGTAAGTTACATGAGATTCTGGGAATACGAAATCTTCTAGGCCACTTTAGTAAAAAAATGCTTGAATCGAAAATGTGATGAAGTGTGTAGAGAATAGAGATTAGAGAAGAGAGAAGACAAAAGAGAGTAATGGATGGAATGAAAAAAAAAAAAAAAAAACGACAGTGTAAATTCTAGGGCTGTAGATTTTTATTTTTTACTTTTTATTTTTTATTTTTTTTCTTATTGTATTCTCTTATTGTTGTTTTTCTATCTTTAAGAATACTAGTTGTTGGTGCGATGCGCGCGCGCCCCCAACGCTATGATATGTAATTTGTAAATGTTAATTATGTGTTTCATCTTGAAGATTATTAAACATGCATGCAAGTTTGGTTTATGTTTGTTAGATATGTTTTAATGATTGTATCATTGTAATGCTTAGGTTTGTATGTGAATGGTAAAAGCAGTGACTGTTTAACGCGGCTTTCCATCTTCTCAACTAAATTCTTTTGATCCTCATTATATCTCTCAGCTTTCGCTGTATCTCTCTTTCTTTTGGCCTCCTCTCTTTTATTCTTCTTGTCCCTCTCTTTTTCTCTTCCAACACCTCTCTCTATCTCTTTATCTTTTTATCTCTCTTTATCGTTCTCTCTAAGCCCCTCTATCTTTTATCGCTTCCTCTTTTGACCCCTTTGTCCCTCTTTTGACCCTCTCTCTCTCTCTCTCTCTCTCTCTCTCTCCCTCCCTCCCTACCATCCCTTTTCTCTCTACTCTTAACTCCTCTCTTCTATCCTCTATTTTTTCACGCTCGCTCGCGTCCTCCCTTTTGCTCTTTCTTTTTTCGGGTTGCCTTCTCTCTCGACTCCATTTTTTCCTGGCTCCTCCCCTCACTCTCTCTCTCCATCTCCCGACTCCTCTTTCTCTCTCCCTCCCCTCTCTTTCATCCTCTCACTTTCGCTCTCCCCTTCTCTCCCTCTCCGATCCATGCCCATCTCTTTTAAACCCCTTTATTAATATGGTTATACAAGCATAAAATAATAATACAAAAAAAACCATATACTGATGAATCTAGCATATGATTCTGATAGGTGTTTTAAATCTTGTTTGGCTCCTCCCGGCCCCTTTTTGGTACTCTTTTCCTTAAATTGAGTTGAAAAAAAATTCAAAAACACTTACAAGATATTTCATCCCTAGCTATTATTGCACCTAAAATTATCCTTACTCCAATTTTTTTTAAATTTTTTTTTTAAAAAAAAACTTCTAGGTTTAAGTTTTATCTATTACTAATGCATTTTGAATGTCATGGTGATAGACTATAAACAAACAATAGTAAAATTTAAAGTTAGGGCTCAATCGGTATATTGAAATATTAGTGATTAGATATGTATGTATATCATTGTTCTTTAACAAACCACTTTTAAAAATTAAAATCACAAAAAGTAGTTTAATAACATACTTTTTCATTGCAATTCATCTTCAATCCCAAGAGATACTCACGACAGCGAAAGTATGCTCACCAATGATAAAAATTTATATCTTAGATCCTCAAATTTTTGATTGCACGACGCTATGAGATACGACATTTATCCATTACTAACAGATTTGAACAAAAATAAATTTACAAATAGGAAATAAATCCAAGATTTATAATGAGTTTAAAAGCAAAACCATATGATCAAATCATCGACATTTCAAATTTATGGACACAAGTTCATATATCATACCTTTCAAAATATAAACCCCAAAGTCCTTTTTAACTTCGTAATAACTTGTCATTTTGGTGCAAAATGAACGGTTTCCTTTATTAGTAATATAATTTATTTATTTGTGAAATTATAACTTTTGTTTTATTTTTTTTTAATAAATATATTTATCTTTTTGAATAAAAATGTATGGGGTACAACCGTACAAGTATGGGGTACAACCGTACAAGTATGATGTAAAGTAAATTTAAAAAACATTTATTGAGTAAAACTACATTTATTGAGTAGTAATTTAGAAGTTACATGGAACTAACCCACAAAGCCAACAACCAGTTGTTTTTTATTTAAGTGTTGGAATAGAATTAACAAAGGCAAACATGTAGAGCATTTTTTGTATTTGTATTTCTTAAATGAGGGACATTCTCAAGAGCATTAGGCTGGAAAAACTTGGTATGGTGATTCTTCTGAGCCACAATCACCACAAACTTTGGGTTACACTTCTCATCTAGGAATTTGAAAGCCTGCCAAGGGTTTGGAATATGTTTAGTTACGAAAGTTGAAAATTATCAAAGGATGATAGTCATGGGCATATATATATATATATATATATATATATATATATATATATATATATATATATATATATATATATATATATATATATATATATATATATATATATATATATAATGCATAGATCTTAACTACTTAAAACACTTACCTGAAAACAGAGTATGATAATATGTTCAACTGCCATAGAAATCAAGCAGAGCCTATAATGACCCATTTTAGATCTGCTTAAGCTTAAGACAACGTTCACACAGTAACATCTTCGGAAAACATATCTCATGATACCTTCATCTTAGACACAAAATTGTCAATCATTTCGACCTAAGAAGACTGAGTCCTTAGATGCCCTACAACGACCATTCCATGGAGTTAAAAACCTAAAGAGCATAATAACAAACAATATCAACTAATGCTGATAGCAAATTTGTCATTTTTTCGAAATTGACGAGGAAGGGGGAGTTTAGAAATTTACAGCAGCAATTGATGCACATCATAATGCTCTGGTGATCCGTGAGATACATCCACCCTATTGTGAGTACTTTTGAAATTAGTGGTATAGAAAGAGTATGCTCAACAACGAAGATACTATTACAAAAATGAAAATTAAAAAATTTAATAAATAATAATAATTGAATTAAACAAAAACAATCTGATTGAAGCCAATATAAAACACTTCTTACAAATTTTTAAGCTTTATAGGACATGTAAATTACCTACAAAGCCTCAATCATAGAAGACATTCAACATGTGATCATATGAACAAGATTTAACATAACAGGTTCAGATGCTAAAAGAGAAGAGTGCTCTTGCAAACATTTCTTGTTTTTGAGATTAAGCTTCTAACATTCCTAAATCCTGATGTAGTCTATACTTTATTCCCTTTTTGAGGCACGTTCTAAATAAGTAAAGAGCTATAGAAGAGAGCATCCCTATGCCTAAAGTTTTTAACATTCCTAAATCCTGATGCAGTCTATACTACTTCCAATATAAATTTTCTTCTTTGGATCTAGATTAAAAATATACAAAAGCTAATTCCTTTCGTCTACAAATAATACTCAAGTATCATGTTTCATTTCCTCATGAATTAGGAAGTGATATGTTTGACCAAATTAACCTCCACATCACACCTTTTCTCTTGTGAGTTCTTCTAGTACAATCAAAATCTACTAAAGAAGGAAGTTGCGGAGTATTCTACTATTAAAATTTTAATTCTCATACAAAGTGCAGGTACTGTGGTTTATATTCCACTTGGCCTAAAACTGGCGTTAAAATCTTCAGATTGCATGGTCAAATTGCATGGAGAGCACTTGCTTCTTAAGACAAAAAGGCAAAGGTTCAAGATATTATTTACATTCACTAAATGTTTGCATACAATCTCCTTTCCTCTTCCCTTAAAATGATAGTATTACATGAGCGCGCTAACCTTTCCTCAAGGACCTAAAGTTCCTTCATGTTTTTCTTGTACTCTTCCTGCCCCCTCATTAGATATGATTCTTCTGAAAAAAGAAGAAAGAGGTACGGATGTTAAGGGACGAATATATATTCTGTAAAGAATCAAATAGATAACCAAAGACAATGTAGAAAAGTCTTTTTATAAGCACAAGTAGATTTCTCAAGATGTTTACTCACATCCATTATTGCCTTTTTTTTCTTCTTTGTATTTTTCCAGTTTGCACTGCAGGTCTTGCATCTTTGTTGTTACAGCCTTTTCAACAGCCACGGCAATACTATTATCCTTTTAACTTCTGGCCTCAATAAGTAGAGATTCATAATACTGACCAAAGAAGAGAGATTATTTTTAGCTAATCGATCATCTTCACCATTCATTTGATTAAAAAAATACTTAACAAAAGTTCTTAAATTTTTCCACTTAGACCTCAATCAAGCACTTCATCAAAACAACTACACTATTTCAAAAGTTTAAACAAAAACTGAAATCACTATCAAAGCAAAAGTATAGAAAACATAAGGACCTGTCTATGGTTCTCCAGCTGAGTTGCAAGAAGATGAGTACCCATATGTAATCTGTGCACAAAAAGTTAAGAATGTAAGCAATTAGTTCATCTTTGAAAATAATTTGCGTTCAAAAAATTAAAAAACAAAACACTGGAGTTCATTTCATAGATATCTGGGTGCAGCTATTTATAATTCCACTTTCCAGTTCAAATTAAAACTTATAAAATACACATGATTCTGGTTCAAGGAGTGATTTATAATTCTGTTTCAAAAGAGTAGTAGTTTAACTTCAAACATGATTCATATAATAATACGATCACCATAGGTTTTACTATAAGTAAGTCATTAAAGGACATACTGCTTCGACTTTATAAATTCAAATTCCCAATGTAAGAAAGTAAGGTTGGTCTTTTTCCCGGTCTTTGCTGCTGTAAGCACTTGGGAGTGAGTGCTCTCAAATAAAAACAACATACAGTTTCAGAAACACTCACTCATATATTCACCCTTTTCATTGTACATTTACTTCTTCTAACACCCTTTATTTTATTTTTTTGAACCATATTAATAGAGGGGAAAAAATATATTGCTAGCCTATTTGTTATGGGTAGAGAATGGTACCTTATACTGGGGTACCAAGTCCTCCTCTAAGAAAGGAAAGACGAGCAGTGGCGGTGGCGGTGGTGATAAACTGGTAATGGTAATGGTCGTAATGGTGGTGGTAGTTGAGGAGTGGAAAGAAAAGCGACTACGCCACCAACGACTACGGTGGCGGCTGCTGCAGCAACATCTGCAGGAAGATGCATGAATGTTGTACTTCATTTGTATCTTATGTATCACAAACAGAACAGTTAGGTCTATCATCCAGCTGCTGGCATAATCAACAAACCTGATGACATGCATAGCAAAATTAATTTATACTGCATTATTGATCAATGCCTGTGTAGCCAAGACCACAAAACTTCATAAGCTTCCAAATTGTGCCCAGCACATAGTAATGGTTAATTTCATTCTTCAGAATCTAGAAAACTTTAAGCAGATGATATGTTTTTTTCGTATAAGCCACTCCTTAAGAAGGTGGCAAGGTTCTAGATATAGCTATATGGGGGTATAGGCATGAATATATACATATTTACAAATTGAATTAAGTTTGTGGAAATTAAATCTTTTCATTCCAACCACCTGAACCCATCGTACTCCTACTCAAACCAACAAACACATGTAAATGAGATCACCATCTTCATTTCCACTTATACTGTGTTTTAGCATCACAAGTCAAACCATATTTCTTCCAATTACGCAAAAGAAAGTTTTTCCAGTAAACATAAGTCACTATCATATACTAAGCGTCTAACATGATCACCATCTTCCAGCTTGAGTATATTTACCAAGATAGAGTATTCATGCCTTGATAGAGCTCGCCAAAGGGAGAATGGCTAACATTGCTCTTGAGTCTTGACAGAGGTCAGGTCTTCCTATGTGCGTCCAAAGACCGATGCTAGGTGATCCTCACTCTCATACAAGATTCAATGATGCTGCATATGTTTGTTGGGTAGTTCACTCATTAGGATTGATTCTCCTCCATGAATTTCTACTCTAGACAAAGCAACTTGTCTGTCAGGTAAATCAATGACACCAAAGAATATAACTCGTAGTGTTAAATACTAATATCTAAACCTAGATCTCCCACATAAATTCAAATTCAAACCAGAAAATCTACATTGCCTCATAAAACCAAAGAAATTATACGAAGGAAAAAACATAAATTTGAAGCAGATAACAACAGACATTACAGAAGAAGATAAATTAGACAAGATGATAATAAAGACGAAAATCATCAAATTCAATGGTTTTACAAATTAATCAGATATCAATTTTGGCAAAAACTAACTGTTTCAACTGCCTAGAATGGTCTAAAATAAGACTGACTATAAAAGCCCTTTCTTATTGTTCTACAATGTTCATAAAGAGCCATGAACTCAAATGGATAAGGTTCCCACAATTGATATTACAACAGAAATCCACATACACTCTAATTACAAGAAAAAGAAACTCGATTTCATTCAATTAAATTATTCGTCTTATATAATACAACCTAAATTACAGTAAAAATTAAAAATAACAAAAATCTTATTCTAAAAATGGAAAAAGCTACAACCAACAAATTCAATAACAATCAATAAACAAGCAATTCAACAAAAACAACATTGTAAATCATAAAATCAATAACAACAATTTTAAAAGGCAGCAAAATACCTAGTAGGAGCCACTGTGTAACAATACCAAAATCGGCAAGGCATTTCTTCTTCCAGGGCCCTAAAAGTTCATTAAAATTATCTAATGATAATCAGTGTTACATAAAGATAAATTCTAAATATAAATTATTTATAAAAATAAAAAAATAAAAAATAAATAAATAAATAAAACAATTATAGCACATCAATTCAACTAAAACAAAATATCATATAGTGAGGTTACCTCCCAAAATCACTTGGCAAAGGGTGGAATAGAACTGTAGAACTTAAGCCCAATAATTTTACAAATTCAAGCAATTCCCACAATCTTCAAAGTAAGACTTAATAACTTACACAAGCTCGACAAAATTAAAGAAGTGATTAATTTCTATACATGATGAATAACTTACCGGTTAGAGAAGCACACACGTAAGCATTTGAGCAGAGTACTTGAACGCTTATGAGAGATAATCCGATTCCTAAAATTAAATTTACAACCCAAATCAAACAAAATTAAACAGACCAAAGACACACATATCAACACACAAATTATGCAAAGAACTATTAGCAGGCCGGAAAAAAAAAATTCAAGAGATTAGAGAAAATTACCCTGATAATTGGACAGAGAAATCACGAATCAAACCAAACAAATGCTAAAAATTCAACCACAGCAAGAATGCAATAACATCATAGATAGTGGATTAGAGTTTGCAAACCTTGAGAACAAGGGAAGGTGTTGAAGTTCCTTGATCCGTTTGAGATAGGCTAGCCGTAATCCATGGATGTGGTGGTGTGTTCTACATCTATCGCTAGTTGCGGCGGCGTAGGTTGTGGTGGTGGTAGAATTCTACATCGCTTCAAACTAAAGAGAGGATACCCAGAAAAAATTCAATTATAAACTTAAATTAAACCACAAAAACCTCAATTTTTCCAAATACCCACAAAAATTTACATCTACCCCATTTCACAATCAACAAAAAACAATCAAATGTTGGGTAATTACCATCAAATGAACAACAATAGTCAGATTTTTTTTTGGTTACCGAAAAGCAGTGATGGAGGGGAAATCGCTGGTGGTAGACGTAACATGAAAAGCACCAAGCTGTATTTTTTCCCCATTCTTCTGATAGTTGAGCATAGCGGCAGCGCTTCCACAGGGTGCAGTGTCGAATGGCTCATTTTTCGGCAACGATGGAGAAGGGAATCAAACAATCAAGCGAAAATTTTCGATCAAAATACACCCTAATTCATAGATTACATAGATTATTGTTAGATTTTCCAAAGAACTTGGGAATATATTAGAGAGATAATAAGGAATTTGGGTACTTGTTTCAGTCGTGTGAAGTTTTTTGGTACAAAAAAAATCCCAAAAAATGAAGAAAAGAGGACATTCAGTTAACCATGAATTTGATTAAAAGAGAAGAAAACCCAGATAACTAATTATCAAGAAACAAGAGAAAAAGAGGAGAAAATTGGTAATTGTACCTGTAATTATTCGGTAGAAGAAGGTTCAAGCTGCATTTCTTCCAATTCGGTCTCCACCCTTGCGTTTAACTGCTGCTGCTCCATTCTTGCGATGTGAGCTATGCCCAGAAAAATTAAAATGGAGGAAGAAGAGAGTAAATGAAGGTAAGGACTAAGGACCAAGGAGACCAGAGGAAGTAATCAAAGGAGAGAGAAAGCAGTCAAACACCGCCATGAATGAGGGAGCAAGAAGCCAGGAAATGGGGAAAAAAGCACCGAGTTAAGGGGAAAAGCAAAAGGACAGATTTGGTAATGTATTAATATTGGGGGCAAGAGTGTAATAGCGCCAGAATTTACTGTTCCTAAGGGGCACTGTTGTTAAGCTACAATGCTCCCAACTTCCTACTTTTATAAGGTTTGTAGATTGAGTACTATTCCTTCATACACGATGCAATCGACCAAGCTTCCTAGGTCGATGTGTGATGAGATTGATCGAAAGAATAGGAATTTTCTATGGGGTGAGTTAGAAGGGAGAAGGAGAGTGCATCTTGTTTCGTGGGATAAAATTACTAAGCCTAAGGTCGAAGGAGGCTTAGGATATAATTCGATGCGTGAAGCGAACAAGGCTTTCCTAGCTAAGTTGGGATGACGTTTACTTGCTGAACCCAATGCACTTTGGAGTCGAATTATTCGTGCCGAATATTGTGATAGAAGATGCGATTTAGCATGTTCCAAGAGAAGCCGAATTCATCGAGTACTTGGAAGGGCATTCTAAGCAGTGTTGATATTGTTCGAAAAGGTGTTAACATTGCAGTAGGGAATGGCTCGAGAACTTTCTTTTGGCATCACCGATGGGCTACAGAACAGCCTCTACTTTCATATGTGAATAAAGAGCCACCTTTAGATATCCAAGATTCTACAGTGAAGGAAATGTGGGATAATAATTCTGGGTGGAAATTAGAATTGTTCTCGGATTATCTCCCAGACAAAGCCTTGAAAGAAATTGCAGCACACTTTGTGCTAGATGATGAAGATGCAGTTGATGAAGTGTACTGGAAAGGATCTCCATCTGGTGGATTTTCTTTGAAGTCTGCTATTGCCATCATTCGAATTTGAGCCTGTGGAATCGATAGATTGGAAGCTGCTTTGGAGACTCCCAGTGCCACAAAGAATTTGTTTCTTTTTGTGGTTGGCAATCCAAGATCGATTAATGACAAATCGAAATAGGTTCATTAGGAACCTGACTGAGGACCCGAGATGTTTAGATTGTGGTGAGAATGAGGAAACAACAGAGCATATACTTCGCAAGTGTCCTGCTGCAAAATTCTTATGGAGAAAGTTGGGTGATCGAGGTGATCCAAGCATGGAGGTCTTACCGTTTCAAGAGTGGTTGATGAATAATGTTTCATTGGGTGATGAGAACAGAGGTGAAGAGTGGCCAAGGGTGTTTGCTGTTGCGTGTTGGTGGCTGTGGTGTTGGAGAAATGAGAGGGCCTTTAATACGGAGCCAAATATCCCTATAGATCAAGTGAGTTTCATTTTTGCGAGAGTAGGGCTGATTAAGAGTAGCATGGAAAATAGATTCTTGCTAACTCATAATGGGGGTAAAAGGAGAAGGGAAATGAAGTATATAAGGTGGTTAACCCCAAATGTGGGATGGGTGAAGTTAAACACTGATGGTGCTTCGAAAGGGAACCCAGGAGTTGCGGGTGCAGGAGGCTTGATTAGGGGTTGTAATGGTGAGGTCTTTGAGTGCTTTGCTGTGAGGTGCGGGATATGTACATATACTAAGGCAGAGCTCTTGGCTGTGATGCGTGGTCTCTTGATTGCATGGGATGGAGGACATCGAAAAATCTTGCTTTCACTCAGAAGTCGTTGCTCGTATGTTGGTGGATGATTTTCCAGCCAACTCTCCATACATACACATTATTCGTCGCTGTCAAGCCTTGATCAACCAACATGATTGGGAAGTGGTAGTATCCCACTGTTTTAGAGAGGCCAATCGTGCTGCGGATTGGCTTGCTAATTATGGGGTTCATGCTACACAAGACTTGGTGCTCTTTGAGGCGATCCCGAGGGATGTTCAGGCCGTTTTATTGGAGGACTTGGGAGGAGTGGCGTTGCCTCGTATGGTTCCTACTAATAATGGTTTCTAATAGTGCCCCTATGGCATTCTGTTAGATTCTTTCGTTTGGTTCAGTAGTTTCCTTTAGCTTTTTATTGATGTTTGTTTTGTTTTAGCGGCTTTGCCCCTCTCCTTCATCAAAAAAAAAAAAAAAAAAAAAATTTAGTCACTTTATTTTACTTGTTGAAATTTGGAGGGAGAATTCCCGCTAATTATTTACCCCCTCTTGTCCTCATAAGTCATAATGAAATACTTTTGGAGCTTTAGCCATTTTGGTGGAGAATTTCCCACAATTTTTAACTAAGTTAAGATATTTTTTTTCCCTCTTAAATTTTCACTTTTAAGTTGTAACTTTGTTAAAATTGAAATTTAGAAAATTTTAATGGATCAACAAGTGTGTCCGTAATCTTACATCTGAATATGATAATATTTCACTTAAATAATAATACCTCATTTTTTTTTAGTTGACACGTTTTAACTTTATTCACACACTCCTCTTTACGTCTTTATCCGTATTTTGTGTTTTATATGTAATGAAAAAATAATCATGTAGAATCTTGAGTACTTTAATGGGAGACTAGTAGATTGATACAAGCATAGTTGCATAACTGATTAACTGCAATACTTCATAATTCATTAGTTCATAATATACTAATAGCCTAATAGTGATGAGACATCCTATGAAGTAATTTAGATCGGAGAGTTGGAGACTGAGCTATTAAGTAGCCCATAAAAGGTTTAATTAAATCCTATCAAGTTTGAATAATTTGAGATCAAATTATCTTGAACAAGACAAACCTTGTTTTGAGTTTCGTTTGAAAGATTCTTGATTGGAATCGGATAGGTTTACAATAATGTTGTTAATCAACTTTATAATAAAATTTTGTTTCTTTTTCCACTATTATGTTTATCACATATATTATTATACATTAAAGCATGTAATTTTAAGAACTAATTACAACTGAGTGAAAAGTGACTTTTATGTCACTTTTAGGGTATTTATTGAGTTGTATTCTGGCTTAATTTCCAATAATTTCACCCTTTTTATCCTTTATTTCTATTATTTCATTATTCTCGTCTTTTAACTTTATTTTGAGTATTTTTGCATTTTTATTAGTTTTTAGTTTATTTTCGTATTTTTAGTCATTAATTCCTAGTTTCTTTTATTTCATTTTCATATTTGTTTTCTTTATTTTATTTAATTTCTTTTGATCTTATTTTTAGGTTATTTTATTTTATTTTACTTTTATTTTATTTTATCCATCACCACACTCTTCCTCTCTATTCCCCTTATCCTCCACCACAACAACCTCCTCTGCTTCTCCCTGCTCCACCACGCATCTACTCAACCAACAACAACCATTACAGCAGCAATCTGCAACAACAACAACAACTCGTCAATTCCCCTGCTCCCTCACCTCACAAACACGACTCCACTCACAATACCACCATTAACACCAGCCACGCACCACCAGCTCCACCAATCACAGCCACCACTACCCCCTGTTCTCACGCACACCACAAACCAAAATCCCCTGCTCCAATTAACTCACCTGCTGCCACCCTCACAGCACCACCAACCATTAATTACAGCAGCCACCAATTGCAACCTCACGCAACCCCTGCTCCACCTCACGCAACCCACAGCGCCAACGCCATTTCACACCAACCCATTAGCCCCCGAATTCACCTCGCACCAATTACAGCAACCATTACCTCCAAAACAGCCACGGGCCACCGCCAAAACCGCCATCAATCACCACCGCAACCACCAATCAAAGCCCAAATCAGAGCAGCCCGAAATTCACTCCAAATCAGCCCAATTTCGCCAGACCCTGCAGAGCGGGCTCTCACTCCACTGAAGCGTCCGCACCATTTTCACTCTATTTTCCCCAATTCAAAGCAGAAGCTCGGAGCGGACGCTCCGATTTGGGCTGCGCGGCCGCTCCTCATCTCCATTAAAAATCACGTGGCTTACTCGTGATTGCTCAGGCAACATTCAATCAATGGCTGTGATTTGAGGTCGGCTAGGGGTGAGCTTTGAGCCGTTGATGATGGTGAGGCGGTGACAAGGGAATAAACGTGTCGTCAATTGTCTATCCCTAGATCAAATACAATTTATACAACCTAAACAAACCTAATACGAGTATAAGGCAAGCATAGGGGTCGAACCACAGAGAACGGATAAACACCACCAAATGTTATCGACAATTAAGCTAGTCCGGAATAGGAGATAAATAAACTAAAGTCTAAAAATGCCAAAACAAGAAATAAAACATTAAGGGAAATGGTTTAGGTATAGCATTCACTTGAACATAAACAAAAGCATAGAAGTTGAATTAATTATGAACTAAACATGCTCAAATATCGAAATAAAGGATCCAATCTAGCCGCCTTCCGGGGTCAATTGGCTTCTCCTAACATAGCCTCTATGTTTCCACATTAGAACCATATACTAGGAGGTACTATTAAATAACAATCGATAATAATGAACCTTAACTAAGTCAACTTCCGTTCCTTGTTAGCAAAGATTCACTCTCAATCAACTAACAACATGCATTTTGCAAGTAGATTAAAGAATATCAAGCATATAAAGACTTTAATCACAAATAAATCAACTCTAAGCCTAGAACATGCTCAAGATCCAACTACACCACAACCATCCCCTTAATGGGGAAATTACTCACTAATCATGATAATAACAAGATTAATTAACAAATAACCAAGAATCAACATGATTTATAAGTAATACCAACAACTAAAGCAATAATAAAAATAAAGCAATAAAAATAGAGGAGAGAGAGTTAGAGATTCTCATTGATTGAAGATGTAAATCAATAGAAAAGATGATCAATTTCTTCTTCAAAATCCAAGTTCAACAATGGTGAAACCCTCACTTTAATTTCTCTCTCTAAACTACCCTAATCCTAAGCTAACCCTAGAGAGAGAAGCTCTCCTAAAAACTAATTAGAGAGTAGAATAATAGATGGATCATTCTTTTTCAAGAAAATAACCCAAAAAGAAGTATTTATACAAAGCTTAAAAAAAAAGAAAAATAAATAAAGAAAATAAAAAGAAATAAGAAAAGAGAAAGGAAAAAGGAAATAAAATAAAAAGAAAAGAAAATAATTAAAACCCCAAATCCCCCAAACAAAAACATCAGACCCTCTTCTTCTTCGTATTCTTTAGCTGCTCTGAATTCCATTGAAGCACATCACCATCTCGACCGTTCATCAACCATTGATAACAATAATCAACGGTAATCAAGCAATTATCACTCAATCACCAGCCGTTCGATTAATGGAAGGAATCACAACCGCATAAATTCATTAATCCGTACAATCTCACACGCGAAACTCGGAGCGGCCGCTCATACTCATCGGAGCGTCCGCTCTGATCTTCTGCCTCAAATTGGTGAAATTGAACCAAGAATGGAGCGGCCGCTTCAGAGGAGTGAGCGTCCGCTCTGAAGGGTATTGCAAATTGAGATGAATTGGAGCTATGGCTTGCGGGCTGCTCTGATTTAGGGCTGCTGCTGTGATTATTGTTGTTGTTGAGTGCGTGAGGAGCAGGGGAAGGTTAAAGATGGTGGATGACGGTGGCTGGTGGTAATTGGTGGTTTTTGCGGGGGTGATTGGTGATGGTGGTGGCTGTTCGCAGGTGAGTTGGTGATTGTTGCGGGGTTTTGGGTGGTGAATGGAGATGGTTGATGCTGTAGTGTGTTGTCGCTGCAGTTGCTGTTGGTGTGTGTTGCGGTGGTGTTGTGTTTGTTGTTGTTTGTGTGAGCAAAGAGTTGGAGTGTCGTGAGTTGCTGCGATTGAAGGTGGCTGAAATTGAGTGGGTTGCGATGGCTGGTGGTTGAAATTGGTGGTGGTGGCTGCGGTGCTGCGTGGTGTTGTTGGGATTGGTGGTGGCTGGTTGAAACAGGGGAGTTGCGCGTGAAGGCTGCGATGTGTGTGGAGCAGGGGAGTTAGGCTGCTGTTGTGGTGGAGGTTAAGAAAGAGGTGGGGTGATGGTTAAGAGTGGCAGCAGGGGTTGGCCTGGAGCAGCAGATTGCTTAGTTCATTTTTGTGCCTCGGACCTTGAACTCGAACCTCCGACCTCTACACAACCAAATAAACATAAGGGAGAATCGGGACAAAGAATAAAATAAATAAAATAGAAATAAATAAAATGAAAATAAATAAAGGACGAAATAAAATAAAACCAAGACAAATAAAATAAATAAATAAAATAGAAATAAATAAAATAAAATAGAAAAATAGACTAAAACTAATAAAATAAAGAAAATAAACTAAAACACTCCAAAATTACCAAAATAAACTAGAAACTTTATTAAAGAGAAAACAAGAGAATAAAAGGTAAAATAAGGGAAAATAAACACGAAAATAACCTAAACACTACTCCTAGGAGTGACATAAATATCACTTATCAGGCGGTGGCAGGAAAGAAATTGAGATGAAGATGGGGAATTTGGGGGGGGGGGGGGTTTTGATGGTTTGTTGGGGATTTGCTTTTTTGGGGGATTTGTTTTTGGTTTTATTTTTCTTTTTTTTCTTTTAGTTTTATTTTTGTTTACTTTCCTTTTCTCATTTCTTTCTTTTCTTTTATTTTCTTTATTTCCTTATTTTTCTTTTTCTCTTTTATTTTATTAAGTTAGTATTTATACCCATTTTTGGGGTAATTAGAGGGGGGAAGATTTTATCTATTATTCCATTTTCTTAATTAGTTTAGGAGAGCTTCTCTCTCTTAGGGTTAGAGTAGATAATGTTAGAGAAAGAAAGTAGATTATTGCTCAAGTTTCTTCATTGTATTCAACTTTTGGTCAAGTTCATTTCAATCAAGCTTTCAAGTTTTCATCTTTAATCAAGTTCATCTTTAGTAATCTCTAATCCGTTCTTTTAGCTTTATTTATTTGCTTTATTGTTGCTTATATTCATTAATCCTTTTTGTTTATCTAGTTATTATTGTTATTTTCATTGTTCTTAATCATGTTTAGTTTTGTGCTTCTTGAGTTTATATTTAGTATTGCTATTATGCTTAATCTTCCTTCTATAGGCTAATTCCTTAGCTAGGGGAAAGGGGTGGAAAATATGTGTTGATATTGGATGAATGAAAATGGTTGGATTGAACTCATGCCATAAATTGATGAAAGATATGATTTTTGATAGCATGAGATTATTTTGGCACTTTATTTGATATTCTCTAGTTTAAATGCACAAAAGTGATTTGAACTAGATAAAGATCTTCTCTATTTTAATGATTGCATGAGAATGAGTTGTTAAAGTAGAGTATCATGGATTGTGCTTCTTTAATTTCTTGATTTGATTGTAACTAATAGGATGCATGAGAATGATCTTAATTAGTACAGACCACTTTCATTGATTTGCCTAGACTATTGCATGAGAATGAATTGTTTAGGTAGAATCTTGTGTTCTTTGGCATGTTCATCATGATAACTATTATTGTTCCCCTATTTCTAATCATGTTTGACACCCCCGTACCCTTAGCGTCGTTCTCTCTTGATTTTAATCTTCTTTATATTTGCTTGTTTGTAGTCTTAGTGCTTTTTATTCAAAAACCAACAAAAATATTCCCCTTTTGACTCTTGCGTTAGTGACATTGATGTTAAGCGAGTGTGCTTCCTTAGTGGATCGACCCTTTACTTGCCACTAACTAGTTTAGTGTAAGTTTAGGCATTATAAATAATTAATTTGATTAGGGGTAGTAGTCCAACGACACTACCTAATCCCGATCACTGAGTTTAAGTATATTTGTTTGAATTCCTAATTAACAATAAATTTTTTATCAAACGAAGCATGTTATAACCTATTTTTAATTGAATCGGTCATAAAAATAAAATTGAGTATATGTTTGTTGGTTTGACTTTTTATATTTAATTTAGCGGTCAATTTAATTTCAGACGAAGCATGTCGTAACATATATTTGATCGAATCGGTTAAGAAAAGTTCACAGCGCGAGTAAGTGTACTTGGCGAGTTGGCAACCATCCACAGTTCCACACAACTACAGTACTACTCTTTAAGTCTTTATTATAAAAAATATAGTTTTGTCACTCTTTGTCATTGTGCATACTTGTTGAAATCGCCACCACAATAATTATCTTAAGAATATTCAAATGGTAAAATTCTATAATGTGAATTACTGATCATTATAACAAGAAGTCTATAATTGATCAATTTCTTACACCAGCATGCGTGCATACATGTATCGATATATGTCCAATAAAAATCAATAGAGCACTTAAAAAACATAGATTATATTATAGATTATTACTCGTATAAGAATGATACAAAGAAATTATTACAATAGTGAAAATGATAATAAGAGTTGTTTCGGGGTATTTTGTGATCTCCTCGGGTACTGGTCACGCTCTTCGGGCAACGAGACTCGGACTCCTGCAAAACAACGAATATTCCTTTACCGGAATATTCACCTCCGACGATCAAGTAAGAGATCGGGAAACGGAAAGTTTAGAGAGAAGTTGGAGCTCTTTAATGCTCTTTTTTTATGTTATGTCGCAATCCACCCCCCCATCATAAATGATTGGGGTATTTATAGGGGTGGGAACATGTGCCCCTTTAGGGTTTGTACCCTAAAATTTCCGTGACGTGATTGGCTGCGCAATTAGAGAGTGCCACGTGTCATAGGGGGCGCCGTTTTGCGGCTTTCATGGATTTTCTCAGGTTTTGGGCCTGATGTAATAAAGGCTTTTTCTCTTGCTGATGTTCATATATTCTTTTAGGACAAATGACACGTGTTATCCTATCATAGGGACACGTGTTGCCCTTTCATAGGGACACGTGTCGCCTTCTTAATAGGCCACGTGTCACTATAAGATTGGGCCACGTACTTGGGGTATTTTTACCTTAAACATTTGCCCCTCAAAGGGGGTGGATCGTACACTTACTGGCCGCCTCCTCTGATCTTCTATCTGGATGTACACATACCCTGGACTGGGCTGGACAAGGGGCAGACAGGTTGTGTTCGTCCATTGAGGTGGCAATTGCCTGGGACCGCACATTGGGTCTCATTCCTAAAGCATCGGCTGCAGACGATTAGGATCTAAGGTGAGACGGACGACTATCATCCATTCATCAAAGGGGCGTACGCCCTGGTACTCAAACCTGGTTGCGTCCGCACGAAAGATTTCTTTGGACTAAGCGTCTGGGAGCTAGACGGACACAATTTCTCAACTAAATCATTGAGACCTCTAGAGAATAAGTATTTGAGATGTAAGCTCTTGATTTTGTTATTTAGTTATCTTGGACACGCCGTTACTCTTCCGTGTCAATCTTCATTTAAACTGACGGAACCCTAACGCTATCCGTCCCATTTTCGAGTAATTTTTTCAAAAAATTACCGTTTGAATGTTTTAGGCGGGAAAGATGATTTTACCATTTTGCCCCCGTAAATTCAGCCTATATATATGAGGGTTTTGACTTCATGTTGGCACTTTACATCTTTGGAATTTTTAGAGAGAAGGCAGAGCATTCTAGAGAGAGAAAGTTATCCCCCCCTAAATCTTCAAGAGCACCGCCGTGAGTTTGAGTTTTCCGGACGTTTTTTTTAAGTTTCCCGGTCAATCTTCAAGAATACCAAGAACATTTCAAGGTTTTCAACACGTACAAAGGTAGGCCGCCTACATCTTCCCCTTTTTAATTTTTACTTGTCTTTTTCTTTACTTCAATTCTGGATCCATACTCGGCTTCGTCCGACTTTCTTCATGAGGCCGGCCGTTCGCCTGGGACTGAGGAGTCTAGAGTTGACGGAGAAGAATTGTCTCCTCCTTAGAGTGAGTCTATGTCAAGTGCGTACGTACTCACCCCCATTTGTTCTTCTCTGTCCCTACAGGCGAATATGGCTAGAACCATGCGTACGCGTGAGATTCATGCGGCTAGGAACCCAAACGACAGTCTGGTTCACCCTAGGGTCCCTTATGATCCGAACAACCCAAATAGTACTGATGTGGAGACCGCCTCCACCACCTGTACGACTGCCTCCGCGAGATCTCAACACTTGGCCGTGGAGGTTACTTCATCTTTCGAGGAACGCCAAAAAGCTCAAGGCGCCTCGTCCGCACCAACTCCGGAACTTAGGTTCCCCCAATATGCCAACTCGGTCATGGATGAGGCCGAGTTACTACTTCGCAACAACCATCTATCCTAATTCTTCTGGGACGGACGCTGTTGGTTTGTCCATCCCAACTTTCTCACAACCTCTGCTCCAACAGGGCAGGGCGGATAGGCCAAGGACTGGAATCTCTATCAGAGAACCGTCTGCCCTGCCTATTCGTAGTGCCCCTCCTTCGGGAAATGAGGCGGCCACTGCCAAAGACAAGGGCAAACGTCCCTTAGTCGAAAAGGATGTTCCTTCTTCTATAGGCGTCCTCAGCTCTAGAGGTCGAAGCTCGGCCAAGGCAGCAGACTTGGACAGAGTGCTGTCCTTAGAGTTTGGGAGTGCTCCCGCTCACTAAATGGAAAAAGAAGAAGTTGAGAAAGAGGCCGAAGGTGAGGCAGCGGCTGCAGAGGACGTCGCCAACATCGACAATTTCAGAGACCCGTATGCCTGTAGGGTGGGTAGCACGGCCTTGAGCTACCTAAATCATAAATTCGACAAGTACAAGGCATATCTCCACCTTGGGGAGGGATTTGAGATACAGCCTCCTAGAAAGTCACTTGCTGTGGCCGCCTGGGAGGAAGAGAAGCCACACAAAAGAGCCTTTTGCGTTTATAGGGCCGCTTTGGACGTCGGCCTTCGTTTTCCCCTTCACCCTTTCGTCCGCACCTTGCTGGACGAATATGATATTGCTCTCTTCCAACTGACGCCAAACAGTTGGTTGAATGTTTTTGGGTATTTGGTGACGTGCATCTGCAAGGGCTTCAAGCCAGACTTTGTCGTTTTCTATGAGATGCACTCACTAACACGGCTGGAGAAGGACACGGACGGTTGGCTTATCTTGAGTTCAACCAGAGACTACATGGTAGTGGTCGACCGTGTCAGCAAATGAAGGGACTGGAAGCACCGTTTTTACCGCATCAAAGCTAAGGACGTGGAGTTCAACTAGCGGATGAATAGATGCAATCGAGCCAATCCAGCTCGGACGCGGGGACCATAAACCAGACAAGCCACCCGTCCACCCCAGCCAAGAATACCAACTTGAATATTTCAAGGTCAATAGGGTCAAGTAGGGCAGCAAGACTGTATGCGTTCCTCGCCACTAGGTTCCTCTGTCCAGTTGGCTTCGGGATTTTACTTTTATGTCTGCGTACAGCCTGTACCAGAACTTGCCCCAAGGTGGACACTTAGATATATTCTTTGTATGCACATAAATTTTACTTAGAAAATATTATAACACTTTCTTCTTCTTCTAGCAGCGGAGGCGTACGCTATGCTTGACCCTGAGCAAAAGGGTGAGGTGGAGATGTCTGAGATAGACTTGGCTCGATACAAGGCTCGTCAAAAGATGTACGAGCAAGCCAAGGAGGTAAATACTTGTTTGGTTTCTGAGTTTCTTTCTTTTCTTTTTTTCATTGTCCGCCTTGGTATATTGGGAGGAGCATACTTCATGACTCTGCATGGATGTATCTTTCGTCCATTCAGGCACATTGGAAGGGAGCTCCTTCCAAACTTCACACGGACGCTGACAAACTCTTTATCTTATGCCCTTACTAATAATTGTACTTGTATCTTTGACAGGCCACCCCCACTCCAAGAGCAAGGAGGAAGCAGCCGGCCATGTCGACTCCGGATGCGAATGCATCCAAAAGGAGGAAGACAGTCGCTGCAAAGACCCCTTCCAAGAGCACGGCCAAGACGAAGTCCATGACTGCTCCAACGCAGTCTAAAGGAGACCAACCCCAGCTGGGACTAAGAGGGGCCTCCAAGTCCGTGGATCCTGTTGTTGAACAGGTCCACGATACGTCCGTCCAATCGGACGATGGGGGTAAGTCATCCCCTGCAAAAACGACCGGCCCCATCTCGACTCCGCATGTCTAGGTAGTTCAAAAATCTGACTGGGTGCACGCCAGTCAGTCGGCCAGTGACACTCCTGGCCGTTCTGGAAATGAGGGGGACGTTCCACCGCCGCCCCCTACCTTCAATCTCTCTTCTCCGAGTTTCTCAACTGGTTAGTCAATTCTATCTTCTTGTACGTCTTTGTTTATTTCACTTGTTCATTTAAGCTGACCATTTTGTGCGGTCGTTCACAGATATCTCGAAAGAGATGCACATGAAGCTACCCGGCCAGTCCCTTACTAGCGTGGACAGGAAGGCTATGTGCGAGGCCATGGTTCGCGTGGTTCCTCATGCGCAGCGAGACAAGCTGCGGGGAATCAACGAAGGGTTTCTCGGCCCTATGATCAACTACAGCGCCGAGGTATTCCTTCCTTATACCATATTCTTTTTTCTCAATACTTAGCATATTTTCTCTTCATTTGGCTAACTATTTTTTCTTCTGTCCGTAGCTCTTCCTCCGCCTAAACGCCTTCCTTGACTGGAAGGACAAGGAAAACGAGCGGCTGAACAAGGCCTGGCTCAAGGTGAGGAAGGCCGAAGATGCTGTCACCGGGACGACCGCTACTCAGAGGGTCAATCTGGAGACCCAGATCATCGCGCTGTCCGACAAGGCGGGGCGGCTATGCGCCAGAAAAGGGACGCGACCGTCCTGGAGGGAGAGAAATGGAAGGCTGGTTTCAAGGCGTCTGAGAAGCTGAAGAGCGACTTGGCCTTGTGTTAGAATCCGCCTCTTTCTCTATGTATCCCCTTCCCTTTTTATTGTATTTTCCTTTATGTAATGTCTTTTAAGTCTTTCTTTTTACTTTTTAGGCTCTAAGGAGAATTATTGTGTTACTGTCATTTCAACGTTCACTTGTAATTATCTACTAATACTATATAAAGCTCTTTAGGGAGCGAATGGTTATTGAATCTAAGCTACCTACTGATAAGTGATATTTATGTCACTCCTAGGGGTAGTGTTTAAGTTATTTTCGTGTTTATTTTCCCTTATTTTACCTTTTATTCTCTTGTTTTCTCTTTAATAAAGTTTCTAGTTTATTTTGGTAATTTTTGAGTGCTTTAGTTTATTTTCTTTATTTTATTAGCTTTAGTTTATTTCCGTATTTTATTTTACTTTATTTGCTTGTTTAGTTTTTGTTTTATTTTTATTAGTTTAGTTTTATGCCTCTTATTTTTTATTTCATTTTATTTATTTCTATTTTATTTATTTTATTTCATGTCCCGATCCTCTCCTCGGTTTTCTTTGTGTGTAGGTTTGTGATCGTATTAAGGTTCAAAGCTCAAGTGTGTTCCGAGTTTCAAAGTCATATTCGTGTTCGAGGTCCAAGCACGATTTACAAGCTTCTAAGCCCCAAAGCTGCTGCCCCTAACCTTCCTTTGCTTAGCGAACCCCTGCTGCCAGCTTAACCATCACCACACCCTTCACTAACCTTCACCACACACTCTTTACCTCACTTTCCCTGCTCCCTCACAACACCAATAAGCCACTACACCAGCCACAATCAGCAGCAACACCACACATCACCACTCAGCAACACCACCAAAACCGCCACCAACAACCCACTACAACACCACAAACCAACCTCCTCTGCTTCTCCCCTGCTCCGCAAACCACCAACAACTACATCAGCCACCACCATCACCAATCACCCCCGCAACAATCACCAACTCACCACCAACAACCACCAATTACCACCAGCCACCGTCATCCACCATCTTTAACCTTCCCCTGCTCCTCACGCACTCAACAACAACAATAATCACAGCAGCAACCACGCACTCCAACCGTCGACCAACCCGCAACTCACAGCCGCAATTCAGCTGCTCCCTGCTACCACCGTTCCCTCGCATCACCACCAAGCAAAGCCGCCGCACACAGCAGCAGCCCCAAATCAGAGCAGCCCGCAACCCATAGCTCCAATTCATCTCGATTCGCAATACCCTTCAGAGCGGACGCTCACTCCTCTGAAGCGGCCGCTCCATTCTTGGTTCAATTTCACCAATTTGAGGCAGAAGATCAGAGCGGACGCTCCGATGAGTATGAGCGGCCGCTCCGAGTTTCGCGTGTGAGATTGTACAGATTAATGAATTTATGCGGTTGTGATTCCTTCCATTAATCAAATTGCTGGTGATTGAGTGATAATTGCTTGATTACCGTTGATTATTGTTATCAATGGTTGATGAACGGTCGAGATGGTGATGCGCTTCAATGGAGTTCAGAGCAGCCAAATGCGAAGGAAGGGGGATGAGGGTCTGATGTTTTTGGGAGAAATGTGGGTTTATTTTATTTCTTTTTATTTTCCTTTTCTTTTTCTTATTTCCTTTCTCTTTTATTTTTCTTTTTATTTTCTTTTGTTTTCTTTATTTATTTTTCTTATTTTTATTAGCTTAGTATATATACCCATTTTTGAGGTAATTAGAAAGAACTTTTCAATCATCCATCTATTATTCTACTCTCTAATTAGTTTTTAGGAGAGCTTCTCTGTCTAGGTTTAGCTTAGGGTTAGGGTAGTTTAGAGAGAGAAAGTGAGGGTTTCACCATTGTTGAACTTGGATTTTGAAGAAGAAATTGATCATCTTTTCCATTGATTTACATCTTCAATCAATGAGAATCTCTAACTCTCTTTCCTCTATTTTTATTGCTTTATTTTTATTATTGTTTTAGTTGTTGGTATTACTTGTTAATCATGTTGATTCTTGGTTATTTGTTAATTAATCTTGTTATTATCATGATTAGTGAGTAATTTCCCCATTAAGGGGATGGTTGTGGTGTAGTTGGATCTTGAGCATGTTCTAGGTTTAGAGTTGATTTATTTGTGATTAAAGTCTTTATATGCTTGATATTCTTTAATCTTCTTGCAAGTGCACATTGTTGGTTGATTAAAGGTGAATCTTTGCTAACAAGGAACGGAAGTTGACTTAGTTAAGGTTCATTATTATCGATTGGTATTTAATAGTACCTCTTAGTATATGGTTCTAATGTGGAAACATAGAGGCTATGTTAGGAGAAGCCAATTGACCCCGGAAGGCGGCTAGATTGGACCCTTTATTTCGATATTTGAGCAGGTTTAGTTCATAATTAATTCAACTTCTGTGCTTTTGTTTATGTTCAAGTGAATGCTATACCTGAACCATTTCCCTTAATGTTTTATTTCTTGTTTTAGCATATTTAGACTTTAGTTTATTTATCTCCTACTCCGGACTAGCTTAATTGTCGATAACATTTGGTGGTGTTTATCCGTTCTCTGTGGTTCGACCCCTATGCTTGCCTTATACTCGTATTAGGTTTGTTTACGTTGTATAAATTGTATTTGATCTAGGGATAGACAATTGACGACGCGTTTATTCCCTTGTCAAATTGGCGCCGTTGCCGGGGAACGACTTCCATTACCGTTGTGTTATCTTTTTGAGACTAGTCCATTGTATATATTTTTCCTTTGATTTATTTTTGTTCTCTTTGTTTTGTTTTTCTTGTTGAAAAATGGCACGTTTTTCTTTTCCTCAATATGATAGTGAGCCTTTTTATGTCTATTTCCATAGACTTGTAGAGTTTTTGAACTATAATGGTTGTAATCCTTGTGAAGCTTGTGAGATTTGTTATTGTGGCATGAATGAAAAAACGAGATATGAAGTTGAAAGTAGGTTTAATGGTGAATTTCAAGCATTAACGGTTCATAGTGCTTGGAGCTTTTTTGTACGGTTCGCTAAGGATGTACGCAATAGGGCATGTAATGTTGCTAATTTTGATTCTCAATGTGATACTAGTTTTATTGGTGGCATGAATCCCCATGATTTGTCGTGTGATCCTATATGTGAACCTAGTATAAGTGATTTCAACTCGTTTTCTCGTATTGTTGATAATGAATCTCATTTGCTTGATTATGCGCCCTTTCCCCAATATGATGATGCTCATGTATATAATGTGAATGATCCTCCCTCCTCATCTTCTTGTTCTTACATGGCTCCAAATGATTTCCCTTATGCTCCTAATGAATCCTTTTATGAGGGTAATTCTATGGAAAATTTGAAGGAAGAGAAGATAATGAAGATAAAGGAGATGATGGAGAGGTATAACGAGATGAGGGAAGTTGAGAATAGGGAGGTGAAAGCTAGAATGAAGATGCTTGAGAGCCAAATTCTCCAATTAGCCAACTCTCAAGAAAATGCCCTTCCTTCTTCTTCTCTTCCCCATATGAGTGAGGATCCCATTAGAGAGCATTCGAGTGATGGTGAAGGAGTAGAGAATGAAGAGAGTGTTGATTTTGAAAATCCTAATCCTCTTTCCCATCTTGATAAGTCTCAAGTTGTAGACACCTAAAAATGTCTCCCTAAAACCAAACCCGATGATGAACAACCTTTCACCGCCATTATTGGTCGGGTTGAGTATGTAATCTTTAGAGTGCTTAAATCTATGTTCCATTCATTACATCTCATAAACCAATCCAATTCATAGCCCATTTTCCCAAATCATAACTTATTTTTCGTGCCTTTAAGCCCGAATAATTCATTTCGTGTCCTTTAAAATCATCCATTTCGTGTCCTCTTTATAAAAACGTTTAGATCAGTTTATTTTGGTCCATAATCTGGGTCCAATTGTTAAATATTTGTATGGGGCTTGAAAAGAGCTTTCCAACGATGTATTATAAGCCCAAATCCGAGTTATAACGAATAAGTTATGGCCAAAATACTAAACTGGGTCTAAACCGAACCTAAGCCCACCTTACCTACGACCCAATGATCATGTGGAGGGTCCAAAGGATTTAATCTCATTCCTAAACCAATTAGGATTAATTGGAAGCTTTTATAAGTTTCTAAAAGATCTTAATTATCCTTTTTGAAAAGATAAGATTAAAGAGTTTGAAATTGATTAAAACTTTTCTTTTTGAAAGTCCTAATTCTATTCGAATTGAAAGACGTTCAAAGATTCACAGATATTATTTCCTTTCCTCACTGTTTTTATCTGATTCTTAGATGGTTGGATGGATCTTGAAATTATCTTTCCAATGATATATTATAGTATTAATTCCGAGCTATAACGAAAAAGATATAAAAGAAATACGAACACTATCCAAAACTGACACCGTCCCACTATTTCGGCTATATCTTTTATTATACATAATATTTTAATCTGATTCTAATTGGGTTAGAAAGTAGACTTCAAGAGCTTTCCAAAGATATCATATTCATTTTTTTCCGATTTCTGGATCAATAGATATGATAAAAACAAAAACCGCAAAAACTGCTGTCTATCGCAAGAGTTTTATCCGATTCGAATTATTATCTTTTCTTGATTCGACCCCTTTTTTTTTTCCCTATAAATAGAGGTCATATCTCCCCTTTTTCAATCATCAACAAGCTTGACCACATAATCATTCTCTCTTCCTCTCTTCTACACCAAAAATCATCCTCTCTCCCTACACAAAAAATATTCTTTTCTCTCTCTATTGCTCTAGCCTAATTCTAGCCACATTACTCTCTCATTTTATATCCCTTAAGAACTCTAAGGAGTCCATACAATACCCGAAGTTCTATACTTAAACCAAGGCGTGAAAGGTAGAATTAACTGAGGGTTTGGACCAAATCAACTCTACCTTTTATTTAATTTAATTTCCATTTGATTTATATGTTTATTGAAGTTACTAACAATTTATTCATGATGTAGAAATTTAAAGGAACGCGCGGAGTATGAGTAATTGATTTAATTACTTATATTATTTTATATTGCTAGTATCATGATTAGGATTATTATTATTTGATTTGACTAACGCTATTATTGTTGAATTGCTTCCAATATTAATGTTTATTCTATTATTATTTATGATCACCATATTGCATGTTTAAAGGGAATATGTAATTGAACATCACGCCTAATAAGATAATTTGGACAACCGGTTTAGGTTCCTTTAATCTTGTTATTTAATCAAGTGATCACGATATTTTAGAATTATATGTTGCATTAATATTCAACCAATTCAGCATAATAATAGTTTGGAGCAAATTGAATATTTTGTTTGTATGCCTTTGAGATCACAGGAATACTTTTCACAATAAGAATCGAGTAGAGGCCAATACGGGCGAATGTGACTCCATGACTCACTTCGTACCATCATCCCCGATCCTCCTTTCGTGGTTCCGAACCATATGGAGTTAGTAATCTCATGGATTATGAATGGGGTGTAACCTTCACGGGTCAATCGTTGTTGCCTTTCGTTGTCCCTTTTTCGTGGTTGCCTTTTATGATCCGTGAACGGTTTACAAGTTCCTTAAAAAATTATTGGCGGCTCCCTACTTTCCTTGTCCCTAATCGTGTCCCTAATCGTTATATCAATTCCGACTTCCTATGAGTGCCAAGAATATTCACACCATGCTTTAACGTAGGCGCACTTCGAGCGACGCCTACAATTTGGCGACTCCACTGGGGAGGATTCTTGGTTATTTATCAATTTGAGTGATCGATATTTAATTGAGATGAGTGGATGTGACTTGAAAGATTCTTGAATTGTATTCCTGCGATTTAATTGGCATTGTCACATATGCATATGCATATTAGGTTACCTATTTTTCCAAAATAGTACGTGTTCTACGTACGTGGCTAGCCCGGGGGGATTTGAGCTCTATCAACCCAAAAACGCTCATGGCAATAAGGGTTCACCCGAGTTTTTAAATCCACCCAAACCATGGAGTCGAGTTCGATTTCATTACAAACTCGTGGAGCCGCCCGTTGGCATACACCCTCAAGGGAGGTTGCCTTGCTAAAGCGTCCAAACTCTTAACCATGGTACCCTTTGACACCCATAAACTTGACCATAGTGGAACATTGATCTTGACTTTAGGTTGCGAACTTCATTGCATCATTCGTGACAATGTGCTTATGTGTGCATATTTTTATTTTATTTTTTCTTCTCTTTTTTTTTCTCTTATCAAACCTTTTTTTTTTTTTTTATGAGAGTTGAGTCATAGAATTTTTTTTTTTTTTTTATATTCAACCCGGATTTTAAATCCCGTATCCTGCATAAGAGTCAACTTGTTTTGGTCATAGCCGGAGTTCTAGAAAGAGTTACGTGTCGTGCCACCTATGGATCTTTAGCCCCGAGTTGTATCTTTTATTTGGCGTTGGTTTCGCCACAATCAGAGTCACAAAACAAAAGTTATAACCAATATACTACAGTCTATCCAGTTTTAGGTGTCTTTTTAGCGTCAACTTTCTTTCTTTTTAATTTTCTTTTCGTGTCAAGCTAGTCTTAGCCAAGTCCTTTAATCCGTGTCAACTCGTATAACATAGGATTATAGATTGTTATTTATTTATTTATACCCATGAGTCATAACTCTTCTAGAATTCCACTCATCTTTTTAGTTTCTTGTGATTTTTTGTGCTAACCTTTGTCGTTGATTGTGGTTGATCTTATTTATGACTAAAGATTTCCAATGGACCGTTTTCACCTAGTATATAGCATAAACATTAAAATTTGACAAAATTAATCAAGTTAGTTTGTCTTTTAGTCTTCCATGCTATTTGGTCCTTGCGTCCTTCGTTTTTTCACTACGTCCTCATGTCTAGTCATGCGATCATACCACGAGTCTTAATAAACTCACCTAATCACACATGTTGAGTCGTTGCACACACTTTGTCTTCGAGTAATGCACTATATTGTTTATGATCGTATACTAGGAACATGCATGCGTTATTATTTTCCGTCATAATAGGAATGAGTGGAGTATTTCACATTGGTTTTGAAAATTCTTTGATACACTCTTCCTTTCCAATCCGAGTATTGAGTCAATGCATTAAGTGAGCTCATTTTGTTCCATATATAGTACTCGAGTTCAAGAATCACTAGGCAAGAGTTGGAAGAATAAGGGGAACATCATTCCTTCCTTATTATCTTCTAATCAAAGCATCAGCAATAACAAATTTCTTGTCCCTCTTGGCGGTAACAAGTATTTCATAAGCATCCATGAAGACGAAGCACAAGACAAGTTTCCCATACAAGATTTCATATTTTTTTTCTTCTTTTGTTTCAACCCTTTCCCCTAATGAGTCTGGCATAGGTTCCTCTTATCCATGTGTACTGTCTATGTGTCATGTTTCTTACCTTTTCCATCAATGAGCATTTCTTTCCTTTGTTTGATCATGTCATTCAACAAAAAAAAAAACAACAATTGCCGAACTAAATACAAGGTACACCAATGATTTGAGGCACCTTTGCAACCCTGTCATTCCCCTTAAACCATTTCAATCACATATCCATTTCTTCATCAACCACTTTGAGTTTCAACCCACATTCACATAACCCTGGGACGGGAAGGAGTGCAATTTATGTAACTCAAAAAGCAAGTTCAAATTAAAAAAAAAAAAGAATAAGTAAATAAAAAAAAACAATGTCTAAAGGCAAGTGTTCCAATGTCTTTGATATGAACACGTCTCGAATTGCGTCTCTTATCGAGTGCTTGGTACCGTGCCAGAGAAACATGAATGCTAAGTGAGTGACGGACCGCATGATCCGGGATTGCCTACATCGATTCAAATGACCAAAAAAAAAACAAAAAAAAAAATGAAGTTCAAAGCAAAAAAAATATGTGAAAAATAAAACTTGCGAATTTAAAATTTTCAAATACACAATTGCATATCTTGGGGGCTTCTCTCGGGTCTTGAGCCTTTTACCCTTTTTTTTTTCCTTAAACCATCAGCTTAACTACATTACAACCCTTGAAAGACCTCTTTGAGGTGTACATACACTTGTGCAAAGTTCGGTTAGAGCTACGTTCGTCCTGATTCCTAACGGATACGTAGGCAACCTCACATTGAGGTGCGGCCACATTCATATTCATATCTATGCATGATCGAGTCAAAGAATATCCAATGCTTATCCCTTACCATTTAGAGCTAGACTTGGGGGCTTGAACCCACATCACTTAGCTTACCCAGCCCAACAAGAGTCATCATCTTTGACTCTTCTCACATCTATTTCCATCACCACAACCTTTGCAGCCAACCTTAGTATCACTTTCACACACTTCACTCACACATACATAGCCATATCATCCTTCCCTTTAAGAACCCTTTATCATGAAATCTTGTTTCAACACTGTGCATGTCATCATCTTTCAAGACAACATTCATTAGAAAAAAACATTGTATACTTGCTTAGCTTCCTTACCTGAGCAATATTCATTGTTTCATGCATCGCATAATGTGCTGAGTTACATTTATATATCTGTGATTTTTAATCATAAAAAGCATATCGTGCTTAGCTCCTTGACTTAAGCAACGTTCATTATGCAATAATCACTTCGTCTATATACGTGCTTAGTGACAAGGGAATAAACGCGTCGTCAATTGTCTATCCCTAGATCAAATACAATTTATACAACCTAAACAAACCTAATACGAGTATAAGGCAAGCAAAGGGGTCGAACCACAGAGAACGGTTAAACACCACCAAATGTTATCGACAATTAAGCTAGTCCGGAATAGGAGATAAATAAACTAAAGTCTAAATATGCTAAAACAAGAAATAAAACATTAAGGGAAATGGTTTAGGTATAGCATTCACTTGAACATAAACAAAAGCATAGAAGTTGAATTAATTATGAACTAAACATGCTCGAATATCGAAGTAAGGTCCAATCTAACCGCCTTCCGGGGCTAATCGGCTTCTCCTAACATAGCCTCTATGTTTCCACATTAGAACCATATACTAGGAGGTACTATCAAATAACAATCGATATAAATGAACTTAGCTAAGTCAACTTCCGTTTCATGTTAGCAAAGATTCACTCCCAATCAACTAACAACATGCATTTTGCAAGTAGATTGAAGAACATCAAGCATATAAAGACTTTAATCACAATAAATCAATTCCAAACCCTTGAACATTCTCAAGATCCAACTACACCACAACCATCCCCTTAATGGGGAAATTACTCACTAATCATGATAACAACAAGATTAATCAACAAATAATCAAGAATCAACATGATTAACAAGCAATACCAACAACAAAAACAATAATCAAAATAAAACAATAAAAATAGAGGAGAGAGAGTTAGAGATTCTCATTGATTGAAGATGAAAGTCTACAAACAAGATGATCAATCTTCTTCTTCAAAATCCAAGCTCAACAATGGTGAAACCCTCACTTTCTCTCTCTAAACTACTCTAATCCTAAGCTAAACCTAGAGAGAGAAGCTCTCCTAAAACTAGGGAAAAAGATCCAAAAGAATGAAGTTCTCCTTTTACAAAACAAGCCCCGCAATAAATAAAGAATCGCGCAAAAACGCTGAACAGGACCCGCTGTGCGCCCGCGCAAGGATCTGTGCGCCCGCGCGTGCGCCCTCGCAGCGGTCTGTGCGCCCTCGCAGCGGCCTGCGCTCCCTCGCAGCAGCCTGCGCGCCCGCGCAAAGTAGCTGCGCGCCCGCGCATTTGTGGGTTGCGCGGCTTGTGCTTGGGTGTGCGCGCCCGCACGGTGTGGGTGTGCGCCCGCGCACATGTCGCGCACAGGCCGCGCAAAACTTTCTGCCTCGATTCTGCAATTTCGCCAATTTTGCGCGGGTTCTCACAGGGCTGCGCGCCCGCACATTATTTGCGCCCTTGCACCTTGCTTTCTTCGATTCTTCTCTCATGTTTCCTTGGCTTCTTCTTTGCAATCCAAGACTTCAAATACCTAAGCACTAACACCAAGGGAAGCAATAAGGTATAGGGAACGGTGCAAACTCGCAATGAAGGCAAGCATACAACAATATACGCGATTTCATCAAAATCACATCGAGACATGTATGCACGCATTATTTGAGCAAAACAACTACAAAACACCCTAAGACAAGCTAAAACAAGGCATAAACACTATCCTAGGAGTGACATAAATGTCACTCATCAAATTCCCCCAAGCTAAACCTTTGCTCGTCCTCGAGCAAAGCTAGAGCAAAAGAGAACAAGAGGAAATTATTGAAAGCAAAAGAAACAAAATAGAAACAAGGAGAAAGAATGTACACTAACTCACTGTCGTAGGAATCACGGTTGTTTTTAGCTACAACAAGCCCTTAAAACCCTAAAGTCGCCTATGAGGACGAGTGAGGTCTCGTGAGGGTTTCCTAAGAGCTTACCCCACAACTCTCGACAAAAGCCAAGGCAAGGCAACAAAAGGAAAAGGAAAAGGAAAAGAAACACGAAGAGAAAAAGCAAAACACAAGCTCATATATGGACAAGAGATGAGGACAAGTACTAATGAATGCAAACCTTTCTAAATGGACAAATGTATGCACGTTCCAAGATGTCAATGGTTGATTGAAACATAACACATGCTAAGCATAGAGAACTACTTAGGACTCAATCCACCCTAGCCCCAACCAATCGGGCCACGTTCTCTCCACTAGCTTCAAATCAACCCTTAAGCTAGCTTCTCAAGATTCCACGAAGGAATCGGAAAAATATAAAGAAATGAGAAATTTAAGAAGATAATCCCGACGTCTCAACTATGCATACTCTTTCCATAGGTTTGAAGTCTATCTCCCTCCACCGTTCTTTTAACCTAACCCACTAGAGTCTAAGGGTCTTTTTATTGGTTGTAACATAAGGCTAAGGGTTAAGGCGGGGTAAAAATTTGAAATTTGGTGAAATTTCCTAAGTGAAGCAAAAAGTGCGACCGACACTCAAAAATAACTCAAGAATCCACTAAATATCGAACAAAAATACCAATAATGCCATTCCCCAAGTTTATTCAAAACAAACACACAATATTCCCCCCAAGCTTGAACAAAGCATTGTCCTCAATGCTTAAACTAAGGAAGAAAATGAAACCAACTAAAATATTTTTGTTGTTTTTGTTTTTTTTTTTTCAATTTTTTTTTTCACTTTATTCATTGTCCTTGCCTTTTTAACTTTGGACGGCTTTTTCTTGAAACTTCATTTGATTTTCATAAATTTGCATATTTCGTTACAAGCTCAACTCTAACCAAATCTCAAAATGCATCTTGTCTATGATCAACAACTCAAAACTCAAACCTCACATGCCAATGCTTCACTAACTAAAAGGTTGGTAAACATAGGCCATTAGGTTTGTAATGCGGTTTAAACAAGAGCGGGAAACATAAGGCTCAAATTGGTTAGCAAGTAGGTTTATGCAAAATAGAAAATCAAATTTGTAACAAAATAAAAAGAAGATAAAGAAAAATGAGAAAGAAATGCCCTTTTCCTCCCCTAGAGTGCTTCGGTCACGATCTTGGGAACTATAAGTCAAAACAAGGATCAAGACATGCATAGCTAAGGATCCAAATGCGCCACACAACAAAATGATGAAGGCTAGAACAATGTTACCTCACACGGGATTATAACTAAGCAAATACCAACCAAGGGTGCCAAATCCACTATAGAGAGCAACACCATCTTACCACATACCCGCGAACTAGGGCTTCATGGCGCCCTAAAAGTTCTTAACCCGGCTACCTTAGCATGTAATATCCTAGAGTCAACCAATGACACTCTCAAACCGTGCACACATTAACCACTTAGGAATAAAGGCATTCAAGAGTAAACAAATCCAAAAGATATAATGTCCAAAATAAGTACAAACAAAACACAATTTGCTAAACTTGCCTTGAAGTAAACAAAAATCTTTTTGGATTTTCCAAAAGCATGAAAAACATGGAAATGCATATACTCAAGTGCATGACATGTATGAATCAACATCCCACCAAACATGATAGAATACCCTCCCCCAAGCTTGAATGAAACCAAGCTCTCAAATCATAAACGATAAAACCAAGGAGGGGAAAACAAGGAAAAATTAATCCAACATTACCAACACATGATCTTCAAGTCACAATAAGTAAGAGAGAGAGAGGGAAAAGAAGGATATTACCGGATATGGGATAAATGCAAAATCACACAAAAAACCCGAAATAACCTCATGTGAGCCACAATCTCTACAAACAAGGCTTGAATTCCACATGATAGGTAAGTTGAGGCACATTTCCTTGATTCTTGATCATCCAATGCGCAAGAGTATATCAAGTTGTGTACCTAGCAAGGAACACAAACACGTCCATGAGAGAAAATCTAATCTAAAAACAAAAGAAAATGAAAGCAATAAAACACGGGTTACTTCCCGCAAAGGCTTGTTTAACGTCCAAGCAAGACCGCTCTAGGAAATAATAATTCAACGCACGCAAGAGCTTGTCAAATGCACTACTACACATTTCATGGGGGTGTAAATAGGCAAATGACGGAATAAGAACGTGCAATAAAATTATTGCACGTAAGTGAAGAGGGAGATGCCAAAAGAAAGAAGAAGAAGGGTCGAAAGGAAACTCAAGAAAGTAAGAAGTAGAAGAAGGAAAAGAACAATGGAAAGAAAAGGTAAAAGGCAAATCCTCATCACCAAATTTTTGGTTGGCAAAATTCCTCTTATTCTCAACAATGATGGAAGGAGGGACATGAAAATCATCCATAGAGGGCGGCTCCCCAATAGGCTCTTTGAGATAGGAAGGGAGAGAAATAGGGTAAGAAAGGATGTGGTCAAACCTTAGACAAAAAGGGGTATGAGAAACGGGAAAAGGGATAGCTACTCCCTCACCACAAGGCCTCACATCGCCAATGAGGGCATGAAAATCAATCATAGAGTCCTCAAACGAAGGGCACTCACGATCTACACCTCCCTCAAGCTCAAAAACTCCAAGGGAATCAACCTTATCCTCCTTTTCACCACAATAGACAACTTTTCCTTCAACTATCTCAAAACCCAAGGTCCCAAAATCATGCATGAATGGAGGTAGATTCATCTCAAACTCATCTAAGTCCCAAGAGGCGTTCTCGATGAAATCATCCAATAATCTATAAGTCCTCATATGACTCTCGAAAAATATGTGGGACATTACCTCAAAAGAGTCTATATACTCGTAGATTGAAGGGTCACAAACATACACTTGAGACTCATCAAGATGGGAAAGAGAATTAGGATTTTCAAAATCAACACTCTCTTCATTCTCTACTCCTTCACCATCACTCGAATGCTCTCTAATGGGATCCTCACTCATATGGGGAAGAGAAGAAGAAGGAAGGGCATTTTCTTGAGAGTTGGCTAATTGGAGAATTTGGCTCTCAAGCATCTTCATTCTAGCTTCCACCTCCCTATTCTCAACTTCCCTCTCCCTATTCTCAACTTCCCTCATCTCGTTATACCTCTCCATCATCTCCATTATCTTCATTATCTTCTCTTCCTTCAAATTTTCCATAGAATTACCCTCATAAAAGGATTCATTAGGAGCATAAGGGAAATCATTTGGAGCCATGTAAGAACAAGAAGATGAGGAGGGAGGATCATTCACATTATATACATGAGCATCATCATATTGGGGAAAGGGGGCATAATCAAGCAAATGAGATTCATCATCAACAATAGGAGAAAAAGAGTTGAAATCACTTGTATTAGGTTCACATATAGGATCACAAGACAAATCATGGGGATTCATGCCACCAATAAAACCATTATCACATTGAGAATCAAAATTAGCAACATTACATGCCCTATTGCGTACATCCTTAGCGAACCGAACAAAAAAGCTCCAAGCATTATGAACCGTTAATGCTTGAAATTCACCATTAAACCTACTTTCAACTTCATATCTCGTTTGTTCATTCATGCCACAATAACAAATCTCACAAGCTTCACAAGGATTACAACCATTATAGTTCAAAAACTCTACAAGTCTATGGAAATAGACATAAAAAGGCTCACCATCATATTGAGGAAAAGAAAAACGTGCCATTTTTCATCAACAAAAACAAAACAAAGAGAACAAAAATAAATCAAAGGAAAAATATATACAATGGACTAGTCTCAATAAGATAACACAACGGTAATGGAAGCCGTTCCCCGGCAACGGCGCCAACTTGACAAGGGAATAAACGCGTCGTCAATTGTCTATCCCTAGATCAAATACAATTTATACAACCTAAACAAACCTAATACGAGTATAAGGCAAGCAAAGGGGTCGAACCACAGAGAACGGTTAAACACCACCAAATGTTATCGACAATTAAGCTAGTCCGGAATAGGAGATAAATAAACTAAAGTCTAAATATGCTAAAACAAGAAATAAAACATTAAGGGAAATGGTTTAGGTATAGCATTCACTTGAACATAAACAAAAGCATAGAAGTTGAATTAATTATGAACTAAACATGCTCGAATATCGAAGTAAGGTCCAATCTAACCGCCTTCCGGGGCTAATCGGCTTCTCCTAACATAGCCTCTATGTTTCCACATTAGAACCATATACTAGGAGGTACTATCAAATAACAATCGATATAAATGAACTTAGCTAAGTCAACTTCCGTTTCATGTTAGCAAAGATTCACTCCCAATCAACTAACAACATGCATTTTGCAAGTAGATTGAAGAACATCAAGCATATAAAGACTTTAATCACAATAAATCAATTCCAAACCCTTGAACATTCTCAAGATCCAACTACACCACAACCATCCCCTTAATGGGGAAATTACTCACTAATCATGATAACAACAAGATTAATCAACAAATAATCAAGAATCAACATGATTAACAAGCAATACCAACAACAAAAACAATAATCAAAATAAAACAATAAAAATAGAGGAGAGAGAGTTAGAGATTCTCATTGATTGAAGATGAAAGTCTACAAACAAGATGATCAATCTTCTTCTTCAAAATCCAAGCTCAACAATGGTGAAACCCTCACTTTCTCTCTCTAAACTACTCTAATCCTAAGCTAAACCTAGAGAGAGAAGCTCTCCTAAAACTAGGGAAAAAGATCCAAAAGAATGAAGTTCTCCTTTTACAAAACAAGCCCCGCAATAAATAAAGAATCGCGCAAAAACGCTGAACAGGACCCGCTGTGCGCCCGCGCAAGGATCTGTGCGCCCGCGCGTGCGCCCTCGCAGCGGTCTGTGCGCCCTCGCAGCGGCCTGCGCTCCCTCGCAGCAGCCTGCGCGCCCGCGCAAAGTAGCTGCGCGCCCGCGCATTTGTGGGTTGCGCGGCTTGTGCTTGGGTGTGCGCGCCCGCACGGTGTGGGTGTGCGCCCGCGCACATGTCGCGCACAGGCCGCGCAAAACTTTCTGCCTCGATTCTGCAATTTCGCCAATTTTGCGCGGGTTCTCACAGGGCTGCGCGCCCGCACATTATTTGCGCCCTTGCACCTTGCTTTCTTCGATTCTTCTCTCATGTTTCCTTGGCTTCTTCTTTGCAATCCAAGACTTCAAATACCTAAGCACTAACACCAAGGGAAGCAATAAGGTATAGGGAACGGTGCAAACTCGCAATGAAGGCAAGCATACAACAATATACGCGATTTCATCAAAATCACATCGAGACATGTATGCACGCATTATTTGAGCAAAACAACTACAAAACACCCTAAGACAAGCTAAAACAAGGCATAAACACTATCCTAGGAGTGACATAAATGTCACTCATCACTTAGCTTCTAGACCTAAGTGACGTTCAAGATCGTTTCTTACACCATATATGATGCTTAGCAACATAACCTAAGTTCATTCATCTATCGTGTCACATGATGTAATTGTGCTTAGCCTCCTGGCCAAAGAGCATGCATCATGCATAAACTATTTTCAAGACAAGCAATTCAATTCATACAATTCATTTCGTCTTGCTTAAGGAGAAAGTTGAAAACTTCTTCCTCTTTTTCATAACTTTTCTTTTGCGGAAATTCAAAAACGTTTTTAAAATTTCTTTTTCGAGGGAAGTTCGGAAATAAAACTTCATTTTTTTCACGTCTTTCTTTTTCGGGAGAAAGTCGGTACCCTCCACTCATCTCATGACAAAAATGACGGAATTTTTTTGCCTTTTGCATTTTTGGTTGCTTGTGTTTGTTCACACACACTCAAACTATACACACACAATTATCACAAGTCATACACATGTCATGTCATGCTTGGTCAAGTCATTGGTCAAGTCAATCATAGTCTATACGAGTCCCTTCCAGACGAGTCCCTTGGCAAATTTTATTTTGCAGGTCTCATCTACAGCCCACGTTCGGGGACAAGCGGACCACCTACAGCCCACGTCCGGGGACAAGCGGACCATTTACAGCCCACGTTCGGGGACAAGTGAACCACCTATAGCCCACGTCCGAGGACAAGCGGACCATCCACAGCCCACGTTCGGGGACAAGCGAACCAACTACAACCCACGTTCGGGGACTATCGAACCATCATCATTTTAGTGATCATCTCCCAAGCGAAGACGATTCACGACGCAAGGTTCTCGATACACAGAGACTTGCAATTTCATCATTAGACAAGATTTTCCTCAAGCATGGAAAATTGTCATCTCTCGACTTTCCTCAAGCATGGAAAGTATCTCAACCGGTGGATTTCTTCAAGCATAGAAAACTGCCAACATCATCTGTCGACTTTCCTCAAGCATGGAAAGTATCATCTGGTGGATTCCTTCAAGCATAGGAAGCTACCAAACTCATTTGTCACCGATACATTGGTGTCAGATATGCATTCTATCCCTTTACTGTTTATTCTGTGGAACTAACGTTTTTCTACAGGTATCGGCGTATACAGAGTGATTTAGGATCGCAGAACGTCTTAAATCATTCTCCGTCCCAATCGACTACTTTGACTATCGTTTTCGAAACTGTCATTTCTACAAACTCAGTGAAAGTGGGGGCTTCTGTAGACACCTAAAAATGTCTCCCCAAAACTAAACCCGATGATGAACAACCTTTCACCGCCATTATTGGTCGGGTTGAGTATGTAATCTTTAGAGTGCTTAAATCTATGTTCCATTCATTACATCTCATAAACCAATCCAATTCATAGCCCATTTTCCCAAACCATAACTTATTTTTCGTGCCTTTAAGCCCGAATAATTCATTTCGTGTCCTTTAAAATCATCCATTTCGTGTCCTCTTTATAAAAACGTTTAGATCAGTTTATTTTGGTCCATAATCTGGGTCCAATTATTAAATATTTGTATGGGGCTTGAAAAGAGCTTTCCAACGATGTATTATAAGCCCAAATCTGAGTTATAACGAGTAAGTTATGGCCAAAATACTAAACTGGGTCTAAACCGAACCTAAGCCCACCTTACCTACGACCCAATGATCATGTGGAGGGTCCAAAGGATTTAATCTCATTCCTAAACCAATTAGGATTAATTGGAAGCTTCTATAAGTTTTTAAAAGATCTTAATTATCCTTTTTGAAAAGATAAGATTAAAGAGTTTGAAATTGATTAAAACTTTTCTTTTTGAAAGTCCTAATTCTATTCGAATTGAAAGACGTTCAAAGATTCACAGATATTATTTCCGTTCCTCACTGTTTTTATCTGATTCTTAGATGGTTGGATGGATCTTGAAATTATCTTTCCAATGATATATTATAGTATTAATTCCGAGCTATAACGAAAAAGATATAAAAGAAATACGAAACTCTATCCAAAACTGACACCATCCCACTATTTTGGCCGTATCTTTTATTCTACATAATATTTTTATCTGATTCTAATTGGGTTAGAAAGTAGACTTCAAGAGATTTCCAAAGATATCTTATTCATTTTATTCCGATTTCTGGATCAAAAGATATGATAAAAACAAAAACCGCAAAAACTGTTGTCTATCCGATTCGAATTATTATCTTTTCTTGATTCGAACCCTCTTTTTTTCCCCTATAAATAGAGGTCATATCTCCCCTTTTTCAATCATCAACAAGCTTGACCACCAAATCATTCTCTCTTCCTCTCTTCTACACCAAAAATCATCCTCTCTCCCTACACAAAAAATATTCTTTCCTCTCTCTATTGCTCTAGCCTAATTCTAGCCACCTTACTCTCTCATTTTATATCCCTTAAGTACTCTAAGGAGTCCATACAATACCCGAAGTTCTATAATTAAACCAAGGCGTGAAAGGTAGAATTAACTGAGGGTTTGGACCAAATCAACTCTACCTTTTATTTAATTTAATTTCCATTTGATTTATATTTTTATTGAAGTTACTAACAATTTAGGAAAAATTGCCCGCAATAATCCGACCTTTTGTCCGTCCGCTGAAAATAATCCCACATTTGGATTATTTTTAAATAATCCCACCTTTACTCTCATTCCGCTATAAATGGTCCCATTTTACTTGGTACCGGTTGAGCAGGTAATTTTTTTTTTTTTTAATTAGAGTTTACACGTGTCGCTCCTTGATTAGTTAAAAAAATAAAAATAAAAAAAGTAATAAAAAACCACCACCACCACCACCTAAGCCACACCAATTCAGCCACCACCACCCAACCTAAACCCTAAAACCACCATCCCACCCACACCTGAAACCACCGCGCTGACCGAAATCCCACCAAGCCAAGGCAACCTAGACCCAATTACCCATTAACCCAACCCTTTAACCCCATTAACCATTTAACCCAACTTCAATGCCCCATTAACCCAAGCAAATCGGGTCAGAGGAGTTCGACCATGCGGCTGGAAAAGGTGGATGGAGAAGACGCGACGCGACCAGAATCTGGGCCGGAGCTGGGTATAATGGAGTTGGTGGGTTTTCGCGAACGGAGCCTGGGTTTAAGTGCTGGTTTTTCGTGGGGGAAGGAGTGAGGGAAAGGGTTGGTGGTTCAGGGGAGGGGAAGGGTAAGCCGGAGTTGGGTTTAAGGGCTAGCTCGCCGGGGCCGCGTTAATGGGGTTGGTCGGTTGGGGGTAGGCTTGGTTTCGTGAGGGTTCGAGGGTGGTTCATGTAGAGGTTCGTGAGGGGTTTGAGGGTGGTTCAGGGAAGGGGGTTCGACTGTGGTTCAGGGGAGGGGTTGCAGGGGAGGCCGTCGCGCCGGGATTGGTGGCAAGGGAGGCCGGCGCGTCCGGGATTGGTGGCAGGGGAGGTGGTTTGGCTGGTAGGTGGTTCTAAATTAATTAATTGTTTTTATTTTTAATTTTATTTTTTGGACTAATTGGGTGCCGACACGTGGCTAGTAACTTGCTATAGCTAGTTAACTAACCGGTTGGGACCAATAAAAAAGATTGGGGGGTAAAGGTGGGATTATTTAAAAATAATCCAAAGGTGGGATTATTTTCAGCGGACGAGCAAAAGGTCGGATTATTGCGGGCAATTTTTCCTACAATTTATTCATGATGTAGCAATTTAAAGGAACGCGCGGAGTATGAGTAATTAATTTAATTACTTATATTATTTTATATTGCTAGTATCATGATTAGGATTATTATTATTTGATTTAACTAACGCTATTATTGTTGAATTGCTTCCAATATTAATGTTTATTCTATTATTATTTACGATCACCATATTGCATGTTTAAAGGGAATATGTAATTGAATATCATGCCTAATAAGATAAATTGGACAACCGGTTTAGGTTCCTTTAATCTTGTTATTTAATCAAGTGATCACGATATTTTAGAATTATATGTTGCATTAATATTCAACCAATTTAGCACAATAATAGTTTGGAGTAAATTGAATATTTTGTTTGTATGCCTTTGAGATCACAGGAATACTTTTCACAATAAGAATCGAGTAGAGGCCAATACGGGCGAATGTGACTCCATGACTCACTTCGTACCATCATCCCCGATCCTCCTTTCGTGGTTCCGAACCATATGGAGTTAGTAATCTCATGGATTATGAATGGGGTGTAACCTTCACGGGTCAATCGTTGTTGCCTTTCGTTGTCCCTTTTTCGTGGTTGCCTTTTATGATCCGTGAACGGTTTACAAGTTCCTTACAAAATTATTGGCGGCTCCCTACTTTCCTTGTCCCTAATCGTGTCCCTAATCGTTATGTCAATTCCGACTTCCTATGAGTGCCAAGAATATTCACACCATGCTTTAACGTAGGCGCACTTCGAGCGACGCCTACAATTTGGCGACTCCACTGGGGAGGATTCTTGGTTATTTATCGATTTGAGTGATCGATATTTAATTGAGATGAGTGGATGAGACTTGAAAGATTCTTGAATTGTATTCCTGCGATTTAATTGGCATTGTCACATATGCATATGCATAATAGGTTACCTAGTTTTCCACAATAGTACGTGTTCTACGTACGTGGCTAGCCCGGGGGGATTTAAGCTCTATCAACCCAAAAACGCTCATGGCAATAAGGGTTCACCCGAGTTTTTAAATCCACCCAAACCATGGAGTCGAGTTCGATTTCATTACAAACTCGTGGAGCCGCCCGTTGGCATACACCCTCAAGGGAGGTTGCCTTGCTAACGCGTCCAAACTCTTAACCATGGTACCCTTTGACACCCATAAACTTGACCATAATGGAACATTGATCTTGACTTTAGGTTGCGAACTTCATTGCATCATTCGTGACAATGTGCTTAAGTGTGCATATTTTTATTTTATTTTTTCTTCTCTTATCTAACCTTTTTTTTTTTATGAGAGTTGAGTCATAGATTTTTTTTTTTTTTTTTTTTATTCAACCCGGATTTTAAATCCCGTATCCTGCATAAGAGTCAACTTGTTTTGGTCATAGCCGGAGTTCTAGAAAGAGTTACGTGTCGTGCCACCTATGGATCTTTAGCCCCGAGTTGTATCTTTTATTTGGCGTTGGTTTCGCCACAATCAGAGTCACAAAACAAAATTTATAACCAATATACTACAGTATGTCCAGTTTTAGGTGTCTTTTTAGCGTCAACTTTCTTTCTTTTTAATTTTCTTTTCGTGTCAAGCTAGTCTTAGCCAAGTCCTTTAATCCGTGTCAACTCGTATAACATAGGATTATAGATTGTTATTTATTTGTTTATACCCATGAGTCATAACTCTTCTAGAATTGCACTCATCTTTTTAGTTTCTTGTGAGTTTTTGTGCTAACTTTTGTCGTTGATTGTGGTTGATCTTATTTATGACTAACGATTTCCAATGGACCGTTTTCACCTAGTAAATAGCATAAACATTAAAATTTGACAAAATTAATCAAGTAAGTTTGTCTTTTAGTCTTCCATGCTATTTGGTCCTTGCGTCCTTCGTTTTTTCACTACGTCCTCATGTCTAGTCATGCGATCATACCACGAGTCTTAATAAACTCACCTAATCACACATGTTGAGTCGTTGCACACACTTTGTCTTCGAGTAATGCACTATATTGTTTATGATCGTATACTAGGAACATGCATGCGTCATTATTTTCCGTCATAATAGGAATGAGTGGAGTATTTCACATTGGTTTTGAAAATTCTTTCATACACTCTTCCTTTCCAATCCGAGTATTGAGTCAATACATTAAGTGAGCTCATTTTGTTCCATATATAGTACTCGAGTTCAAGAATCACTAGGCAAGAGTTGGAAGAATAAGGGGAACATCATTCCTTCCTTCTTTTCTTCTAATCAAAGCATCAGCAATAACAAATTTCTTGTCCCTCTTGGCGGTAACAAGTATTTCATAAGCATCCATGAAGACGAAGCACAAGACAAGTTTCCCATACAAGATTTCATATTTTTTTCTTCTTTTGTTTCAACCCTTTCCCCTAATGAGTCTGGCATAGGTTCCTCTTATCCATGTGTACTGTCTATGCGTCATGTTTCTTACCTTTTCCATCAATGAGCATTTCTTTCCTTTGCTTGATCATGTCATTCAACGAAAAAACAAAAACCAACAATCGCCGAACTAAACACAAGGTACACCAATGATTTGAGGCACCTTTGCAACCCTGTCATTTCCCTTAAACCATTTCAATCACATATCCATTTCTTCATCAACCACTTTGAGCCTCGCCTAACGTTTAGCCTTTATTTTTTCAACCCACATTCACATAACCCTGGGACGGGAAGGTGTGCAATTTATGTAACTCAAAAAGCAAGTTCAAATTAAAAAAAAAGAATAAGTAAATAAAAAAAAACAATGTCTAAAGGCAAGTGTTCCAATGTCTTTGATATGAACACGTCTCGAATTGCGTCTCTTATCGAGTGCTTGGTACCGTGCCTGAGAAACATGAATGCTAAGTGAGTGACGGACCGCATGATCCGGGATTGCCTACATCGATTCAAATGACCAAAAAAAAAACAAAAAAAAAAAAGAAGTTCAAAGCAAAAAAAATATGTGAAAAATAAAACTTGCGAATTTAAAATTTTCAAATACACAATTGCATATCTTGGGGGCTTCTCTCGGGTCTTGAGCCTTTTACCCTTTTTTTTTCCTTAAACCATCAGCTTAACTACATTACAACCCTTGAAAGACCTCTGTGAGGTGTACATACACTTGTGCAAAGTTCGGTTAGAGCTACGTTCGTCCTGATTCCTAACGGATACGTAGGCAACCTCACATTGAGGTGCGGCCACATTCATATTCATATCTATGCATGATCGAGTCAAAGAATATTCAATGCTTATCCCTTACCATTTAGAGCTAGACTTGGGGGCTTGAACCCACATCACTTAGCTTACCCAGCCCAACAAGAGTCATCATCTTTGACTCTTCTCACATCTATTTCCATCACCACAACCTTTGCAGCCAACCTTAGTATCACTTTCACACACTTCACTCACACATACATAGCCATATCATCCTTCCCTTTAAGAACCCTTTATCATGAAATCTTGTTTCAACACTGTGCATGTCATCATCTTTCAAGACAACATTCATTAGAAAAAAACATTGTATACTTGCTTAGCTTCCTTACCTGAGCAATATTCATTGTTTCATGCATCGCATAATGTGCTGAGTTACATTTATATATCTGTGATTTTTAATCATAAAAAGCATATCGTGCTTAGCTCCTTGACTTAAGCAACATTCATTATGCAATAATCACTTCGTCTATATACGTGCTTAGCTTCTAGACCTAAGTGACGTTCAAGATCGTTTCTTACACCATATATGATGCTTAGCAACATAACCTAAGTTCATTCATCTATCGTGTCACATGATGTAATTGTCCTTAGCCTCCTGGCCAAAGAGCATGCATCATGCATAAACTATTTTCAAGACAAGCAATTCAATTCATACAATTCATTTCGTCTTGCTTAAGGAGAAAGTTGAAAACTTCTTCCTCTTTTTCATAACTTTTCTTTTGCGGAAATTCAAAAACGTTTTTAAAATTTCTTTTTCGAGGGAAGTTCAGAAATAAAACTTCATTTTTTTTCACGTCTTTCTTTTTCGGGAGAAAGTCGGTACCCTCCACTCATCTCATGACAAAAATGACGGAATTTTTTTGCCTTTTGCATTTTTGGTTGCTTGTGTTTGTTCACACACACTCAAACTATACACACACAATTATCACAAGTCATACACATGTCATGTCATGCTTGGTCAAGTCATTGGTCAAGTCAATCATAGTCTATACGAGTCCCTTCCAGACGAGTCCCTTGGCAAATTTTATTTTGCAGGTCTCATCTACAGCCCACGTTCGGGGACAAGCGGACCACCTACAGCCCACGTCCGGGGACAAGCGGACCATTTACAGCCCACGTTCGGGGACAAGTGAACCACCTATAGCCCACGTCCGAGGACAAGCGGACCATCCACAGCCCACGTTCGGGGACAAGCGAACCAACTACAACCCACGTTCGGGGACTATCGAACCATCATCATTTTAGTGATCATCTCCCAAGCGAAGACGATTCACGACGCAAGGTTCTCGATACACAGAGACTTGCAATTTCATCATTAGACAAGATTTTCCTCAAGCATGGAAAATTGTCATCTCTCGACTTTCCTCAAGCATGGAAAGTATCTCAACCGGTGGATTCCTTCAAGCATAGAAAACTGCCAACATCATCTGTCGACTTTCCTCAAGCATGGAAAGTATCATTCGGTGGATTCCTTCAAGCATAGGAAGCTACCAAACTCATTTGTCACCGATACACTGGTGTCAGATATGCATTCTATCCCTTTCCTGTTTATTCTTTGGAACTAACGTTTTTCTGCAGGTATCGACGTATACAGAGTGATTTAGGATCGCAGAACGTCTTAAATCATTCTCCGTCCCAATCGACTACTTTGACTATCGTTTTCGAAACTGTCGTTTCTACAAACTCAGTGAAAGTGGGGGCTTCTGTAGGCACCTAAAATTGTCTCCCCAAAACCAAACCTGATGATGAACAACCTTTCACCGCAATTATTGGTCGGGTTGAGTATGTAATCTTTAGAGTGCTTAAATCTATGTTCCATTCATTACATCTCATAAACCAATCCAATTCATAGCCTATTTTCCCAAATCATAACTTATTTTTCGTGCCTTTAAGCCCGAATAATTCATTTCGTGTCCTTTAAAATCATCCATTTCGTGTCCTCTTTATAAAAACGTTTAGATCAGTTTATTTTGGTCCATAATCTGGGTCCAATTGTTAAATATTTGTATGGGGCTTGAAAAGAGCTTTCCAACGATGTATTATAAGCCCAAATCCGAGTTATAACGAATAAGTTATGGCCAAAATACTAAACTGGGTCTAAACCGAACCTAAGCCCACCTTACCTACGACCCAATGATCATGTGGAGGGTCCAAAGGATTTAATCTCATTCCTAAACCAATTAGGATTAATTGGAAGCTTCTATAAGTTTCTAAAAGATCTTAATTATCCTTTTTGAAAAGATAAGATTAAAGAGTTTGAAATTGATTAAAACTTTTCTTTTTGAAAGTCCTAATTTTATTCGAATTGAAAGACGTTCAAAGATTCACAGATATTATTTCCGTTCCTCACTATTTTTATCTGATTCTTAGATTTTTGGATGGATCTTGAAATTATCTTTCCAATGATATATTATAGTATTAATTCCGAGCTATAACGAAAAAGATATAAAAGAAATACGAAACTCTATCCAAAACTGACACCGTCCCACTATTTCGGCTATATCTTTTATTCTACATAATATTTTCATCTGATTCTAATTGGGTTAGAAAGTAGACTTCAAGAGCTTTCCAAAGATATCTTATTCATTTTATTCCGATTTCTGGATCAAAAGATATGATAAAAACAAAAGCCGCAAAAACTGCTGTCTATCGCAAGAGTTTTATCCGATTCGAATTATTATCTTTTCTTGATTCGACCCCTCTTTTTTTTCCCTATAAATAGAGGTCATATCTCCCCTTTTTCAATCATCAACAAGCTTGACCACCAAATCATTCTCTCTTCCTCTCTTCTACACCAAAAATCATCCTCTCTCCCTACACAAAAAATATTCGTTCCTCTCTCTATTGCTCTAGCCTAATTCTAGCCACTTTACTCTCTCATTTTATATCCCTTAAGCACTCTAAGGAGTCCATACAATACCCGAAGTTCTATACTTAAACCAAGGCGTGAAAGATAGAATTAACTGAGGGTTTGGACCAAATCAACTCTACCTTTTATTTAATTTAATTTCCATTTGATTTATATTTTTATTGAAGTTACTAACAATTTAGGAAAAATTGCCCGCAATAATCCGACCTTTTGCCCGTCCGCTGAAAATAATCCCACATTTGGATTATTTTTAAATAATCCCACCTTTACTCTCATTCCGCTATAAATGGTCCCATTTTACTTGGTACCGGTTGAGCAGGTAAATTTTTTTTTTTAATTAGAGTTTACACGTGTCGCTCCTTGATTAGTTAAAAAAATAAAAATAAAAAATTAATAAAAAACCACCACCACCACCACCTAAGCCACACCAATTCAGCCACCACCACCCAACCTAAACCCTAAAACCACCATCCCACCCACACCTGAAACCACCGCGCTGACCGGAATCCCACCAAGCCAAGGCAACCTAGACCCAATTACCCATTAACCCAACCTTTTAACCCCATTAACCATTTAACCCAACTTCAATGCCCCATTAACCCAAGCAAATCGGGTCAGAGGAGTTCGACCATGCGGCTGGAAAAGGTGGATGGAGAAGACGCGACGCGACCAGAATCTGGGCCGGAGCTGGGTTTAAGGGAGTTGGTGGGTTTTCGCGAACGGAGCCTGGGTTTAAGTGCTGGTTTTTCGCGGGGGAAGGAGTGAGGGAAAGGGTTGGTGGTTCAGGGGAGGGGAAGGGTAAGCCGGAGTTGGGTTTAAGGGCTAGCTCGCCGGGGCCGCTTTAATGGGGTTGGTCGGTTGGGGGTAGGCTTGGTTTCGTGAGGGTTCGAGGGTGGTTCATGTGGAGGTTCGTGAGGGGTTTGAGGGTGGTTCAGGGAAGGGGGTTCGACTGTGGTTCAGGGGAGGGGTTGCAGGGGAGGCCGTCGCGCCGGGATTGGTGGCAAGGGAGGCCGGCGCGTCCGGGATTGGTGGCAGGGGAGGTGGTTTGGCTGGTGGGTGGTTCTAAATTAATTAATTGTTTGTATTTTTAATTTTATTTTTTTGACTAATTGGGTGCCGACACGTGGCTAGTAACTTGCTATAACAAGTTAACTAACCGGTTGGGACCAATAAAAAAGATCGGGGGGTAAAGGTGGGATTATTTAAAAATAATCCAAAGGTGGGATTATTTTCAGCGGACGAGCAAAAGGTCGGATTATTGCGGGCAATTTTTCCAACAATTTATTCATGATGTAGCAATTTAAAGGAACGCGCGGAGTATGAGTAATAAATTTAATTACTTACATTATTTTATATTGCTAGTATCATGATTAGGATTATTATTATTTGATTTGACTAACGCTATTATTGTTGAATTGCTTCCAATATTAATGTTTATTCTATTATTATTTACGATCACCATATTGCATGTTTAAAGGGAATATGTAATTGAATATCACGCCTAATAAGATAATTTGGACAACCGGTTTAGGTTCCTTTAATCTTGTTATTTAATCAAGTGGTCACGATATTTTAGAATTATATGTTGCATTAATATTCAACCAATTTAGCACAATAATAGTTTGGAGCAAATTGAATATTTTGGTTTGTATGCCTTTGAGATCACAGGAATACTTTTCACAATAAGAATCGAGTAGAGGCCAATACGGGCGAATGTGACTCCATGACTCACTTCGTACCATCATCCCCGATCCTCCTTTCGTGGTTCCGAACCATATGGATTTAGTAATCTCATGGATTATGAATGGGGTGTAACCTTCACGGGTCAATCGTTGTTGCCTTTCGTTGTCCCTTTTTCGTGGTTGCCTTTTATGATCCGTGAACGGTTTACAAGTTCCTTAAAAACTTGTTGGCGGCTCCCTACTTTCCTTGTCCCTAATCGTGTCCCTAATCGTTATGTCAATTCCAACTTCCTATGAGTGCCAAGCATATTCACACCGTGCTTTAACGTAGGCGCACTTCGAGCGACGCCTACACAAGTGTATGTTTGTGACCCTTCAATCTATGAGTATATAGACTCTTTTGAGGTAGTGTCCCACATATTTTTCGAGAGTCATATGAGGACTTATAGATTATTGGATGATTTCATCGAGAATGCTTCTTGGGACTTAGATGAGTTTGAGATGAATCTACCTCCATTTATGCACGATTTTGGGACCTTGGGTTTTGAGATAGTTGAAGGAAAAGTTGTCTACTGTGGTGACAAGGAGGATAAGGTTGGTTCCCTTGGAGTTTTTGAGCTTGAGGGAGGTGTAGATCGTGAGTGCCCTTTGTTTGAGGACTCTATGATTGATTTTCATGCCCTCATTGGCGATGTGAAGCCTTGTGGTGAGGGGGTAGCTACCCCTTTTCCCGTTTCTCATACCCCTTTTTCTCTATGGTTTGACCACATCCTTCCTTACCCTATTTCTCTCCCTTCCTATCTCAAAGAGCCTATTGGGGAGCCGCCCTCTATGGATGATTTTCATGTCCCTCCTTCCATCATTGTTGAGGATAAGAGGAATTTTGCCAACAAAAAAATTTGTGATGAGGATTTGCCTTTTTCCTTTTCTTTCCATTCTTCTTTTCCTTCTTCTACTTCTTACTTTCTTGAGTTTCCTTTCGATCCTTCTTCTTCTTTCTTTTGGCATCTCCCTCTTCACTTACGTGCAATGATTTTGTTGCACATTCTTATTCCGTCATTTGCCTATTTACACCCCCATGAAATGTGTAGTAGTGCATTTGACAAGCTCTTGCGTGCGTTAAATTATTATTTCCTAGAGCGGTCTTGCTTGGACGTTAAACAAGCATTTGCGGGAAGTAACCCGTGTTTTATTGCTTTCATTTTCTTTTGTTTTTAGATTAGATTTTCTCTCATGGACGTGTTTGTGTTCCTTGCTAGGTACACAACTTGATATACTCTTGCGCATTGGTGATGATCAAGAATCAAGGAAATGTGCCTCAACTTACATATCATGTGGAATTCAAGCCTTATTTGTAGAGATTGTGGCTCATATGAGGTTATTTCGGGTTTTTGTGTGATTTTGCATTTATCCCATATCCGGTAATATCCTTCTTTTCCCTCTCTCTCTTACTTATTGTGACTTGAAGATCATGTGTTGGTAATGTTGGATTAATTTTTCCTTGTTTTCCCCTCCTTGATTTCATCGTTTATGATTTGAGAGCTTGGTTTCATTCAAGCTTGGGGGAGGGTATTCTATCATGTTTGGTGGGATGTTGATTCATATATGTCATGCACTTGAGTATATGCATTTCCATGTTTTTCTCGCTTTTGGAAAATCCAAAAATATTTTTGTTTACTTCAAGGAAAGTTTAGCAAAATGTGTTTTGTTTGTACTTATTTTGGACTTTATATCTTTTGGATTTGTTTACTCTTGAATGCCTTTCTTCCTAAGTGGTTAATGTGTGCACGGTTTGAGAGTGTCATTGGTTGACTCTAAGATATTACATGCTAAGGTAGCCGGGTTAAGAACTTTTAGGAATCCATGAAGCCCTAGTTCACGGGTATGTGGTAAGATGGTGTTGCTCTCTATACTGGATTTGGCACCCTTAGTTGGTATTTGCTTAGTTATAATCCCGTGTGAGGTAACATTGTTATAGCCTTCATCACTTTGTTGTGTGGCACATTTGGATCCTTAGCTATGCATGTCTTGATCCTTGTTTTGACTTATAGCTCCCAAGATCGTGACCGAAGCACTCTAGGGGAGGAAAAGGGCACTACTTTCTCATTTTTCTTTATCTTCTTTTTGTTTTGTTACAAATTTGATTTTCTATTTTGCATAAACCTACTTGCTAACCAATTTGAGCCTTATGTTTCCCGCTCTTGTTTAAACCAAGTTACAAACCTAATGGCCTTTGTTTCCCAACCCTTTTAGTTAGTGAAGCATTGGCATGTGAGGTTTAAGTTTTGAGTTGTTGATTATAAACAAGAAGCACTTTGAGATTTGGTTAGAGTTGAGCTTGTAAAGAAATATGCAAATTTATGAAAATTAAATGAAGTTTCAAGAAAAAGCCGTCCAAAATTAAAAAAAGGCAAGGACAATGAATAAGTTAAAAAATAGAGAAAAAAAATTTGAAAAAAAAAAACAAAAACAACAAAAATATTTTAGTTGGTTTCATTTTCTTCCTTAGTTTAAGCATTAAGGACAATGCTTTGTTCAAGCTTGGGGGGAATATTGTGTGTTTGTGTTGAATAAGCTTGGGGGAATGACATTAGTGGTATTTTTGCTTGATATTTAGTGAATTCTTGAGTTATTTTTGAGTGTCGGCCGTACTTTTTGCTTCACTTAGGAATTATCACCAAATTTTAAATTTTTACCCCGCCTTAACCCTTAGCCTTACGTTACAACCAATAAAAAGACCCTTAGATTCTAGTGGGTTAGGTCAAAAGAACGGTGGAGGGAGATAGACTTCAAACCCATGGAAAGAGTATGCATAGTTGAGACGTTGGGATTACCTTCTCAAAGTTTTTCATTTCTTTATCCTTTTCTGGTTCCTTCGTGGAATCTTGAGAAGAAGCTAACTTAAGGGTTGATTTGAAGCTAGTGGAGAGAACGTGGCTCGATTGGTTGGGGCTAGGGTGGATTGAGTCCTAAGTAGTTCTCTATGCTTAGCATGTGTTATGTTTCAATCAACCATTGACATTGGAACGTGCATACATTTGTCCATTTAAAAAGGTTTGCATTCATTAGTACTTGTCCTTATCTCTTGTCCATATATGAGCTTGTGTTTTTCTTTTTCTCTTCGTGTTTCTTTTCCTTTTGTTGCCTTGCCTTGGTTTTTGTCGAGAGTTGTGGGGTAAGCTCTTAGGAAACCCTCACGAGACCTCACTCGTCCTCATAGGCGACTTTGGGGTTTTAAGGGCTTGTTGTAGCTTAATACAACCGTGATTCCTACGACAGTGAGTTAGTGTACATTCTTTCTCTTTGTTTCTATTTTTGTTTCTTTTGCTTTCAATAATTCCTTCTTGTTCTCTTTTGCCTTAGCTTTGCTCGAGGACGAGCAAAGGTTTAGCTTGGGGGAATTTGATAAGTGATATTTATGTCACTCCTAGGGGTAGTGTTTAGGTTATTTTCGTGTTTATTTTCCCTTTTATTCTCTTGTTTTCTCTTTAATAAAGTTTCTATTTTATTTTGGTAATTTTTGAGTGCTTTAGTTTATTTTCTTTATTTTATTAGCTTTAGTTTATTTCCGTATTTTATTTTACTTTATTTGCTTGTTTAGTTTTTGTTTTATTTTTATTAGTTTAGTTTTATGCCTCTTTTTTTCTATTTCATTTTATTTATTTCTATTTTATTTATTTTATTTCATGTCCCGATCCTCTCCTCGGTTTCTTTGTGTGTAGGTTTGTGATCGTATTAAGGTTCAAAGCTCAAGTGTGTTCCGAGTTTCAAAGTCATATTCGTGTTCGAGGTCCAAGCATGATTTACAAGCTTCTAAGCCCCAAAGCTGCTGCCCTTAACCTTCCTTTGCTTAGCCAACCCCTGCTGCCAGCTTAACCATCACCACACCCTTCACTAACCTTCACCACACACTCTTCACCTCACTTTCCCTGCTCCCTCACCCACACAACAGCCCACCAAACTCACAACACCAATAAGCCACTACACCAGCCACAATCAGCAGCAACACCACACATCACCACTCAGCAACACCACCAAAACCGCCACCAACAACCCACTACAACACCACAAACCAACCTCCTCTGCTTCTCCCCTGCTCCGCAAACCACCAACAACTACAGCAGCCACCACCATCACCAATCACCCCCGCAACAATCACCAACTCACCACCAACAACCACCAATTACCACCAGCCACCGTCATCCACCATCTTTAACCTTCCCCTGCTCCTCACGCACTCAACAACAACAATAATCACAGCAGCAACCACGCACTCCAACCGTCGACCAACCCGCAACTCACAGCCGCAATTGAGCTGCTCCTTGCTACCACCGTTCCCTCGCATCACCACCAAGCAAAGCCGCCGCACACAGCAGCAGCCCCAAATCAGAGCAGCCCGCAACCCATAGCTCCAATTCATCTCGATTCGCAATACCCTTCAGAGCGGACGCTCACTCCTCTGAAGCGGCCGCTCCATTCTTGGTTCAATTTCACCAATTTGAGGCAGAAGATCAGAGCGGACGCTCCGATGAGTATGAGCGGCCACTCCGAGTTTCGCGTGTGAGATTGTACGGATTAATGAATTTATGCGGTTGTGATTCCTTCCATTAATCGAACGGCTGGTGATTGAGTGATAATTGCTTGATTACCGTTGATTATTGTTATCAATGGTTGATGAACGGTCGAGATGGTGATGCGCTTCAATGGAGTTCAGAGCAGCCAAATGCGAAGGAAGGGGGATGAGGGTCTGATGTTTTTGGGAGAAATGTGGGTTTATTTTATTTCTTTTTATTTTCCTTTTCTTTTTCTTATTTCCTTTCTCTTTTATTTTTCTTTTTATTTTCTTTTGTTTTCTTTATTTATTTTTCTTATTTTTATTAGCTTAGTATATGTACCCATTTTTGAGGTAATTAGAAAGAACTTTTCAATCATCCATCTATTATTCTACTCTCTAATTAGTTTTTGATGAGTGACATTTATGTCACTCCTAGGATAGTGTTTATGCCTTGTTTTAGCTTGTCTTAGGGTGTTTTGTAGTTGTTTTGTTCAAATAATGCGTGCATACATGTCTCGATGTGATTTTAATGAAATCGCGTATATTGTTGTATGCTTGCCTTCATTGCGTGTTTGCACCGTTCCCTATACCTTATTGCTTCCCTTGGTGTTTGTGCGTAGGTATTTGAAGTCTTGGATTGTAAAGAAGAAGCCAAGGAATCATGAGAGAAGAATCGAAGAAAGCAAGGTGCAAGGGCGCGAATAATGTGCGGGCGCGCAGCCCTGTAAGAACCCGCGCAAAATTGACGAAATTACAGAATCGAGGCCGAAAGTTTTGCACGATCTGTGTGCGACATGTGCGCGGGCGCACACCAACACCGCGCGGGCGCGCAGCTAAGGTGCGCGGGCGCGTAGCCAGCAGCACGGGCGCACACACCAAAGCACAAGCCGCGCAACCCACAAATGCGCGGGCGCGCAGGCTGCTTTGCGCGGGTGCGCAGGCTGCTGCGAGGGAGCGCAGGCCGCTGCGAGGGCGCACAGACCGCTGCGAGGGCGCACGCGCGGGCGCACAGCTACCATGCGCGGGTGCACAGCGGGTCCTGTTCAGCGTTTTTGCGCGATTCTTTATATATTGCGAGGCTTGTTTTGTAAAAGGAGAACTTGATTCCTTTAGATCTTTTTTCCCTAGTTCTAGGAGAGCTTCTCTCTCTAGGTTCTAGCTTAGGATTAGAGTAGTTTAGAGAGAGAAAGTGAGGGTTTCACCATTGTTGAGCTTGGATTTTGAAGAAGAAGATTGATCATCTTGTTTGTAGACTCTCATCTTCAATTAATGAGAATCTCTAACTCTCTCTCCTCTATTTTTATTGCTTTATTTTTATTATTGTTTTAGTTGTTGGTATTACTTGTTAATCATGTTGATTCTTGGTTATTTGTTAATTAATCTTGTTTTTATCATGATTAGTGAGTAATTTCCCCATTAAGGGGATGGTTGTGGTGTAGTTGGATTTTGAGCATGTTCTAGGTTTAGAGTTGATTTATTTGTGATTAAAGTCTTTATATGCTTGAAATTCTTTAGTCTTCTTGCAAGTGCACATTGTTGGTTGATTAAAGGTGAATCTTTGCTAACAAGGAACGGAAGTTGACTTAGTTAAGGTTCATTATTATCGATTGTTATTTGATAGTACCTCCTAGTATATGGTTCTAATGTGGAAACATAGAGGCTATGTTAGGAGAAGCCAATTGACCCCGGAAGGCAGCTAGATTGGACCCTTTATTTCGATATTTGAGCATGTTTAGTTCATAATTAATTCAATTTCTATGCCTTTGTTTATGTTCAAGTGAATGCTATACGTAAACCATTTCCCTTAATGCTTTATTTCTTGTTTTAGCATTTTTAGACTTTAGTTTATTTATCTCCTATTCCGGACTAGCTTAATTGTCGATAACATTTGCTTGTGTTTAACCGTTCTCTGTGGTTCGACCCCTATGCTTGCCTTATACTCGTATTAGGTTTGTTTAGGTTGTATAAATTGTATTTGATCTAGGGATAGACAATTGACGACGCGTTTATTCCTTTGTCAGTTTTTAGGAGAGCTTCTCTGTCTAGGTATAGCTTAGGGTTAGGGTAGTTTAGAGAGAGAAAGTGAGGGTTTCACCATTGTTGAACTTGGATTTTGAAGAAGAAATTGATCATCTTTTCCATTGATTTACATCTTCAATCAATGAGAATCTCTAACTCTCTCTCCTCTATTTTTATTGCTTTATTTTTATTATTGTTTTAGTTGTTGGTATTACTTGTTAATCATGTTGATTCTTGGTTATTTGTTAATTAATCTTGTTATTATCATGATTAGTGAGTAATTTCCCCATTAAGGGGATGGTTGTGGTGTAGTTGGATCTTGATCATGTTCTAGGTTTAGAGTTGATTTATTTGTGATTAAAGTCTTTATATGCTTGATATTCTTTAATCTTCTTGCAAGTGCACATTGTTGGTTGATTAAAGTTGAATCTTTGCTAACAAGGAACGGAAGTTGACTTAGTTAAGGTTCATTATTATCGATTGGTATTTAATAGTACCTCTTAGTATATGGTTCTAATGTGGAAACATAGAGGCTATGTTAGGAGAAGCCAATTGACCCCGGAAGGCGGCTAGATTGGATCCTTTATTTCGATATTTGAGCATGTTTAGTTCATAATTAATTCAACTTCTATGCTTTTGTTTATGTTAAAGTGAATGCTATACCTAAACCATTTCCCTTGATGTTTTATTTCTTGTTTTAGCATATTTAGACTTTAGTTTATTTATCTCCTACTCCGGACTAGCTTAATTGTCGATAACATTTGGTGGTGTTTATCCGTTCTCTATGGTTCGACCCCTATGCTGGCCTTATACTCATATTAGGTTTGTTTAGGTTGTATAAATTGTATTTGATCTAGGGATAGACAATTGACGACGCGTTTATTCCCTTGTCACCTACCCCTTTGCCTTGCTTTTAGACTTATGTTGTTGTTTAAGCCTTTATAGATATTGTGCTTGCCTTGTCTTAAAGCATCCCCCACCAAACCATGAAACCTTAAAGAGACGCCTTTCCTCGTCGGTTCCGCTTGTGCCCGCTTTGAAGCATCGGCCGTCACAAGCTCCGACTCCACACCCGTGGTTAACGAGTGCATCCTTGACATACCCTTGGTCCGTGTTGCTGTTTGCTCACGAACCTCTTCAGTTCTAGGCTTGCGTCTTTGTCCTCAACAGACGAGGGCGCGCCGCACGACTCGGTGTCAAAACATCCGGATCGTGACAGTTGGTATCAGAGTAGAGGCTCATCTTAAAAGTCGTCCAGCATAGGGATGCCTGAACATGCTGATACGCGGGAAGAGAGGATTGCCTGGCTAGAAGGCAAATCAGAGTTTTGGTCTATGCTGAAAGAAAGAGTACCCAAGCTCGAGGATATAGTAATAAAACAAGCCGAGCAAATAGAAAAGCTGGAGTCAATAGTTGATGGGTTGACGGAGCAGCTGAATTTTGTTCAAGGAGTCGCGGACGAAATACAAGACAAATATACTGCCTTGATGTGTGCCCAAAGAGGACTCGGGGGAGGTGGAAGCAAGATAAAACCCCCCAAACCTCGAACTTTTAATGGCACAAGAGACTCAAAAGAAGTTGATAACTTCATTTTCGATATGGAGCAATACTTCCGGATCGGCCACAATGTACTTGGTAGACGATGCGAAGCTCTGGTGGCGAACTAAGTACGGCGACATACAAGCAAAGAGGACATCGGTAGATACTTGGAGGATTTAAAGAAGGAGTAGATGGCTCAATTCTACCCAGAGAACACAGAGTTCGTGGCTCGTACAAAGTTGGCCACCTTACAACACAAGACCTCTATTTGGGAATATGTAAAGGAATATTCCGCGTGCATGTTAGAGATCCATGACATGACTGAGAAGGACCGCCTGTTCAATTTTGTACGAGGCTTGAAGGATAGGGCCCAAAGAGACATTTGGCGCAAGAAGATAGACACTTTGTCGGGGGCCATAGCCACAGCTGAAAGGCTGATGGACTACTCGTAGGACAAGGGATTGAATCAGAAGAAAGGAGCTAGTGGGTTAGCATCCAGTACCCGAAAAAGCACCACTGGGAACTCCCATGTTAGCTCAAACAGCATGGGAAGTAGGTACAAAAGCGGGGGAGACGACCCCCGAAGGAATGGATCGTTTGCGTCGACGAACAGAAGTGCGACTTCAAGCTCCACCTCCTGGAATAAGCCCCTTACTTGTATCCTTTGTCGCGGGCCTCACAAACGGTTCGAGTGTCGTCACAAAGGAGAAATTGACAACCTTTAGAAGAAACTCTCCTCGATATCACTTAAACCTGAGAAAATAGAAAGCAGGGAAGAGGTGGAGAATGATGAAGAGGAAACCTCAAGACTGAGTTCAATACGGTTCATGTACTCCATGGGAACAGATGCGTCAGAATTGATGTACGTTGAAGTATTGGTTAGATGGTCAAAGCTATGGTTGACACTGGAGCCACCCACAACTTTGTCACCAAGGAGATTGCTAGCCATTTGGGGTTGGAAGTGATACAAGGCGGAGGCCGCATTAATTCTGTCAACGCAGAAGCTCAACCTATCCACGGTATCACCAAGAATGTTAAAGCTAAGATTGGGGATTGGAGTGGCACCCTCAATTTCACAGTGGCACCGATGGATGACTTCAAGATGGTATTGGGAATGGATTTCCTCCGCGTGAGCAAAGCTGTCCAATGCCCCACTTGCGTTCCCTACTTGTTGCCGGCAACCATCCTTGTCTCTTACGAACATGCTTCCCAGGAAAAGCGGGGAAAGGTGAGAAGGGATCCCACTTGTCCGCAATGTAACTCAAAAAGGGAATGAAGAGAAATGAGCCAACATTCCTTGCTACCCTCTCGCTGAAAGAGGATGAGATACAAACTGACCTCCCTCCTGCCATGAAGGGATTGCTCGAAGAATTTGCAGACCTTCTTCCTAAGGAGTTTCCGAAAACACTCCCTCCGCGAAGAGCCATTGATCACACCATATAGTTGGTGCCTGGAGCTAGACCTCCCGCCCGGAGTCCCTATCGGATGGCATCACCCGAGTTAGCAGAACTGCGCAAACAACTTGATGAGTTACTCCAGTCTGGGTTCATCCGTCCCTCAAAGGCGCCGTATGGGTCACTTTTAGGGTATTTATTGAGTTGTATTCCGGCTTATTTTCCAATAATTTCACCATTTTTATCCTTTATTTCTATTATTTTATTATTCTCGTCTTTTATCTTTATTTTGTGTATTTTTGCCCTTTTTATTAGTTCTTAGTTTATTTTTGTAGTTTTAGTTAATAACTTCCCGCTTCTCTCGTTTTATTTATTTTATTTTAGTTTTTAGTTTGTTTTTTTTATTTTATTTTATTTCCTTTAATTTTATTATTTCTTTAGTTTTAGCATTTTATTTTATTTTACTTTATTTATCTTATTTTATTTTACTTTATTTATTTTATTTTCTTTTATCTTCCAATTCACCCTCGTGTTTTTGGTTGTAGGTGTTCCGGGGTTCAATGTCATATTCGCGTTCGGAGGTCCAAGGTTCGAGGCACAATGCACAAGCACCACTGCTTCACTCTTGCTATCACCTTAACCATCACCACCTATTTTCTTAGCCTCCATTACACACACACACCACTCAAGGCAGCAACCAGCCAACTCCCCTGCTCCCTCAATTGCACCTCACGCAACAACAACATCACCACACAACACCAACAACCCACACCTCTTCCACCAGCCACCAAAATCACCAATCAACCACCGCACAAAACCGCATCCACCCTCAAGCAACAGCCGCAGCCACCACAATCAACCACCAATCCTCCAGCCACCACTCTCTCCCCTACTTCACCCCGCAACAACACCAACACCAACAGCAGCGACAACAACCATCAACAACACCAACATCGCAACACTCCCCTGCTTTCCCTCTCCTTTCAGCAACTCCCACACCACCTCCATTCACACCAGCACCCACCGCAGCAACCCACCAGCCCTTCACCCACAATCAACCACCAAACTCCAACCCAATTACCAACAAATTTTAACCACGCAACTGAACCAACATTAACCCCTGCACCACCGTCAACAACCAGCAATAACCTGCAACAATTGCAGCTACCCAGACCTCCGCGGGCGCGCATCCCTGTCAGAAGGCGCACACAAATTGGAGTCCAAAACAAAGTTGAGGCAGTAAGCTTTGCGCGACCTCTGCGCGACGTCTTCGTGGGCGCGTAAATGTGGGTTCAATTACGAGCTTCTCACGTGAGTTTAATGAAAATTGAATGGCCTTGATTGATTGCTGGTTGATGAAGATGTCGGTGATGATGGTGTTTTGATAAGGTGATTTGAGCCGTTGATGATGGTTGTTCGATGATGATGATTGAAGCAGCCAAAAAAATCGAACAAGAAGAAGAATTGGGGAAATCGGGTCTGATGGGATTAGGGGGTTTTAGTGGGTTTTTCATTTTCCTTTTCTTTATCTTTTATTTTATTTTATTTTAGTTTAGTTTTTTAATTTAGTTTTAATTAGTTTTAATTTATTTTATTTTATTTAGCCTTGTATTATAAATACACCCTTTGGGGTTATTTTCTCAAAACTTTCACTTAACATTTTATTTTACCCTAGATGAGATTAGAGTAGTTTAGTTCTTTTATTTTTCTCTCTCTTAGGGTTAGATTAGGATTTTCTCTCTCTAGTTTAGGAGTAGTTTAGAGAGAGAAAGCTTGGATTTTTTCATGGAGTTTTTGGGATTTTGAAGAAACAATTTATGGATTTTTCCTCTCATAAATTCAATGAGTCTTCTTAACTTTCTTTCACCTTTATTGTTTCATTTATTATTGTTTTTTCTTATTTATTTGTTGTTTTGAGTAGATTAATTACTTTAGTTATTTGATTCTTGCTTTTATTATTATTTTACCTTGTTTTCCATGCTTTTGTTCATTAAGTAAGCTTAGATTTTGTTCTAGGGTAATGGATGAAGGTTATGTTAATAAATTGAATGATTGATTGTGATTAGTATGGAATTGTTTCTTGATTATTGTGTATGGATGATGCTTTTATAGATTAGAATCTTTCTAGCTAGTTGATTCTATGCTTTTAATTGTGTTTTCAATCAATTGCGCGAGAGTGAGTTGGTTGAGAGCCCTAAATTCTTCCATACCTTTGGTAGGCTAGTTGCACGAGAGTGAATTAGTTTAGTAGGATAATTAACATGCTTAATTGTGCGAGAGTGAGTTAAATGTGTTGATTGTTCCTACTCGAGGTCATTTTCATCTAATTGTATGATATCGTTGAATGCATTGATGTAATTGGATTCCACTTTCCCTAGCTAGTTTTAGTTGTTTGTTTTTAGTTGTGTTTATTTTAACCTCTCTCTATCTCACAAGCTTTCCTAGTAGTCTAATTAGCATAGATTGTTACACTTAGTCCTTTTGGGTTCGACCCTTTACTTACCCCTATACTTGTATTAGAGTAGTTTAGAATAATAAATTTCTAATTTGATTAGGGTTAGTATTCCCAACGACACTATCTAATCCCTCGATCAAATTTTGGCGCCGTTGCCGGGGACTAAGGCGTTCATTAGTTTGTGTTGATTAGATTAGCAGGTTCTTGTATATTATTTGATTTTTGTTTTCTTTTCTTTGTTCTTTGTACAAAAATGGCATGCTTATCTTTTCCTCAATTTGATGATGAACCCTTTTATGCATACTTTGATAGATTAGATGGTTTCCTTAGTTTCCATGGGTGTTCTCTTAGTGATGCTTGTGGTATAGCTTATTGAGGCATGAATGAGTATACTAGGGGAATGGTTGAGGACATGTATAATGGTAGATTCTGTCATTTGTCTATGCATGTGTAGATGACAAGGGAATAAACGTGTCGTCAAAAGTCTTTCCCTAGATCAAATATAATTTATACACCTAAACAAACCTAATACAAGTATAAGGCAAGTATAGGGGTCGAACCACAAGGAGACATGCATAAACACCACATTCACTACTCAATACTTAAGCTACCTCGGAACGAGAAGTGTGAAAAGCTAAGAAATTAAACTAGAGATTAAGAATGATTAAAAACCAATATAACTAAGCACCAAGGGAAGTAGGTAGATGTAGTTGCCAATTGATCATGCAATAACACGAAAGCAAAGCAATGGTAAACTAAGCATGTAAGAATATCGAATTAAAGCTCAATCTAACCGCCTTCCGGGGTTAATCAAATTCTCCTAACATAGCCTCTATGTTTCCACACTAGACCCATATATTAGAAGGTGCAATTAAAGAACTATCGATAACAATGAACCTTAACTAAGTCAACTTCCGTTTCTTGTTAGCAAAGATTCACCTTTAATCAACTAACAATGTGCACTTGCAAGAAGATTAAAGAATATCAAACATACAAAGACTTTAATCACCATTAACAAAACCCCAACATCATAAGCATGAGTCAATCAACAACTACACCATCCCCACACCCTTGGCTAGGTGACTACTCACAAATCATATTGAAAGCAGTATCAATCATCAAATCAATAAGCATCAACATGATCAATAAGCAATGAAGGAAAATCAAAATAAGAAAATAAAACTAAATACAAAAGCAAAGAAAGAGAGTAAGAGATTGCTCATTAATTGAAGATGAAGATTTACAAAGATTCAATCAAGCTCCTTCTTCAATATCCAAGTTCATCAATGGAAATCCACACTTTCTCTCTCTACTAATGAAGTTTCTCTCACTAGATTAGGGCTAAAATGTTTCTAAGTAATGATAGATGATCCACTAAGCTCTCTACGACCTATATATATAGGTCCCTTAAAAGATACAAAAAATACGAAATAATAAAGACTGCAGCTCAGCGGTGCGCGCCCGCGCACATACACTGCGCGCCCGCGCAGAAGTTGTGTGTGCGCCCTCGCAGATCTTGCGCGCCCGCAAATCTGTGGGTACGGAGAATGAAACCCATGGATGCGCGCCTTCTCTCAGCAACACTGCGCGCCCGCGCTTGAGGAGTGTGCGCCCGCACACAAGGTGCACACATGGCGCACGCAACACTCTGTTTTGATTCTTCTTCTGATGCTGTTCTGTGCGGGTTCTCCCAGAGCTGCGCGCCCGCACACATCGAAGTCGCGCGCCCGCAAACTAAGCGCGCACAAGGCGCACAAATCTTCTGTTTGTGTTCTGTTCAAGGAGCCATCCTGCGCGGGTTCTCACAGTACTGCGCGCCCGCACACAGGGGAGTTTGGGGGTGAATTGCTCTTCTTCCAATGTCTTGGTTCCTACAAAACAAAAACAAAGAAAACAAGGAGAAAGGCAAACAAAGAAAAGAGGAACAAAAAGGAGAGAAAAAGGGGGCAAACAAGCTACAAATGGGTGGGAAAAACCCGTAAAGAGAACACTAAATTGTGGCATAAATGCCACTCATCAAATTCCCCCACACTTGCTTCTTGCTTGTCCACAAGCAATGGAAACCAAGGCAAAAGACAACAAACACAACATGACAAGGTTCAAGAGAATCAATCTAGTACCACGGTGAGAAATGCTCAGATCGGACTCAGATATAATGACATTGATCAAAGAATACATACCTTTCTCAATTCAAGAGGGAAAACACGCTTTAAGATGCTCAAGGTTGAAAGAGACAAACCTAAGCTAAGCATAGAGAACTAATGATTTCATCTTCCGCCCTAGCCCCATCCAAGACGGTCCTCGTTCTCTCCGCTAGCTTCAATTCATCCCCTAGTTGGCTCCTCATGATTCCGCGAGGGAACCGGAAAAAAAAATCAATTCTATGTGGAACAACGAGGCTATCCCGACATCTCAACTATGCACACTCTCTCCGTAGGGTTGAAATCTATCTCCCTCCACCGTTTCCTTGATCACGCCCCTCTAGAGTCCAAGGGTCTTAGTTAGGGTTGTAATGTCATGGCTAAAGGTTAAGGTAGGGAATTAATTTGAAAATTTTGGTGGAAACTTCTAAGTGAAGCATAAGAGTGGCCATCTCTCAAAAACAACATAGGAATCTAACCTAAGTTTCAAATCACAACCTTCAATACAAACTACATGACAATACTACTCTCTCCCTTTTTTTTTTTTTTTTTTTTTTTTTTTTTCAAGATTTTCATTTAACTCAATTTTTTTTTCTTCTCAATTTCTTATCTTTCTTTCCTCTCTTCTCTTTCTTTTTTTTTTTTTTTTTTTTTTTTTTTTTTTTTGAAGATGCTTGGTTTTCATAGATCACAACTTCCTTGCCAAACCTTTTGCACACTTTTTTTTCACGAAAAGACTTTCAAGACCTCATTCGAACCAAATTGCACAACTTCCTTGCTTAAAATAAAGACTCTCAAACCCGAACCTCACAAGCCGATGCTTCACTAACTACAAGGGTTGGTAGGACATAGGCCGCTAGGTTTGTAATGTGGTTTAACCAAGAAAGAGGAAATAAGGCTCAACATGGCTAGCAAGAAGGTACATGCAAAATAAAAACCAAATTTGTAACAAAACACAAGGAAAACAAAGAATAATGAGAAGAGATGCCCTCTTCCTCCTCTAGAGTTATATGATCACGGTCTTGGGAGCTAGATACCAACACAAGAATTAAGACACGCATAGTTAAGGATCCAAAATGCCGCTCAACAAAAGTGATGGAGGCTTGAACAATAAACGCTCATATGGGATATGAAAGTAAGCAATTACCAACCAAGGGAATCCTATTCACTACGGAGAGCAACACCATCTTACCACTTTCCCGTGAACTAGGGGTTCAAACGTCCTCAAGAGTTCTAAACCGGGCTACCTTAGCTTAAAATGTGTCTAGTTCAACCCTAAGCACTCTCAAACCGTGAAGACCCTCTTCAACTAGGAAGGTAAGCATTCAAAAATATGTCATAAAAAAAGCATATAGGTCCACATTTCCAAATGAACGAGCAAATTCTCAATTTTCAAAATTTTCTCTTGTCATGATTATGAATGTCACAAAAAGGAAAGAAGAAAAGCAACCCACAAAAGAAAAAGGAAGAAATCAAAACGGTTCATAAGAGAGGCATGTAAATCACATAAATCCCAATCGACATACAATGATCGTTGAATACAACATCAACGATCCCAGGTTCCTTAGAACCAAATCAAACAACCTCGAACCATTCAACTTCTTCCTAATCTAAACTAAACTATGCAACCATTCAAATATTTAAAGAGTTGAGAAGGGGAATTTGTCACCCAAATATGCTTAGAAAACGCAAATCCACTATCAATGAAGCTCCATTGCTTGAAAAAAAATTTGGGGAATGCGCCAATAAGCCCTACAAAATGTCAAAGACCAAAACAACTCGGCAAATATTTGGTTAGTAGCAAGAGAAATATATACAAAGCAAAAACAACACAAGAAAAAGTTTGGATTAAAGGGGAATTTGGATTTTCGAAAAGAACGGGAGTCAAAACAACACAAGGTTTCATTAAAACATCATCATCATCATTTTGTTGAAAAGAGGGGAGGGAACCTTCCAAAAAGACACCTATTGGCCCAAAATCGCGCCCCATAAAAACAAAGCCCTTGAATGAAACAATAAACAAGCACCCCCCCACACTTGAACGGAAAACCGTCCTCGGTTTGAACAAAGTGGAAAATGGGGTGGGAGGAAGGGCTAAACTCGGCCCGAGGGCCCTAGTCCTCCATGTGAGAACTAAAGCCCTCTCCATAAGGACGCCACTCTTAGTCGACGTCGATAGGAGGGCCATGGGGGTCCCAACCACCGGTGTAACCCGGTGGAAAACCGCGGTTCCGGTACAACTCTTGCTGGTAGTCCGGAAGAGGGTCATAGGGAGGGGGCATCTCAATGGGCTCGGATGTGTACATGGGGTAGTTGGGGTCCCCACGGTAATCACACCCCCCCGGTGCCTTGTAATCATACCCCTCAGAGGTGGGGTAGTTCACTCGGGGGGTCCCTTGAGATGAAGGCCTGGACCAATAGGGCCAAACCGGTTGACGGGGAGTGCCGTCAGAATGCGGTTCCTCGTGAGAAGGAACCGGCCCCTGTTGGGGCGGAAAATACGGATAGTTCACCGGTGGGTTAAAATGTCCTTGGTTTACATGCCAATCATAAATGTTGGCATTGTAAACCGAGTACCCATCGGCGGCCTCCGTCAACCGGTTTACCTGCATTGACAAGTTTTGGAACGCTTGCTCAAGGTTAAAAGAAGAAGAGGAAGAGGCCATACCTCCCTCGCTAGAGGAGGGGACGCGCAAACCTTGGGATCCTTCCCCATACTGGAAACCTTGAAGTTGAAACCCTTGTTGTTGTTGTTTTTGATGAAACTGCTGTTGCTGAAATTGCTGTTGCTGTTGGAATTGTTGTTGTTGTTCTTCTTCTTGTTGTTGATGTTGTTGCTGCTGATGCCGCTCGCGGATGATCATATTTCGCTCACCTCCAAGAGCGTTAGGAAGGACACCATTGTCCTTATGAACCTTCCACACATTCCTTGCGTTCCTCTCCAAGGAAGTGCGGCTCGGGAATGGAAGTATGCAATGGTGCTCCCTCTCAACACACCAATCATGGAAGTTGTTCACATCGTCGGTTGGTTGGATGAAGACCGACTTCCGCATGTAGGAGATGTCCACGAATATGTCTCTGTCTCTTCCCACCCTTGTACAAAAAGGGAAAAGAACCTCACCCCCTAGCTTCGAGGCGATCCTTGAAATCATCCCTCCTAAGGCAATCTCTCCCGTCTTGTTCCCATTCTTGATTGCCTCGCAACATAGCACAAACCAATACCCCATGTTGAGCCGCCCACTCAACTCCTCCTTTGTGGCGACCTAAAGAGTGAAAAGCTCCTCATGAGAGAGCTTACTCAAGTCTTGCTTGCTAAACACCGCAAACCCCAAGATGCGGTGAAGGATGCGGAGTACCGGGTGGATGATTTGGCTTGCCACCGAGTACCGAGTACTAAACTCATCCGAATCGGTAATTGTCCGCCACCAACGGAAAGCATCGTACTCGGGGAAGAGCTCGGTGGATGGGGCAAGAAGGTCGGCGTCGGGGTTTAAGTCGAGGAGTTCATTTAGACGCCGAAGAGAGACGACATGGCGGGCATTGAAAAGTTGGAAGGAGATTTGGAACTCGTTGTTTCCAACGGGTTCCTTCTCAAAGGAAGCGAGGAACTCGTAGGTGGGTTCTTTGAAGGTTGGGTATTGGTGGTTGATGAACTCACTCATCCCAAGGTTGTCAAGAAGGGACCGAAGGTCCTCATCTATCCCCAAGTCACGCATTGAGCGTTGATAGTAGTGTCGGGTGGGGTTAAGCTTGCGTTTGAGGAGTGTTTGATGGAAGGGTGCATGGTGTCGGTTCACAAACTTTAAAGTGGGAAGAGAGGATTGTGTTTGGTTTTGATTTTGGGAGGAGGGTTGGGGCTCATCAACTGACATTCTAGGCTCCTTTCTACTCCTTCTCCTACCGCTCATCTTCACCAACTTTACTCAACAATCCAAAAATACCGAGAACATCACGGAGTGATTCCAACACTCAAAAATACCAAAACCTTCCCACAACAACAACAACAAATGAAACCTTTGATTTTGCTACCTGAAAAGGGGTTAGGAGCAACAATCTTTCCCAGACACAAATATCACAAGCAAGAAACAACTATGAACAACAAAAATCCAGGCCAAAATTCGCAATACTCAATCGCTAAATGGAGAATCATTAGGCAAATTTCAAAATCAAGCATCAAAAACTTTCAATCAACATGCATTTTCAATCCTCATACATTAACAATCTTCAATGCTCAAAATCAAACTAGTGATTATACACACAATTCTCAATATCCAAGCCAAGTAATTGCTAGCCAAAATTCATGAGAACAACAATTTTCATCAACAATACACACAAATCACAAAGAAAATCTCAACAAAATCCACAATTATAAGCTAAACTATCTCAAAATCACACAAAATTCATACAAGTTCAATTTTTTGCTTAACAATCCTAAAACATGGTACTATCTAATGAATTAAAGCTACAAAGTAGTCAAAGTTTAGGATTATACCACAATTGAAGAGCATGAAGACCACCACGACCACTCACGCACCACCACTTCGGCCACCAAGGAGCAATTCCGAAATTGGTGAAAAATGGGTGATTTTGAGAGGGGAAAGTGATAAATTTGTGAGGAAATTGAGGGAATGTAAGGGATTTGTTGAGATTTCGAGGAAATAAGTGAGATTAGAGGAGATTTGGGAAGTTAGGGTTTGAGTTCTTGAGGAGAGAGAGTGAGAATCGTGAGTGGGAGTTGAGAAAATGGTGAAAGAAATGGGGAAAGTGAGAACTTAAGCCCCGATAAACCCAGATCTGCGCGCCCGCGCAGGTATACTACGCGCCCGCGCAAGTGAACTGCGCGCCCGCGCAGATGGCGCACACACGTCGCGCAAAAGCTTCTGCCAGAATCTGAAAATTTGGCTTCGATCTGCGCGGGTTCTCCCAGTCCTGCGCGCCCGCACAACCTTTATCTGCGCGCCCGCGCAGATGTCGCGCAGATGTCGCGCAAAAGTTTCTGCCAGAATCTGTGAATTTGAACTTCCCTATGCGCGGGTTCTCCCAGGCCTGCGCGCCCGCGCCTAGGGTCTTCATCAAATCCTCTTGTGCATGGCTCCTCGCTCACTTTCAAGTCTCCAAACCTCAACTTAGCTCCAAATATAACACCAAACGGCCTGCAAAAAAAATAGTCCTTTATCATGCTAGATGCACCGTTTATCAAAGACTCAATTATAATCAAAACTCACAAATCCCAATAATCCAAAGTTGTAAAATGAAAAATGAAAGTAACAAGAAAAGAAGAAAGCAGAAGAGGGTTAGAAACTCGGGTTGCCTCCCGGAAGCGCTTTTGGTTAGCGTCGTTAGCTCGACGTTCTTCGAGATGATTAAGGAGGGTGGAATTGACGATGCACATCAATTAGAGTAACTGAAATTGGTTCATCACTTGGGAATCCTTCAAAATAAGGCTTGAGGCGGTGGCCGTTGACTTTGAAGGGGGAGTGGCCGTCTTGGAAAATTTCATAAACACCATATGAAAACACCTCCGTAACAATATATGGCCCACTCCATCTTGACCGGAGCTTGCCCGGGAAGAGTTTCAACCTTGAATTGAAGAGGAGCACCTTTTGCCCTTTGACAAAATCTTTCTTGATGATTTGAGCGTCGTGCCACGCTTTTGATCTTGCCTTATACATGCTTGCATTCTCATAAGCACTCAACCTCAATTCCTCTAGCTCATGTAACTCTAAAAGCCTTTGCTCCCCCGCACTATGGAGATCAAAGTTGATTTGCTTGATCGCCCAATGAGCACGATGCTCCATCTCCACGGGCAAATGACAATTCTTCCCATATACAAGCTTGTAAGGGGTGGTCCCAATTGGCGTCTTGAAAGCGGTCCTATAAGCCCATAGAGAATCAATGAGCTTAGAGGACCAATCCTTCCTCGTTCTGGCAACTGTTTTCTCCAAGATCACTTTGAGCTCTCTATTTGTGACCTCCGCTTGACCACTTGTTTGGGGGTGATAAGCAAGCCCCCGCTTGTGAGATACCCCATATTTCTCAAGTAGTCGCACGAAGGTGTGGTGTTTGAAATGTGACCCCCCATCACTAATAATCGCCCTCGAAACACCGAATCTTGGGAAAATCACTTTCTTGAAGAGGTTGACCACCACTTTTGAGTCATTTGTCGGAGAAGCTACGGCCTCCGCCCATTTGGAAACGTAGTCGACGGCAACCAAAATGTATTTGTTCCCATTTGAGGAGATAAAAGGCCCCATGAAATCTATCGCCCACACATCGAAAACTTCAAGCTCAAGGATGGGGTTTTGTGGCATTTCATCCCTTCTCGAAATATTCCCTACCCTTTGACATCTATCGCAGGTCTTGACAAATATCCAAGAGTCCTTGAATAAGGAAGGCCAAAAGAGCATTGATTGGAGAACTTTTGAGGCGGTTTTCTGAGCACTCATATGCCCACCACAAGGAGAGGAGTGGCACATGTGGAGAACACTTTGAAACTCATCGTCGGGAACGCATCTCCTCAATAACCCATCAACCCCTCTTTTCAACAAAATCGGTTCATCCCAAATATATCTCTTTGCCTCGTGCTTGAGCTTTCGACGTTGTTGTGAAGTGAAATCCGGAGGTATGGCACCACAAGCCAAGTAATTCACAATATCCGCATACCATGGAGCCGACTTCACCTCAAGAACGTATAGCACATCATCCCTTAGAGCATCCTCTATTGGCAAACCATCATCCTTGAACCTTGCACCGCCCAACCTTGAAAGGTGATCCGCCACCACATTCTCGGCTCCCTTTTTATCTCTCATTTCATAATCAAAGTCTTGGAGAACTAAAACCCATCTCAACAACCTTGGTTTAGCTTCCTTCTTCCCTATCAAATATTTGAGAGCCAAATGGTCGGTGTACACAATTGTCCTAGAACCAATGAGGTAGGTTCTAAACTTCTCAAATGAGTGAATAACCGCTAAGAATTCCTTCTCGGTGGTTGTGTAGTTTCGTTGGGCGTCATTGAGAGTTTTGGACAAATAATGTATGACATGAAGTTTCCCATCCTTTCGTTGCCCAAGAACCGAACCAATAGCCTCGTCGCTTGCATCACACATTAGCACAAATGGAAGAGACCAATCCGGGCCTTGGACAATAGGGGCGGTTCAAAAGGCCTATTTCAACCTACAAAAAGACTCTTGACAAGCATCATCAAATATAAACTCTTTATCTTGTTGCAATAGGGATGTGAGAGGCTTTGCTATCAAAGAAAAGTCTTTTATAAAACGCCGATAGAACCCGGCATGGCCAAGGAAAGACCTCACTTCCCTCACGTTGGTGGGGGGAGGAAGTTTCTCAATGACCTCTACCTTGGCTCTATCAACCTCAATGCCGGCATGGGAAATTTTGTGCCCAAGAACAATCCCACTTTCTACCATAAAATGGCATTTTTCCCAATTTAGCACGAGGTTAGCCCTCTCACATCTTTCTAAGCAACGAGATAAATTAGATAGACAATCTTCATAGGTGGCCCCTCCAACGGAGAAGTCATCCATAAAGACCTCTATCTCATCCTCAATCATATCACTAAAAATGGACATCATACAACGTTGGAATGTTGCGGGAGCATTACAAAGCCCAAAAGGCATCCTACGATACGCATCAGTACCGTAGGGACAAGTGAAAGTCGTCTTCTCTTGATCCTTGGGGTCAATCGAGATTTGGAAAAATCCCGAATAACCATCAAGAAAACAATAGAAGGAATGCTTTGTAAGCCTCTCCAACATTTGATCAATGAACGGTAATGGAAAATGATCTTTGCATGTACTTGTGTTGAGTTGGCGATAGTCAATGCACATGCGCCAACCGGTTACAAGCCTAGTGGGGACTAGTTGATCATGATCATTTTTCACTACCGTCATTCCCCCTTTCTTAGGCACAACTTGCACGGGAGATACCCAATCACTATGAGCGATTGGGTATATAATTCCCGCATCAAGAAGCTTAGCCACTTCCTTCCGCACAACCTCTTGCATGGAAGGGTTAAGCTTCCTTTGCCTTTGCCTAACGGGTTTGGCATCTCCCTCTAGATCAATTTTGTGCATGCATAAAGAAGGACTTATACCTTTGATGTCATCAATGGTATAGCCTAAAGCTTTCTTGTGTTTTTTCAAAACATTGATCAAGAGGGAGGTTTGCTCCTCCGTTAGGTTGGAATTAACAATCACGGGGAAAGACTCATTAGAACCAAGAAATACATACCTCAAGCCCAAAGGTAGAGGTTTCAAGTCTACCTTTGGTGCTCCCTTACCATTGGTGCTCTCTTCTCTTTCCTCAACTTGAAAGAGGTCATGGGTGTGAAAAGCCTCCTCCTCCATGCTCTCATCCATGCACTCGCTCTTGCTTTCCTCTAGCAAATCCTCATAGAATTGAATGTCGTCCTTGTGAACACCTAGCTTAGAATCATTCAACAATACACTCTCTAGGGGATCGTTAGAAGCATGCAAATGGGAACAAGAGAATTCACTAAGCATGGAATCTAGAACATCTACTCTAAAGCATTCACTACTTGAGGAAGGTTGTTGCATGACACTATTCAAATCAAACTCAATTGAATCATTGTCAATTTTCAAAGATATTTTGCCCTCCTTCACATCAATAATGGCCCTAGAGGTGGCTAAAAACGGCCTACCCAAGATAATAGGAATCCTTCCATCCTCATCCATTTCTAGCACATAAAAATCCACGGGGAATGTGAACTTCCCTACCCTAAGGGGGATGTCCTCAACTTTACCCATGGGAAATTTAATGGACTGATCCGCTAGTTGGAGAGTGGTGTTAGTGGGGGAAAGGGTTCCTACACTAAGATTTTGGTAGACGGAGTAGGGAATGAGGCTTACACTTGCTCCTAAATCGCACAAAGCTTTGTCAAACTCAATGCCATTAATAGAACAAGGGATGGAAAAGCTACCCGGATCCTTCAACTTGGCGGGAAGTTTGTTGGAAAGGATTGCACTACAATTGGCGGTCAAGCTCACCGTTTCACACTCCCTTCTCCCACTCAATAGATCTTTCAAAAACTTAGAGTAATGGGGCATTTGTTTCATAGCATCTACAAAAGGAAGGGAAACATGCAAATTCTTGATCACATCCAAAAACTTCCCAAATTGAGCATTAAGATTAGCTCTCACAAATCTTTGGGGAAAAGGTAGCCTCTCCTCTCTAGGTTGGAGATTTAGGGGCAAGGGGGTGGTCTCTTTTTCCTTTTGCACCTCAACATCCTTCTCCCTCTCAACATTAGAAGGTTCCTTGGTTCTCTCATCCCCCCTCTCCAACTCTACTTCATTTCGAGGTTCTTCCTCAACTAAGGGGTCACTCCCTACTACCTTTCCATTCCTTGTTGTCACGGCATACAAAGGTTTTGGGTTGACTCCTTGACTAGGGATAGAGGAAGAAGAAGAAGAAGAGGAATTGGAAGCAAGTTGGGCAATTTGGGTTTCAAGCATTTTCATATGAGCATTGGCTCGCTTTTTATCCTCCTCATTTCTCTTCTTTTCCTCCTCATGCATTTTCATGATGGCATCTAGCTTAGCCATCACGGGATCATTAGGAGGGGCCTCAATTTGAAGAGGTTGTTGAGGTGGAGGAAGTTGGGATTGATGGAAACCCGGAGGCCTATTGGTTTGGGCATAGTTAGAAACATTTTGGCCCCTATTGCCTCCGGTGCCTTGGTTGGGAACATTGCTTTGTCGATTGTTTCCCATGCTACCTTGATCACCAAAATTTTGATTTTGATGGTCTTGGTATCGGGAGTTGGGTTGTTGGTTTTGGTAGCCATACCCTCTTTGGTTAGAGTAGCCTCTTCCATTGAAATTGGAAGGGCCTCCCCCACCATGGTATTGGTTACCATAACCACCACCACTTTGGTTCCAACCACGGTTTCCACCTTGATTCCAATTCCCCATTTGATTGGGGTTTGGCCTCAAGTTCCCTACATTTTCCATTCTAGAAGAAAAATTCATAGCATTGACATCTTCTACATTATCATCATGTTCATAGGGAGGGGGTTGAACTTCACAAGCATACACACAATGGGAGGTATCATGATCATAGGTTTCACAATTTGAGCAAAACATGCATCCTTGAGGCATTTTATTATAAGAAGAGGGGGTAGAAGTGGCCATACCATTGCCTCCCTTGGTTGAAGGGAAGGTATTACCATGAGGGTTGGACCTTTCTTTCATCATTTCATCCATTTGCTTGGCCATCTTGGAGATTTGGGAAGAAAGGTTGTTGATTGCGTTGGCTTGCTCCAATGCATAGACACCTTTGCTAGAAGTGGCCTCCCTTTCTCCTTCGTACCAATCATCATAATCTTTGCGGCCTCCTCTATGATGCATTCCACTTCATCCTCTCCCTTGTTCATGATTAGACCGCCGGCGGCGGCATCTAGGCTTGTTCTCCCTTGAGGTGAGAGACCTCCATAGAAAGTGTGGATTAGTTGATACTTGGGTATCCCATGATGTGGGCATTGGCGTTGAAGCTCCTTGTACCGGTCCCATGCCGCACTTAGAGTCTCACCACTCTTTTGGCGAAAGCCTTGAATCAACGATCGAGCCTCGGCGGTCTTCCTATGGTTATAAAATCTCCTCAAGAAAGCCGTAGTCACTTGGTCCCAAGTTGTGAGAGATTTAGGGGGCACCTCCTTCTCTAGCCATTCTAGACCTCTCCCAATTAAAGAAAATGGAAACATCTTGAGGCGGATGTACTCTTGAGTCACCCCGTTGGCTTTGATTGTGTCACAATATTTCTCAAATTCTTTTAAATGCTCATGAGGGCTCTCAAATTTTCCACCCGAGAATTGTTTCCTCTCTATCAAAGCAATCAAATTGGGCTTGATTTCGAAATTGTTGGCTTGAGTGGTAGGAGTTAGGATCCCACTTTGGGCTCTAAAGGCTTCGGGAGCCCCAAGACGACTCAAAGGTGTATTCTCTCCCATTTTAGGACCTTCTTCACTTTCGGACTTAAAGTTTGAAAAGGGGTTGATTTCCGGACTTGATGGCGAATTAGGGCTATCTAAGTCCTCACTTGAGGGTGAAGATGGTGGAGTATCTTTATTGTTTCATTTATTATTGTTTTTTCTTATTTATTTGTTGTTTTGAGTAGATTAATTACTTTAGTTATTTGATTCTTGCTTTTATTATTATTTTACCTTGTTTTCCATGCTTTTGTTCATTAAGTAAGCTTAGATTTTGTTCTAGGGAAATGGATGAAGGTTATGTTAATAAATTGAATGATTGATTGTGATTAGTATGGAATTGTTTCTTGATTATTGTGTATGGATGATGCTTTTATAGATTAGAATCTTTCTAGCTAGTTGATTCTATGCTTTTAATTGTGTTTTCAATCAATTGCGCGAGAGTGAGTTGGTTGAGAGCCCTAAATTCTTCCATACCTTTGGTAGGCTAGTTGCACGAGAGTGAATTAGTTTAGTAGGATAATTAACATGCTTAATTGTGCGAGAGTGAGTTAAATGTGTTGATTGTTCCTACTCGAGGTCATTTTCATCTAATTGTATGATATCGTTGAATGCATTGATGTAATTGGATTCCACTTTCCCTAGCTAGTTTTAGTTGTTTGTTTTTAGTTGTGTTTATTTTAACCTCTCTCTATCTCACAAGCTTTCCTAGTAGTCTAATTAGCATAGATTGTTACACTTAGTCCTTTTGGGTTCGACCCTTTACTTACCCCTATACTTGTATTAGAGTAGTTTAGAATAATAAATTTCTAATTTGATTAGGGTTAGTATTCCCAACGACACTATCTAATCCCTCGATCAAATTTTGGCGCCGTTGCCGGGGACTAAGGCGTTCATTAGTTTGTGTTGATTAGATTAGCAGGTTCTTGTATATTATTTGATTTTTGTTTTCTTTTCTTTGTTCTTTGTACAAAAATGGCATGCTTATCTTTTCCTCAATTTGATGATGAACCCTTTTATGCATACTTTGATAGATTAGATGGTTTCCTTAGTTTCCATGGGTGTTCTCTTAGTGATGCTTGTGGTATAGCTTATTGAGGCATGAATGAGTATACTAGGGGAATGGTTGAGGACATGTATAATGGTAGATTCTGTCATTTGTCTATGCATGTGTAGATGACAAGGGAATAAACGTGTCGTCAAAAGTCTTTCCCTAGATCAAATATAATTTATACACCTAAACAAACCTAATACAAGTATAAGGCAAGTATAGGGGTCGAACCACAAGGAGACATGCATAAACACCACATTCACTACTCAATACTTAAGCTACCTCGGAACGAGAAGTGTGAAAAGCTAAGAAATTAAACTAGAGATTAAGAATGATTAAAAACCAATATAACTAAGCACCAAGGGAAGTAGGTAGATGTAGTTGCCAATTGATCATGCAATAACACGAAAGCAAAGCAATGGTAAACTAAGCATGTAAGAATATCGAATTAAAGCTCAATCTAACCGCCTTCCGGGGTTAATCAAATTCTCCTAACATAGCCTCTATGTTTCCACACTAGACCCATATATTAGAAGGTGCAATTAAAGAACTATCGATAACAATGAACCTTAACTAAGTCAACTTCCGTTTCTTGTTAGCAAAGATTCACCTTTAATCAACTAACAATGTGCACTTGCAAGAAGATTAAAGAATATCAAACATACAAAGACTTTAATCACCATTAACAAAACCCCAACATCATAAGCATGAGTCAATCAACAACTACACCATCCCCACACCCTTGGCTAGGTGACTACTCACAAATCATATTGAAAGCAGTATCAATCATCAAATCAATAAGCATCAACATGATCAATAAGCAATGAAGGAAAATCAAAATAAGAAAATAAAACTAAATACAAAAGCAAAGAAAGAGAGTAAGAGATTGCTCATTAATTGAAGATGAAGATTTACAAAGATTCAACCAAGCTCCTTCTTCAATATCCAAGTTCATCAATGGAAATCCACACTTTCTCTCTCTACTAATGAAGTTTCTCTCACTAGATTAGGGCTAAAATGTTTCTAAGTAATGATAGATGATCCACTAAGCTCTCTACGACCTATATATATAGGTCCCTTAAAAGATACAAAAAATACGAAATAATAAAGACTGCAGCTCAGCGGTGCGCGCCCGCGCACATACACTGCGCGCCCGCGCAGAAGTTGTGTGTGCGCCCTCGCAGATCTTGCGCGCCCGCAGATCTGTGGGTACGGAGAATGAAACCCATGGATGCGCGCCTTCTCTCAGCAACACTGCGCGCCCGCGCTTGAGGAGTGTGCGCCCGCATACAAGGCGCACACATGGCGCACGCAACACTCTGTTTTGATTCTGCTTCTGATGCTGTTATGTGCGGGTTCTCCCAGAGCTGCGCGCCCGCACACATCGAAGTCGCGCGCCCGCACACTAAGCGCGCACAAGGCGCACAAATCTTCTGTTTGTGTTCTGTTCAAGGAGCCATCCTGCGCGGGTTCTCACAGTACTGCGCGCCCGCACACAGGGGAGTTTGGGGGTGAATTGCTCTTCTTCCAATGTCTTGGTTCCTAGAAAACAAAAACAAAGAAAACAAGGAGAAAGGCAAACAAAGAAAAGAGGAACAAAAAGGAGAGAAAAAGGGGGCAAACAAGCTACAAATGGGTGGGAAAAACCCGTAAAGAGAACACTAAATTGTGGCATAAATGCCACTCATCAGTAGACACCTAAATATGTCTCCCGAAAACCAAACCCGATGATGAACAACCTTTCACCACCATTATTGGTCGGGTTCAGTATTTAATCCCGAGAGTGCTTAAAAAATCGTATTTGATTAAATTCGTATTTTCGAACAGTCCATGGATTAGTCTTGATGATTGCTAAAAGCATAGTTTTAATGTCAGCCCAAACCTCTTTGTCTTATTATTTATTTTTGGCCCAAACCTTTTATTTATTTATTTTACTTATTTTCTTATTTTAGCCCAAATAATAATAAATCAGAAAATGGCCCGAAATTATCAATCGGCACTTAAAATGCTGAACGAAATTAGGGTTAAAAAAATGAATTTAGAAGGAAAAACGGACAAAAAAACCTCTCGCGTCACGGCAACAGTTAACCTTGACACGGGAAAATCTCCCGTCTGACGGTGGGATTTCCCCTGTCACGGGACACCTGCTGTGACACGGGGGCATTACGTGTCCTTTCCGCGTAAACCCTAACGCGTTTTCTTCCTCGTTTGCTAAAAACATCCCGCATCACTCAAAAATTGCACCGTGTCACGAGAATGGTTCCCGTCTGACGGTGGAACTTCCCGTGTCACGGTACGGTTTACCGTGTCGCGGGAAACTTTTTTAGGGTTTTTATCATTTTAGGGTTCCGTGTGTTCCCTTAGCACTTTTTTTTCTATAAATACCCCCTCATTTCTGATGTACGGGGTATCAATCAACTCTCTCATTTTCTCTTCTATGCTCTAGCCTAAACACTAGCCTACCCTTCTCTCTCAAAATACCTTCCTTAAGCACTCGAAGGAGTCCGTACTTTACCCGAGGTTCTATCCTTAAACCACGGCGTGAAAGGTAGAACTGTTTGAGGGTTTGGCCCCAAATAAATTCTATTTAATTTAATTTGTTTCCATTTTAATTATTGTTTTATTAATTTTCCTTGAAGTTACTAACGCGTTTATTGTTTTTATAGTAGCAAGCAAACAAAATCAAAGTAAGGAATTATGTTCCTTTTATTTTTATTATTTTTCTAACGGATTTATATTGTTGGATTTATCGTTGAATTGCTTCCAATATTAATGTTTATTTATATTGTTATTTATGATCACCATATTGCATGTTTAAAGGGAATATGTAATTGAAATCACGACTAATAAGATAATTTGGACAACCGGTTAAGGTTCCTTTTTAATCTTGTTGTTTAATCAAGTGATCACTAATATATTTGAATTATATGTTGCATTGATATTCAACCAATTTAGCTTAATATTAGTTTGGAGCAAATTGAATTTTGTTTGTATGCCTTTGAGATCGCAGGAATACTTTTCACAATAAGAACCGAGTAGAGGCCAATACGGGCGAATGTGACTCCATGACTCACTTCGTACCATCATCCCCCATACTCCTTTCGTGGTTTCGAACCATATGGAGTTAGTAATCTCATGGATTATGAATGGGGTGTAACCTTCACGGGTCAATCGTTGTTGCCTTCATTGTCCCTTAATCGTGGTTGCCTTAAATGATCCGTGAACAGTTTACAAGTTCCTTAAAAACTTGTTGGCGGCTCCCTACATTCCTTGTCCCTAATCGTTGTCCCTAATCATAATGTTAATTCCCACTTCCTATGAGTGCCAAGCATATTCACAACATGCTTTTAACGTAGGCGCACTTCGAGCGACGCCTACAATTCGGCGACTCCACTGGGGAGGATTCTTGGTTATTTATCAATTTGAATGATCGGTATTTAATTAAGATGAGTGGATGAGACTTGAAAGATTATTGAAAAATATTCCTGTGATTAATTTGGCATTTTTGCATAAGCATAGACGTTTTAACGTCGCATTTAGATCTGTCCCGTAGGAAAAATTGAATAACTTGATTGCGTATGAAGAAAAAACAGGGCACCAGTCAGATTCCTGATGTAGTGTCACGGCAGAATCTGCCGTGTCACGGTGCACTTCACCGTTTGATGGTGGGCAGCACCGTGACACGGTGCTCATTGCCGTGTCACGGTGCAACTATCCGTCTGACGGTGGGCAGCACCGTGACACGGTGCTCATTGCCGTGACACGGCAGTCCTTAAATCAATCCGGTGGCTTATGTATTCTTCTCACAGTCAACTTCCTTCGATTTTTCTGAAAAACCGTATGTGTTCTACATACGTCTTAGCCCCGGGGGATTTAAGCTCTATCAACCGAAAAACTCTCATGGCAATAAGGGTTCATCCGTGTTATTAAATCCACCCAAACCGTGAAGTCGAGTTCGACTTCATCACGAACTCGCGGAGCCACCCGTTGGCATACACCCTCAAGGGAGGCTGCCTTACTAACGCGTCCGAACTCTTAACCATGGTACCCTTTTGACACCAAACAAACCTGACCATAGTGGAACATAGAACTTGACCTTAGGTTGCGAACTCTTCTTTTCGTCATTGTGCCTACGTGTTCTATGTGTGTATATTTGATCGTTTTGATCTAACCTTAATGATCTTTCTTTGTCTATGGTGGATTATTTTATGACTAACAATTGCCAATGGACCGTACTCTCTTAGTAATTAGCGTAAAAAAAAATTGATGTGCCACGTCAGCTTCCGCCGCGCCACGGGAAAGCTCACCGTGTCACGGCAGAGTCCATTGTGGCACGGTGGATTTCAGCAAAAAAAAAAAAAAATCTTCCGTGCCATGTCAGCTTCCACCGCGCCACCGTGTCACGGCAGAGTCCACTTTGGCACGGTGGATTTCAGCAAAAAAAAAAAAAAAAATCTTCCGTGCTACGTCAGCTTGTGCAGTGACACGGTACAGTTTACCGTGTCACGGTGCCTTTCATATAAGTCCAGTTAGTTTTATTTTAGTCTTCCGTGTTAATTTGGTCCTCGCATCAGTCATTTTGGTTACTGTTCACATGTCTAGGCATATGATCATACCACGAGTCTTATGACATCACTTAATCACTCACGAGTCAAGAATAGTCCACACACTTTCTTTATGTTCCGAATAGAGTCATGCACCATGTCGTTTATGATCGTATACTAGGTTCATGCACCCTTTTTCCGTCATAATAAAAAATGAGTGGAGTTTTTCTCACCTGTTTTCAAATGACTTTTTTTTTGTTTACCCTATTCTTTCCTATCTTGAGCAATGAGTCGAACAATTAAATGAATCTATTTCATTTCACATCACTTGGTCAAGAAGCAGGGGTAGACTGTTACGGTTTGAGTCGCTACCTCAACAACCTCTTATACCTAAGAAGCGTAGAAGAAAACCACCACAAGCATCCCCACAAAATCCATCTCCCATATACTTTCAACCAATGGACACTAAGGAAGATATGGAGAACATAAACCAGGCCATCGAAAGGTTTTCTACTATGATGGAAGCACTCACTACCAGGGTTATCACGGTAGAGCAAAACAATCAAAGCAATGCCACTATAGCTGCAATAAACAAGATCAGATAACAGATGAGTAAGATCTCTAAAGAGTTTACCTATGTAGAGCAACCTGCCACTTCTCTGAACAAAAGGGATAGGCTTCCTCAGAAGTTTTCCACCGCTGACATTCCCAAGTTCAAGCCTACTGATAACCCTATGTTTCATTTGAAGGCTTTTTCTGCAACCATGGCTCTTAAGGGATTGGACATAACACTCTTCCCTACGGTGTTCCCTGTCTCCTTAGAACATGCTTGCCAACAATGGTTTTATTCCCTAGATGCCAAGCGTACTGCGACTTGGCAAGATGTCACTGACAATTATATGAACCGTTACAAGTGTAACATTCAAAGTAAGACTTTTGAACGTGAACTCTCAATTCTCAAACATAAAGAGAATGAAGGCTTCACTGCTTATCTAAATAGGTGGAGGGAAACAACTGCGCTCTTGGTAGATCCTCCCAAAGAAAAAGAGATGATTCGCCTCTTCATCCAAAATCTTACTCACAAGTACAAGCAACATCTCAAATTTCTTCCGTTGAACACTTTTGAAGCTGTATATGACATTGGCATCAATATCGAGGACGAGCTAATAAAGACTGCTGGTAGTAACAATAACAACACTTGGAAAAACAAGAAGAACGACCTTCCTTCTTCTTCGTCTTCTAAGCAGGAAAGTACTACCAACAATATATGCCAAGTTGATCTCAATGAAGTATTAGCTCTTGATGCTCCATTGCCCAAGAAAAGGAGAACCTACACTCCTTTAGGAATGACTTATGATGCGGCCTTTGATCGCCTTTACGGACAAGGCTTGATCACACCTATTGGGCCATTTCCAGAGCCTAAACCAGAAGAAAGGAGCGCCAAATGGAACCCCAACGCCCATTGCAAGTTCCATCAAGGAAGGGGTCACTCTACCGAACAATGCTGGAATTTGAAGGATGCTATTCAGGATCTTGTTGATGCCAACAAACTTCCAGTCTCTCCAGGTGGTAAAAAGTGACAAGCAGCAATGAAGACAAGGCGCGCGGCGAGCTCCTTGTGCAAGATTTCATGATTTTTTCCCTTTCCCCCTTTTAAGTCTAGCATAGATTTCCCTTTCTAAGTTTAGTGTTTAGAGTAACAAGTCAAGATGCCACAAACATGATTGCATAAATATACTTAGTACTTGTAGTTGATGTTGATACCGCCACTGTTGTTTCTGCTTTCTACTGTTGTTACTACTTTATGTTGCTGTGATGGTACTACTGTTTGTTGCTAGCTGTTATTACTGTCAGCTGCTGTTTTCTGCCCGTTGTTGCTGATGCATGCTGTTGTGACTGTTGTCTACTACTATTGTTGTCTACTGCTACTGCTATTTGCTGGCTTGCTATGCTGTAATTCCTTCTAGCTGTTGCTTATGCTATCTGCTGTCACATTGTCAGCTTCTGCCCGCTGATGTTACTATTGTTATTCTTTTATTTCTTTTATTTTATTTTTTGTTTACTTTTTTTTTTATTTTTTGAAACAAAGAAGTGGGAAGAATTTGGTGGTCTAATTTAAAGGCCGAAGTTGACTTATTTTAGTTTAATTTTTATTACATTACTTAGCCAAACAAAAAATTGGTGTTTATGGATTTTTATAAAGAAACTATGAAATTATATAAATTTAAATAATTGTTTATTGTATATGTTAATTTCACTATCGCTGTTGTTAAATTGAACATAATAATAATAATGATGATGATGATAATAATAATAATAATAATAATAATAATAATAATAATAATAATAATAATATGATGATAATGATAATGATAAATGTTACCTGTTAATCGATAAGGTGTTACAGTAGTTTGCAAAAAGTGATACATAACGTCGAATAAAGTGCTACAATATGTCACAAAGATGATTGAAAAATGTTACCTAATAAACAACTAGGTGGTGATACATTAGTTCGAAAAACTGATACATAATGTTGGATAAAGTGTTCCTATATGATCGAAAAAAAGTTACTAAAGATAAGTAGGTACTTACCAAAAAAAAAAAAAAAAGAATCAAATGAAAGCCAAACATATTCAAACAAAGTTTTTTATAATTAAATGAAAGTCAAATGTATTTAAACAAAGCTTATTGGATCAAATGCAAGTTATATGTAGAAAGCTACTTGGATCAAATGAAAGTCAAATGAATTCAACCAAACTAATTGAACCAAATGAAAGTCAAACACATTCAAACAAAACTTTTTAAATCTAACGAAAATCAAACACCTTCAAACAAATCATTTTGAATAAAATGAAAGTAAGATGAGCTAGATGAATCAAATGAAAGTCAAATGCATTCAACAAAGCAAATCGATTCAAATGAAAGTCAAACACATTCAAACAAAGGTTTTTTATGAGTGACATTTATGTCACTCTTAGGGAGTAGTTTAGAGTCCTTTTTGTGCTTTCTTTCTCGTGTTTTTCCCTTTTATTCTCTTGTTTTCTTGCTAATAAGGTTTGTAGTCCATTTTGTGTTTTCTTGCATTTTAGGGGTATTTTCGTCTTTTCCACTTTACTCGCTTTTCCCTCCTTTATTGTAGGTGTTGTTCGAGGCTCAGAATCTTGTTTGGAAGTATCTCCAAGTGTTTTGGATGCTCGAGAAACGGCCTCGTGTCGTTTGGTTGGCTAGAGTTCAAGGCAAGGAGCAAACTTCCACTCATGGCTAGCGCTCTCGTGCATCACCATCATCACATGTCATGGTCTTGAGTGCGCAAAAGTGAAGAATATTGGGCTTCCTTGTTCATCACCATCGTACGAGCATGATGCATGAGAGCGCACTCGATCTCACCAGCAGTCATGCTCCCTTGGCACGAGGGGAGTGCTTGCAACAGCACAAGAGGGGTGCGTGCGTGCAGACCCTTTTGTGCGTGCGCACGGGTGTTGTTGCGCGCACACACTGCCTTCTCCGTCCCTCTTTATTTTGTTTTGTTATTTATACCCCCTTTTATTTAAGGGACGACGAGGAGTTTTAGAAAAGAATTTTCCTCTCAGATTTTAGCTTAGGTTGAGAGCTTCTCTCTCTAGGTTTAGCTTAGGATTAGAATAGTTTAGAGAGAGAAAGTGAGGGTTTCACCATTTTTGAGCTTGGATTTTGAAGAAGAAGATTGATCATCTTGTTTGTAGATTTTCACCTTCAATCAATGAGAATCTCTAACTCTCTCTCCTCTATTTTATTTGCTTTTTTTTTATTGTTGTTTTTGTTGTTGGTATTGCTTGTTAATCATGTTGATTCTTGATTATTTGTTGATTAATCTTGTTGTTATCATGATTAGTGAGTAATTCCCCCATTAAGGGGATGGTTGTGGTGTAGTTGGATCTTGAGCATGTTCTAGAGTTTAGAATTTATATATTTTTGATTAAAGTCTTTATATGCTTGATAGTCTTTAATCTTCTTGCAAGTGCACATTGTTGGTTGATTAAAGGTGAATCTTTGCTAACATGAAACGGAAGTTGACTTAGCTAGGGTTCATTATTATCGATTGTTATTTAATAGTACCTCCTAGTATATGGTTCTAGTGTGGAAGCATAGAGGCTATGTTAGGAGAAGCCAATGAACCCCGGAAGGTGGCTAGGTTGGACCTTACTTCGATATTCGAGCATGTTTAGTTCATAATTAATTCAACTTCTATGCCTTTGCTATGCTTGAGTGATTGCTACTCCTAGACCATTTCCCTTAATGTTTTATCTCTAGTTTTAGTTTGTTTAGACCTTTAGTTTACCTTCCTTTATTCCGGACTAGCTTAGTTGTTGATAGCATTTGGTAGTATTTATCTGTTCCCTGTGGTTCGACCCCTCTTCTTGCCATATACTCGTATTAGGTTAGTTGAGTGTTATAAATTTTATTTGATTTAGGTGTAGTCGTTTGACAATGCGATTATTACCTTGTCAGTTTTTGAATCAAATGAAGGTCAAACACATTCAAACAAAATTTTTTAAATCAAATAAAGTCATATGCATTCAACAAAGCTAATTGAATCAAATGAATGTCAAACACATTCAAACAAAGCTTTTTTAATCAAATGAAAGTCAAATGCATTAAACAAAGCTAATTGAATCAATTGAAAGTCAAAACACATTCAAACAAAGCTTTGTGAATCAAATGAAAGTATAATTCATAGTAACCCCCATTCCGTAACCACGATTCCACGACCACCCTTCTCTTTCCTCTTCCCGAACCTCACCGTCTATCCACCTCCGAGACCCCCACATTCAACACCTCCCAACCACAATAACTCTTCTCTCTTTCTCTCTCTTGTGCCATCCCCTCTTTCTTCACTGTACAATGGGCCTGTGTTCGGGCTTGGAGCTGACATGTGGGTACTATGATGATTTTGATCAGGATTATGATGATAATGATTAAGAAGAATTATCCAAGTCAGAGATCGAAACCTATCTCGAGGGTCTTCTTCCAGAATATGACGATGATGATGTTGTTGGTTGGTGTTATGGTGGTGTTCGTGAGGAGGGGAGTTGATGAAATTGAAGGGAATTCCAATGGGGGGAATGGTGAGGATGAAGGGATGTTGAAGGAGACGAGGAGAGAGAGGGTGGTGATGATGATGGTGAGGTGGAGGAGGAAGATGGCGTTGTGATGGAGGGAAGAGATGAGGGAGGTCATCGGCGTTGTGATGTAAAAAAAGAGAGTGATGTAAAAAAAAATAATAAAAAATTAAAAAAAAAAAAAAAAAATGAATTGAAAGAGTAATTGTGAATTTTTTTTTTCAGAAAAAACTACCACTCACAATGTGCCACTTGTAACTACTAACCCGTCAAAAAAGTTATCGGCTTTTCATTCTATTTATAGAGAATGAATGTGGATTGTCGTTATATTTCGGAATAATCTTAAGATCATTTTATTATTTTAAGATCGGTGAAAGATCATGTTACTTTTTATGATTTTTCCATTTTATTTTAAAATTCTATGATTAACAATTATATCAAAAGTGTTTAACGAGATTCTCTTCCAAAAAAAAAGTGTTTAACGAGATAAAATTGCCACAAAAGAGTGAAAACTTCCGACCAAATCTAAATTGTGCAAATTACACAACAATCAATGCATACTAAAAACATAACAATATGTAAAACATAACAATATGATTAACCGCATACATTCATTTTTTAAGCATGGGCCTGCATAAATACAATGAAAATACATCCAGCCACTTCGAATGTTCAACGCTAACCCCATTTTTGTTTTTCAACAGGTACCCCACTTAGCCTTGCAAAAATAGCTAGATCCACATTTACGTCCACAACAATCAATTACTTCCCAGTTACAATACGAAAGTTTTGACTGTACTGCACCAATAAAAGTTCCATACAGCATTTTTGCATACAACATAACACTACCATTTCCGACCAAAAAATGTTGTAACCAAGTCAGCTTAGCAATTGCTTCACATATGTTCATGAGCAGGAATAGCACCTTCCTCTTCCTCATTATTTCCAGAATAAGATTGGTTCCCACCTGCAACTACACTGTCAGCTTTAGCAGAACGAGCCTTTTCCATCATCATTTCATGAAAACTTCGCCCTGGTGGAACTCTGTTAAGCTTTTCAGGGCTGCGGCTGCGGCTGCGGCTTCTACTCCTCCCACGGTTCCACCCCTGATCCTTAACTGGAGCCCCACCCCAAGCCTTCTGACCACTTGGGCTTGGACTTCGGCTGCGACCTCTAGGTTGGTAACCTCTATCATTATCATTATACCTTGGCACAACCAAATAACATTAGCAAAACTGCTCCACAATACATAGTAGATAGTACAACTAATAAGAATTAGTTTCAATGACCAAAGAAAAAATCATACTTCTCAAGGGGAAAAGAAAAAGAAAAAGAAAAAGAAAAAAACAATGTGCACTAAGAAAATAACATAACTGATTTTCAGTCTGGTCACATACAACACAATCACAAATTATGTCATCCAGCACCATAGCAAGCGAAAGTCAATATGACAATAGTATTCCAGATGATGTCAAAAGTTGTTAGACATAACAAAAGTTCCACATATAATGTCAAAAGATGGATACATCAAAAGTATGTTTTCAATCATAGACCAAGAAGTCAAAAATCAATACAACAATCCTCACAAAAAGAGATAAAAAAACCCCGGTGTGAGCACCGCGAGACCACAAACATAATATAATATACCAAATAAAATAGCATGTTTTTTTCAACTTCTAAGAAAGACTAGGCAAAGCATAATATACTCATCAGAACCACATAAAGATCAGCATAACAGCACTGAATCTTTACTAGTGCCTGAATCATAAATGGGGGTGGATGTGTGATATAGAAACCTATAAGACATTACTGGAATCATATATATTGAACAAAATCTCTAATTATATATGGATGATAGAGGTATTATGACACTATGCCTTCTAAGCGATAAATTTCTCTTTTTTTTTTTCCTTTGGGGGATTTTTGTGTGTGTGTGTGTGGGGGGGGGGGGGGGGGGGGGTGAATCAGTTAGTTTTCAGATTATATGTAACCAATGTATCTAATAGTTAATTACTGAAAACCATTCACCCAATACAATTTGAAAAGCTCACCAAAAAAAATTATTAAAAATAAAAAAAATAAAAAAAAAAAATAATAAAAATAAAAAAAAAAAAAAGATGAAAGAGTAGCATGTCACTTTACCTATCGCGACCCCTTCCACCATCCCTGCCACCATAACTTGATTCAAATCTCCCACCTCGGCCTCCATCACGACCACCAGAGCCATACGGACGTCTAAACCTACCCATTCCACCACCACCACCTCGTAGTGCCATATCACGGACCTCCTGTGGAACTTTTTGATTTGCCCCTTCAAGAATCTTTACAAGATCAGAAGCATATTTACTATCCTGATCATTAAAGAATGAATATGCCACTCCAGTTGCACCTGCTCTTCCCGTTCTACCAATTCTGTGAACATAGTCCTCAATTCCTGTAGGGAAGTCATAGTTAACCACCACCCTGCATGCAACCAAAAAATGTCAATGTAGAGTTATTATACCCAGAGATAAACACACGCAGCAACTATATGGGTCTTTCACATGGAATAAAAGTGAAATAGTAAGCGTTAATCACAAACCTAATGTCCTTAATATCCAGACCACGGGCTGCAACATCTGTAGCAACCAGCACAGGAGATCTTCCAGATCGGAACTGATTTAGTACATGATCACGTTCACTCTGAGACTTGTCACCATGTATTGCAGCTGCACCAAATGAACGAGACAAGTTGCGAGCAAGAAGATCACACATTTTTTTAGTTGCACAAAAGATAATGATCTTTGATCCTGGTTCTTCAGATCTTAATATCTGCTCCAGTCGTCTTTGTTTTTCCATAGAAGAAACCACTTCCACATGCTGCAACAGATAAATTTAACGTTTAGTAGTTAGTACATATACCACCAACGCCATCAAGGATATTATCATATATATCACTCATAGATAATAGAGCAAGATACAGAAAAAAAAGATTGGCATTTACCTGAGTGATAGACTTATTTGCAACAAGTTCATCTGCATTACCAATATTAACTTGGACAGCATTTGACAATAGATCAGCTGCAATCTTTCGGACCTCTTTAGGCCATGTTGCAGTATACATCAGTGTTTGGCGACGAGTGGGTACCTCCTTCACGATTTTTCTAATTTGTGGCTCAAAACCCATGTCCAGCATCCGATCTGCCTCATCAAGCACCAAATAGGAGACCTGATTCAAGCTAATTCTCTTTGTCTCTAGTATATCATTCAAACGACCAGGTGTAGCTACCACAATATCTACTCCTCTATCTAACTCCTTCAATTGTGGGCCTTTGGGTGCCCCTCCATACAAACACTGCAGGATTAAATAAGGGAATAACTTTAAGAGAAGAAACAATTCCATATATACTCGATTACAGCAGCACAAATAAGCAAGCACAAAGTATATGTATGGGAGTGAGATTTATATGGTTACCAGTCAGTACTTCTAAACAGATACTCATGAAAAATTAACAATATAAAGTGTCATACGACTCCTGCCAAAATTTACCTGACAATGACCCAGACCATTTTATCAAATTCATCCCAAAAATTCTACTCGAAATAGTAGAGATTAAAAAACTCAAAGATCAAGTTCTGAAAACAAAAACTGAAAAAAGCATACTGCTATATACATTAAAATACAGACTAAAGAGATTCCTAATTTAAGAACAGATTCAAAAGAAACAAACAAAATTTATGTTCAACATCCAATTAAGTAGATGTGCCCTCACTAAAACAATTCAAGCAAGACAACATAAAATTATTTATCAGAAACAGAGATCACGTCGTACCGTGCAAGATATTCTGGAGGACCTTCCAAATTTCACAGCCTCATCTTGAATCTGTGTTGCCAATTCCCTTGTCGGTGACAGTACTAACACAGTTGGTCCCATTTGTGTATTGTTGCGGCGCTGCTTGAGATGCATAAAACCTGGAAGAAGATAGCCTAAGGTCTTTCCAGAACCCGTCTTAGCAATTGCCACTATATCTCGACCTTGCATTGCAATTGGCCATGACTGTGCCTGAATAGGTGTAGGAGCAGAAAATCCAGCCTGGTGTACCTGTAAAAGCAAAAAAACCACAAGAGAGCTGAGTAAAAGAGCTAAAAAGTTCCTAAAAGCTATTATGAGTAACAGAGGATCATGCAAGAAGAAGCACCATCCTCCTATGCAGGTAGTGAATGCTTGCAAGATGCAAGCCACAGCAGGAGGTGGCATCTTCTTTTCGTTTGGACCATGTGGCAGACTGAATCATCATCGACAGCAAGCCGGCCACGAACTTGGATGATTCGAAAAGTCCATCTCAAACAATGGTCCAGCGTAAAAGAGCACTCCAATTACAAAGCCCTCCAACAGAGGGCAGCACAGCGTACGACATTAGCTCCTCCCTGGAGCAAATATCGCATCTGCGACAAAAAAGTAAAGATGCAAAATAATTAACCCAAGTCTGAACTCCAGCAACTGCAGAACTTTGCATGGAAATAATCGGCAACATAGTTCAGCACACTTACTGGGACAGATCAAGTATGACATAAATACAACATAGATACCTCTTTCAGCAATTCAGAAGGGAAACCAGTGGCTTCAAAATCTGTGAAAGGTGGGGGCACACCACTTCCCTAAAAAAAAAAAAAAAGCAAAGTAAACTGTAGTCAGGAATAAATATGCAAGGAATCAATTCTGAGGGAAGGGCACATTAGTCATAGCCTATTAGTAATAGCTTGGGAAATAAGTTAAGAGTTTGTTATGAGAGTTTTCTATAAATAGGACTCATTAGGAGGATTAATGATCATGCTGAAAATATTGTTAAAGCTTTGCTTAGTTTTGGAGAGCTGCTCTTCCTCTCGAATGAAGAGTAATTGTATTGTTTGATTACTTTAATCATCAATACAAATATCTGTTACTTAGCTAATTTTCTGCTTAATCATCTTCCTAATCTCTCTAATATGAGTTAATTCCTAGCAAACTGAGTTAATTCCTAGCAAAATATTTCTTTTCACAACAGGAAAAATAAGAATACTATAATTAAAAAAAGTAAGACAATAGCATCAAAATAAAAATATAAAATTATGTCCATCAATCAATAGAAGAAATGAAATGAACTGCCAATGCATTTCAGCAAATAAAACCCAAAAATGTTTTTGAATGCACATATAGTACCAAATGTTTAATTACTTCCAAAAGCCACTACTAAAACTTGAACCATGAAATTACAAATAAACCATTCATATCATAACACTATGTTTGAAACTTTGGATTGAGAGAAATGGATGGAAAAGAAGAAGAGAAACGGAAGACATTGTCACCCTCCCATTTGGATAACATATGGAAGGAAGCTTGGGGGGAAATTCGAAGGATCCCTTCCCCTTCCCCTTTCATAAACCAACTTCCACATCAGAAAGATTTGGAAAGAAAATGGAAGCTCAATCACTCTCTCCCTTCCCTATCCTCCCCCCCCCCCCTCCCCCGTCATCATACTCCTCTCCCTTCCGGCCTCCCCTTGCTCTACATGATTGATATTTAAACATAGTGCAAATTAACAGCACCCAAAAAACAAAAGAACATTCATGAACTAACAAACAATTGACGTAGATGGTAGAGTTAAGAATTCACAATCTTAAAAGGATATGCAAGTAAAGATTAGGATCCAGTCCATAATACTCACGGAAACAGATATTTCATGCCGACGACGATAAGCTTCAGGCGACAAGCCGCTACCTGCATGGGCTGCATCCACAGATCTTTGCTCACGAATGGATCCTTCAACAACAGCATCATTTGGAATACTTCCAACTTTGGTGCTCTATTTCAAAATTTAAAATTTAAAATATTTGTAAAAACAAGAAAGCAGCTCAACTCACATAAAACACATTTAATCATCCCTATCCCATTTGTTCAACAAAAGATGATATTGTGTTTTATGCATTGGTTTTACTAATTTTATCCAAAAATTATGCTAGCTTTGATTGTGAGTTTTGATGGTGATGCAATTAGGGCATATAAGAGAACCTTATATACTTTATACCTTGCTAACTATCTTGAACATTACAAAATGTAAAACACAGAAAAATAACACGTAGTATAAAATAAAAAGAGTAATAAGAGAACGTTCAAGCAAAAATGTAGTATAAAAGATTACAAGCATGGTAAATTGGTAATACACTTGGATTACATAAACATAAATGACAGCCATACTCATGGGTATTCATAAAAAAGGCCTTATTTTACACCAAAAATGGATAAGAGAAAAACATGGAAATGCAATTCTTATAATGGCATGGAACTTGAAAACAACAATATAAAAATACTTCCTCCGATTCTATTTACTTGACCTATAGCTTTAGGAGAGGAGAGAGAATAATTTTGTGGCCCTTATTGCACATGGCTTACCTTATTACCCCAAAAAGTTGCCCTCACGTGCATTTTATAAGGGTAATCTAGAAAATTTATGTACCAAAAGTTTACAAAACATAGTCTGGGTAAAGTAATATGACATTTGCATTTTATGAATGTTAGTCAATTAAATAGAAACGGAAGAAGTATTATACAGTTTCAAGTAGAATTGTTTGTTTTCAAATTTGATTTGAAATTTTTGTTCATATATGTTTAATGAAAATTAATTTGAAGCTAATAATTGTAAACATAATAAATAGCGTAAAAATAAGTAAAACTACCTCCCATTTTGAAAGATCTTAATAGTCAACACTTTCCATTTTGGATTTTTTCTAGAACTTCTCTAAATGTTCACTTTCATTCAATTTTAACAAACCGCTTTCACCAAGTTGCCCCCAATATTTTTATCTTTCCATTCACTATCTATTTACTATATCCACCTTTTTATTTACACCTACCCACTTTTTACATTCCCTCTCAAACTTTCAACCACCGCAAAATGTTGTGCAAATACTTCCTCTGTTTTATTTACTTGCAACACCACATTAGCACGTAATTTAAGGATAACACTACCCTCGATTTTTTTAAACTTGACCTAATTTGAAAGTTGCAATATTCACACACTCGCCTTTGACTGCCTTTCGTGATATATACATAAGGAAAAACATATTAAGGTGGAATCTTGTTTGAATCGTTTCCATTAATCCTATTATAATATCCATTTGTTGTAATTTAGAATTACTAGGAATTAAAGGTATTGATGATTAGTTTACAACACTTACAAGTGTGATAAATGAAACTAGTTAAGTAAAAAACAAAGGAAGAAGCATTAGTCTAGGTAAACGAACAAATTAAGTAAAAATAATACTAACATTTATAAGAAGATAGTGTAAAGTTGCAAGATTTGGATTTTACAGCTTAATTCGTCGATTTACCTTTTCTAAGACCATCAACTCCTTATTTTATACCGCGGTGTAAAAATTCATGCACATGTTAAGGTGGATATGTGGGAACACTCTAAGAGATAGAATCGGAAATGAGTTATTCGCAAGAAAGTAGGTGTGGCAAACAATGCAAAAAATAACTAAGGAAAAATCACATGCGTTGCTTTGGGCATGTAGGCAGGAGGGTGCACCGGTTTGAAGAATGGAAGAATGGGACCATTGAAAGGTTAAAAGAGGGAGGAGACTGAAAATGACTTTGTTGGAAAGAGTTAAATAAGATATGAAGTATATGGATTTGCATGAGGATGAAGCATTGGATCATAAGGAATGGAGGAGGAAGAATTATGTCGATGACTAACGGAATAATCAAATTGGTTCATGTATCCCACCCCACTTATAGATTAAGGCTTTGATTGATTGTTGTAAAAATTCATCGCTCTTACTACCTTGGTGATATAAAACTATACCATTTGATGGTATATACCATCACATGGTAAACATTTTGCTTAGGTCCACGTGAAACATGAACCAACCATGGTTGGTTATCTTATATGGAGTATCCTATTATTTTTTTCCAATTGCATTTTAAGAAAAAACTATGAAGTAAAAAATTATAAAAATATTATCGTTGTTCATAATTTTACACACAGACACTCATATTGATATAGTTTTATACAAATAGTAATTAGTTATTTTGAAAAATAAAATGAAATATAATCATAATTAAATTAAGTGAATGATTAATATATATAGGATAAAGAAAGTGTGGTGGTAAACTTTTTTTTTTAACCCATGGGTGGATTGATTTTTGGTGAAAGTATATTGTATTGTGATATAGATGATGTGGAGTATGAAAGTGATAGAGAGAGGAATGGTATAAATTTTTAAACCATGAGTGATGGTGGTCTAATCAATTCCTCAAATAACGTGACAAATAACGTGACAAAAAGGTGTTGCAACTTGCGAGTATTAAAACGTGGAAGTAAATGTTAATATTGAATGCGGAGGTAACAAAAAACACAAAACAATTTCAATTCATTTTACCTACTCTAAACATTAGTCAACTAGCGTATTTTACGGTTGCCTTAAAAGCCAAAATATAAACTTTCTTATTTAAGAAGAGACAGTTTTGGATTATTAAATTTACAAATACCAACCTTCATTAACGACTAGCCACTGGAAGCTGATTAGCCACAATTTTTTAAAATTAAAATTAATTTAAATTAAATTCGTGTATTTTAAGTATTCTACTGCCACTGAATAGCCCAAATGCTGAAACATATTGTATCCTTTGACACTTGAAATAAATCACATTTTAGCATAAAATATTTCTTGCTCCACTCCAAGAAATTAACAAATTATTTCCAGATAATGTACATCACACAGCTGTTCACCAATATGTGAAACAAGTTGCATAAACTAGCAATCATAATGTGCAACTCACGCAATTGAAAACGTTATTACATGGATATTAATTAAAAGAATACATGTAAAGCAGATTGCAAGTCACTAATTCCACAATATCCCGCACAATATAATTTTAAATGTATTCTTTCACCCACCAAAGCACAAGCAGGAAGCAACAGTCAACAATCAACTAATTCCTTAAAATAGCAATGTATTTGCATTCAGATAGCTTAATCAATTAACCAATTCCATGCTATTCAAAAAAAATATATATAAAAAATAAAAAAAATAACCAATTCATAGCTAGCCACAAAAATATTGACGAAGAAAAAATCAAGATGGTGACAAATCTGACAGAGGAAAAGGTATACCTGGTGATTTCTTTCAACGTTGCTACCTCTACTATATTTATCATCATTATCAGCATTCCCAACATCCTTATGTCCATTAGAGGACTGCTGAAGTTGGGCTGAGGAACTTACATAAGTCGAATAAGGCCTAGATGAAATCGAGCTACCATGTGACGGTGCACCAGGCCTCTCGTACTGAGTCACATTAGTCTCTGGATTCCAAAAGTACAAGTATCCAGTTTTCCCATCCACCAACCCTCTCCATGGTTTTGGTAATGATGGATCTTCAGGTGCATACCGCGGCCCAGGTGAAGCTGTAGCTGTAGCAGCCATTGAATCTTCCTGCAAATCCCCCAGTTAGTACCATCTAAAATTCATGCTAGTATTCAATGCCAAAATCTTGGCCTATAACCTAAGATTCGAGAACACATATAAATCATAAAAATAGCAAAAATTCATTGCACAATTTTTTTTTTTTTCAAAGTGAAGTAACTGTTTTAAAAAATATCAGTTGCATGTTTTGCTTAAGAAAACGTACAGAAAAACAGCATCAACTAAATTTAATGTTACTACACAAAGACAAAATATTGACCTTATCTACGATTTGGGAACAGAAAAACAACATAAAAATTATAACTTTTTCAGCATCATACAAAATACGAAAGAGCGAACAAACAAGAGAGCTTTTCAAACCCTAATCAACATAAAATAGGCACAAAAATTCCTGAAAATTGAATAAAGTTGCTAAACCTAATAAAAATCAACAATTATCAAATTTAGGGTTTAGATAAAAAAAATAAATTAAAAAAAAAAAAAGCGAAAAACTTCGATTTTAAACAGATAAATTAGCTGTAAAATCTAGCATATTAGGCGGGAAAATCCAGACACCGATTTTAGGATTTATTAAGATGAAGAAGAGCAGTAACAAAAACGATGATCTAATCTCAGATCTAAAATGGTGAACATTACATTACAAGTTGAAAGAGAAAAAAGAGATATTACCAGTAGATGTTTAAGAGTGCGGCGTAGCAAAGAAGTGGCGGAGAATCCCCGCACTTCCTGTGGCACGGAGACTACCTTTTTCTCTGCTTTCTCTCTCAACGCGCTTCAGAAATGTTGAGGAGAAATTGAGACAAGTAAAATGAGGTGTTTTTTTGGTGTTAATATATTGAAACCCCAAAATATGGAGTACTCTTTTATTTTGTTCACTAAAAAAAACGCAAGTACTAAATACACTACAAAATAACCTAAATGCAAAAATAATAAAATGACTGAAATACCCTTTTCTAAAATAAAAAACTGATTTGCCATTTCACCAGGCTTTTTGTTTTTACATTTTATTTTGCAATTCATTATACTCGCCTTTTTTTCATTTCATTAACAATTTCAGCCACCAATTTTTTTTACTTTTTTTTTTGCAATTCATTTCATTCCACATTTCCCTTATAATTCTTCAATCTAATAAGCCCTAGAGACGAAGAAGTCGTTCACTGCTCATAAACCATCCAGTCTTAGGTAATTTTTCGTTATAAGTACCCCGACTTTGTTTTTCGGGGGTACTAGAGACCCCCGGAAATCCTAGCCGGGGGGTACTTGAGACCCCCGGAAACTGTATAAGGGGATGCTAGAGACCTTCAAAAATCTTAGCCGTATAAGATGGAAATTTTATGTTGTTTGATTTTTCATCTATTACAGCACATAATAAATGTCGTAATGCATTTCATTATTGTCTAGGAATTTGTTTAGTATTGAATATTCCGTATTAAATAGGATACAAGATTGTATATGTTAGAATATGGTTGTAAATTAAACAGTTGGAATGATTGATTTAATTTTAATCATTTAAAATAGTGTAAAGGATTAAGTTAAAATAAGGACAAAATTGGAATATAATTTTTTTTAAAAAAAAGATAACTTATTCTGCATTTAGGTAAAATTGTCTTGCATTTAGTACTCCCCAAAAAAATGCAGGTTGAGTTGGCTTAAAATTTACTACTCCGGTTCGATTTACTCGCAACAAATTCCATTTTGGGGTGGTTCAAATTACTCGCAACAAATCTTTTTTCTTTCCTTTTTTAGTATGTTTTTGGGTGGTAATTGACCAATATACCCTTACTTTTTTTTTAAAACAACCTTATTAAATTACAGATCTGATTATATTATATTAAAACCCAACCTTAATTAATCAAACCCCAAGCTTAATTAATTAAACCCTCATCCCCTTTAATTTTCTCTCTCCTCCTCCAACCCCATTTTCATGGTGGCTTTGTGGTTTTAAGAGCGGCGGCGTCATGAGATCGGAGGCGTAGTGGGTCGGGTCGCTGGTGGTCGAGTTTCCTGGGTTTTGGTTTCGTGGTAGGTGTCGTTGGTTTCGTGAGTTGGTGGATCGACGTTGCTGGCCTGGGTTCGTGGTTGCAGATCGACGGTGCTGGGTTCGTGGTTGCAGATCGGCGGTGCTGGGTTCGTGGATTGCTGGGTGCGTAGGGTGGTGGTGGGTTGACGGGCTCCTGGCCTCCTGGGTTCGTGGGGTGGCTGGGTTCTTGGGTTACTGGAGGTGGATTGTCGGGTTGCTGAGAGCGTGAGGTGGTGGTGGTGCGTCGGCGGTTTGCGGGGTGCGTGGGGTGGTGGTGGTGCGTCGACGGTGCTGGGTGTTGGTGTGTGGTTTGGTTGATGGTTGGTGGTATTGGTGGTGGTGGGTTATTTAATTTAATTAAAGTTGAATTTTTTCATTTTTTTTAAAGGTTGGATTAATAGTTAAGCATATACCCTTATTTTTCCATAATCAAGCTTTCAATCTTTTGCCATGGTTTTCGAAAAGTTGTACTTTGTTGCGAGTAAATCGAACCAGAGGTAGTAAGAAAAATTATTTACAAAGATCTTTAAGTGATATCTATACTTCTATACTTATGTACTAAAGTAATCCCGTAGTTATCCCCTAAGTACATGTGTCATCACCATATAAAAAATTTTCCCTCCAAAAAATTTTGTTAAATTTAATTTTTTATTAATATAAGTTTGTTACTATATTTAAAGGAGAAGGTTTTGCCTTACATTTAGGGAGTGATATCCAAAAATAATCTATCTATCTATTAACCTATACTAAAAGCAAATCCTTCCATGACACTTGTCATAACCTTGTGAAAAATTTTTCCGCCTTTTTCACTTCTCTCTTTTTTTTTTCGGCAAAATCTAGAAGTAAACTATTTATACCGTATGTTATTTTCTTTCCACTTTGACAATCATATTCCTTATATACCCAAATGAAATATTTATGAATATCTTTTTTATACTTTATGTAGTATTAATATTATTGTAAAAAATATTTAACAACCGTGCATTGCACGGGATTTTAACCTAGTAATCTATTAACCTATACTAAAAGCAAATCCTTCCATGACACTTGTCATAACCTTGTGAAAAATTTTCCCGCCTTTTTCACTTCTCTCTTTTTTTTTCGGCAAAATCTAGAAGTAAACTATTTATACCGTATGATATTTTCTTTCCACTTTGACAATCATATTCCTTATATACCCAAATGAAATATTTATGAATATCTTTTTTATACTTTATGTAGTATTAATATTATTGTAAAAAATATTTAACAACCGTGCATTGCACGGGATTTTAACCTAGTAATTTAAATAAAATTAAAAAATATATAGGATATCATCAAAAAAGTGTTTTTATTATTTTTTTTATCAATCAAAATAACATGAATAGTTAGTACTTTTTTTTTATTAAGAAATGAGTAGCTTTCATATTACGAATACTAGAATCTTATTAATTCTTCCATCTCACATTAATTGTAATGTATAGACATTGAGATTAATCTTATGGTACATCACAATGTTTATTGTACTTTTATACATTTTTTTTGTACTTCTAATGATTCTTTTGTACAGTTTCTAATAAATGAATAGTAAAAAAATATTGTAAAACCGTGCATAGCATGAGTTTTGAACCAGTTCCAAAAATAAAACGAGCTTCTAATTATTTAAAAATCAAACTAGTTTCAGGCCCGGGTGATGCCCTAGGTCATTTTTTATATAAAAAACTATAGTAAATTGTTTTTAAAAATAACTTTAATAAATTAAAGGGAAATCTATTGATGGATTTATAATTTTTAAAAAAATCATTTTTTAATAAATTTTATTGAACATTAACAAAATTCATTATGAAATATGCAGTAACCTAACTTTTATACTTCATATTAGTTTGTTTTATCTGTTAAATGAATTTTTTATCTACCATTATAAATTTCTTCAAAGTATAGATGAGCAAACGAAAGAATGAGGATTAAAAAATTAGCATTTATGAACATTAATTTTTTGTGAGGGAAAATTGATGATTGGTTTTAATATGACATAAATCACATGACCCCACATCATTTATCAATTCACGACGACACGTGGCAAAAATGTTGACACGTGGCATGATTACAACATTTTGATATATATATATATATATGTATATATATGTGTATATACATATATATACATATATATATATATATGTATATATATACAATATATATATATATACACATATATATACATATATATATATATACATATATATACATATAGAAATGGGATCATATGAGACCACATCCCTTATGTGAGAACCCTATTATATGTGAGGACTAATTATAACCGTTGGATCAATTACATCCAACGGCCACAATTAAATCCCGGTCAAACAAAACTCCTGCGTTTTTTCCCTCTTCTCCTTCTTTTTTCACGCGGTATTTTCTCTCTCCTCACAATTTCTCTATTTTCTACTCTCTTTCTCTATGCTATTCTCTCTGATTTTTCATCACTACTCCTTCAATCTTCATCAATTCTTTGTCAAGGTGAGTTTATTGTTTATATTTTCGTGTTTTTCAATTAATTTTAGGTCACATTCACTTACATTTGTTGATTTTCGTTTTGATTTTCGTTTGATTTTCGCTGATTTCAGCTCACATTGTTTATCAATTTGTGTCGATAATGTTTTACTTTGTTTTTTCATTGATTTTAGTTTTATTTTCGTTTTTTTGAGTAGTTATCAAGTTGATTTTGCTTATTTTCGTTATTGTCCAGTTTTTTCGTTTTTTTGGGTAACCTAGAAATCACTGATAATTTGTGCTATTATGTTGATTTTAGCTTGATTTTAGGTGTTTAATTATTTTGTGTATTTTAATTTGATTTTTGTTTACTTTAGTTCTCAATTATGTTTTATTTTCTGGTTTTATCTTATTTTTTGTTTGATTATAACTTTATTTGAGTATTTATTAGTTGATTTTAGTTTTAATTTTGCTTCATATGAGTAATTATCTTACCTTTTCTTTGTTTTTTTTGGAAACCTAGAAGTAATTGCTATGGATTCTGCAAATGTTCCTCAAGAAAATACAATGTATGTGTTTCTGCTCATTTTATTTTTATTATTTGAGTTATTATTATTTTTGTTGTTGTTGTAGATTAGTTGATGAGTTGTATTACTTGTATGGGAGTTCTTGTAGATTAGTCGATAACTTGTTCATTTTATGTTTTGTTGTTCATTTATGAAATATTAGCTTTTTAATTGATAGTTACAAGCAATAAAAAGTTGTAGATTATGTTGGGAAGTAATTTTCAATACATCTAAAACTGCCACTGGTTAATACTTGTATGTGAAAGCAAATAGGAAAAAAAAAAACAGTTTAAGATGGGAGTACAGGGCTCTCATCTCTTTTGTTTGTCTTAGAAATTATCACAATCAAAATTCCTTGTGCAATGTTATTACTATTGTCACCACAAAGCTACCAACTTCGTCGTGTACTTAGTTCGGCTTTTCACATTAGAAGCCAAGAAGCTGATAGTTTGAAGGCGTTTTACTGTTCGGCTTTTCACATCAGAAGCCTAGAAGTTATTTCATTATGTTGCACATCAGGTCTTAAAGTAGATATCACTGAGAAAGAATTTGACTTTAAAAACAAGTTCTCTAACTTCTTCACAACTTTGAAAGTAGTTGATAACTTGTTCATTTTATGTTTTGTTGTTCATTTTAGCACTAAGTATTTGCTCATTTGACAAATGAGCAATTAACTATTTGCTCATTTGAGAAATGAGCAATTAACTATTTGCTCATTTGAGAAATGAGCATTTAAGTTTTTGTTCATTTTGTTAAATCAGTAGCTAAGTATTTGCTCATTTGACATCAAGGATACCTATTTTGTTGAGCAGGACATCTGTTGAGACAGATTTTGCTGTTAATGTTGGTGAGCAAGATGCAGCAGGGGCAGGACAATTAAGAGTTATTGGTGGTGACCAAGATGCAGCAGGGGCAGCACAGTTAAGAGTTGGTGGTGACCAAGATGCAGCAGGGGCATCACAGTTAGGAGTTGTTGGTGGTGACAAAGATGCACCAGGGCCAGCACAATTAGGAGTTGTTGGTCGTTCTACACAGCCACAATATAAAGGAATGAGTTTCAAGACAAGATCTTCTAATGACAAAGGAAAAATGGTTTTAAAGGACACATTAAAGAAAGAAAAACAAATGATTAATGTAGTGGAGATGAAATCCAACAATGAATTGCAAGGTTTGAAGTCAGGCAATGAAGTGGAAGGTTTGAAGTCTCACATTCATGGGACATTGCATAGTCGGATGTCACCCTCATCCATTGTTCAAGTTATGGAATCAGTTTTAGTTTCACAAAATCAGTTGAAAGCAGTTAGAGATATAGGATTTGGGTCGATGGAGTTTTTGAAGGTGACCCAACTGCCTTTGCGGTTGGGTTTATGGTTGGTGCAGCACTTTGATGCTAAGACGTGCTCATTAAATGTTCCTGATTCTGATCCTTTCCGTATTACTGAAGACCATGTGCATGAAGTTCTTGGGTTGCCAATAGGGGGCATAGAGATTGATAAAAATAATTTTTCCAGAAATAAAAAAGTCATTCAGCAATGGAAAAAGCAATTCCAAAGCAACTCACTCTCTATCAAAATAGGGGAGCTTAAAGAGTTTTTGAAGGAGCATAAGTCAGCTGGTGCTATGTTCAAACGGAACTTTGTAGTTCTTTGTGTGTCTACACTAATGGATGGTAGTCTTCTTATTTTTATTATGCTCATTTTACTTTCAATTTGCTCATTTTCAATTTAGTTTGCTCATTTCTATTTTATTTTTCTCACTTAAATTTCTATCTGCTCATTTCTCTTTTGTTTTGCTCATTTTTTTGTCAGGGAAACAAAACATGAATATTAATTCTGATATTCTTACATTTCTTTCTGATGTTGATAAAATCAAGGACTTGAATTGGTCAAAGTATATCCTTGATTCTCTCGTGAAGGGCAAGCTTTTATGGGAAGAACGTCCAACTCGTTCTTTTCCTGGTTCTTTATTGTTTCTTATGGTATTACTTTAATTTTTGTTTATTTTTAATGTAGTATTTCTTACTTATTTTTTATTTTTAATTACTAATTTTTCTTTTCTTACTTGTTTGTAGTTATTATATGTTGATCAATTTGTACTTGAGGAAGTTCGAGCTGCACGTGAAATTCCAATCTTGAAAGGGTGGACAACAGCTATGCTGTCAACACGTGAGAAATTGGAACTCTTTAAAGGGAGGCTTGGAAATATTCGTGCTAAAAAGCTTGATGCTGGTTCTTCTAGCATGATACAACCTAAAATGGTGTTTAACTATAATTTTCTGTTTTATTCTTTTCCTTTTTATCCTACTTTTTTTAACTTTTTTGTTTTTTATTTAGGAAAAATTCATTCCTTTTGAAGTGGAAACTCAAGTAATTGTCAATAAGGTAACCATATATACTGTAATATTCTATGTTCTTTTTGGAAATGACCAACTAATTTTTGCTCATTTGTCTAATGAGTAAGCAATTACTTGCTCATATTTGAAATGAGCAAATAATTTTTTGCTCATTTGACAGATGAGCAAATTATGCAATTGGTTATGTGTTATAAGTAAGATTGGTTTATATTTGTTAAGATATTTGCTTTCAAACTTGTTCTAACTTTCTTTTTTTGTTTGTTTGTCTTTAGGAACAATCTGATCCAATTCGTACAAAAAATGAAGAAAGTGAACAAGATCCAAAGAAGGTATTTATATGAGTTTTCTGGAAACCAATATTAATTTTTTGTTCATTTTTAGAGTTCTTCTCAGTATGATGCATAGAGGCAAGTGGCCATATGTGTGCTTTTGCATTACTCATATGCATCTCATGAATATAGAAAAAGTATTTTATGTAAATGTTGGTCTTTGGTTACTGCAATCTTGTGAAACTCATATATGATAAATATGTTCTTGTGAGCAGGAGCATTATAGTTCTTAATTTTTTGCTCATTTGTCAAATGAGCAATTAATTTTTTGCTCATTTGTCAAATGAGCAAAAACTTCAATGCTCATATAAAGTTCAATTTGCTCATTTTTATATGACTTTGCTCATTCCATATCCACTTTGCTCATTTCATTTCCACTTTGCTCATTTCATATTTACTCTTCTCATTTATATTTATCTTATTTATGTTTTTTTTTTTTTTTTTATTTTTTTTTTTACAGAAATGCCTTATGGAGCTTGCAACAGCATCTACAAACCTGGTCTTGGCATACATGCATTTCAGTCAAAAACATGAAACTGCCATCAAGTATTTTCCAAACAACGAGAAGATACAAAAGTTGAAGGAAGATGCCATGGGCATTTGTGATGAGTATAAGATGAGCTCCAAAACTTTGACTGAAGATAATACTCTTTCATTTAGCCAAGATGAAGGGTATTGGCAAGATCCAGCAGTAATTGAAGCTTGGGATAGGTTTTCTGAGATTTCAAGCAACAAAAAGCATGCTGAATCTTCAATCAATGCAATGGTTGTTCATCCAAATGAATCGGAACCCATTGATGTTACTAAGATTGCTTCTGAAAGTGTTCAGATAGCAAGTTGTATCCCAGATGTTGGATGTTCAGATAGGGCTGCTGAAAATGTGTTCAAAAAAATTGGAGATTCAAGTTTCAAATCTGCTTCAGGACGTTCACTTGCCAAAGAATCTGGAACTCCTACATTCAGTTTAGGAGTCTTTTCTCAAGAAACTGATTCTCCCCCTAGCAATGCGCCTACTGAACCTGTAGTTGCTTCTGTCAGTGCACAAGTTGGTGCTTCTGTTGCTGATGCTTCTCAAGCTGTTGGTGATGCTCTGATTGCTAATCCTCAAGATCTTATTTCTGATGCTCAAGAAGCTTTAATTGTGCATAAGAGAAAAGGTGATACTGAAAAGAAGAGTTCTATTCCAAAGAAACGCAAACCTCAGCCATCAGTGCTTCTTAGATCACCTTTTAAGTCCCGCATTATGATAATTTACAATCCATTATCACCAGTTCAGATGAGCGTCTTGAGAGCAATGTTTGCTGATGATAAAAATCGTTTGTAAGTATTTTTTTATCTATAGAATTTATTATCTTGTACATTAACTTCCATTTGTTTTAGTCATACTAACTTTCTTTATTCTTTTTATGCAGTGAACCAATATTTTATGGAGAGAATGGTCTTGAAATTTTGAGATTACATCTTGAGAAGTTTTATAATAAATATAAAGTTGATACAGAGATCATTAATGCTTGGTGTAGCATTCTGAATTATAATGAGCAGTTTAGAGATCCAAATTCTCCTGCTCGTTTCTTTTTTGACCTTAGTGCTACCGTAAGTTCAAATTCTTTCATTTATTTTGTTTTATTGAATTATTTTGTTTTTTTGTTGTAATTAATTTTTTTTTCTTTAACATGTAGGACTGTCTTATTCACTATGAGATAGATTCTGTTGCCCATCGGAATAAGATGTTTTTTGAGGTTGCTGAGAATTTGTACATAAAATCAGCTGTACCACACAAGGATATTCAGCTTTTTTTCTTCCCAGTTTATGAAGAAGATCATTACTATTTGGTATGTTTTAACACTACCACACTGAATGGTAATATCGAGCTTTTTGATTATAACGAAGATGCTGGAGATCATAAACAGCTTTTAAAACATTTGGTATGGCTTAAAAGTTAATCTTTATTCACATTATGTTTGTTTCTTTTACTTGAATGATCAGATTTTATTATGTTTGCTTATTTGATGTTTTAATTTTCAGAGAATTGCTTTTTCAAACTTTATTCAATGTGAAGGAAATGTACAGAGTTCTATTTTGGCAAATGATATCAAGCGGATGGAAATTTCTGTGATTAATGGTTCATGGAAGTCTTCGGATAAAAATCATTTGCATTGTGGAGTTGCAGTGATGAGACTCATGGAAACATACATGGGTTGTGCAAAGTGGGATCCTGGTTTGAAGAAAAATAATGTAAGTTTTTTAGATTAGTCTCATTAATAATAAGATGTTTTGGTCTATTTGCTTACTTTAAAGAAATGTTTGCTCATTTCACAAATGAGCAACTAATTCTTTGCTCATTTGAGAAATGAGCAATTAACTTTTTGATTATTTGCTAAATGAGCAAGAAATTATTTGCTCATTTGACAAATGAGCAAGGATTTACTTGTTCATTTCATAAATGAACAAAGAAATGTTTGCTCATTTCACAAATGAGCAACTAATTCTTTGCTCATTTAAGAAATGAGCAATTAACTTTTTGATTATTTGCTAAATGAGCAAGAAATTACTTGTTCATTTATCAAATGAGCAAAGAAATGTTTGCTCATTTGACAAATGAGCAAGGATTTACTTGTTCATTTCATAAATGAACAAAGAAATGTTTGCTCATTTCACAAATGAGCAACTAATTCTTTGCTCATTTAAGAAATGAGCAATTAACTTTTTGATTATTTGCTAAATAAGCAAGAAATTACTTGCTCATTTATCAAATGAGCAAAGAAATGTTTGCTCATTTGACAAATGAGCAAGGATTTACTTGTTCATTTCATAAATGAGCAAGGATTCCTATCAAATGTTTACTTTAATTTTGAGGTCTATGGTCCATTAATCTAGCAATACCGTAGGCCATTGCCTTACAAGTTACAACTGCAACTTGTGGTGTTACTTTTACATGTTTGCTCATGTTATTGAAATCTCCTTAATTGTATAGGGTTTGATTATGTTATTTGTTTTGCAGCTGATAATCTTGACTAAACTTCGTGAAAAGTACACCCTGGGAATAATTACAAGTGAAGTGAACACTATTCAATCTGTTAAAGAAATTGCTCAGAAGAAGAAAAAGCAAAGTAAAGTTTCTGATGCTGACAAAGAAGAAAATGCTGAAAAAGAAGAGCCTGAAGAAGAAAAAGTTCAAGTAAGAAAGAGCAAAAGACTGAAGAAAGCTGAATGTTAGGGAATTAAATAGTTAGTAGTGATGATTTGTCTTTTTTGGTTTAGTGAATTGGGTAAATTAAGATTTTATCTACTTTTAAGTAGTCTTTGAATGATGTAAAACTGATTTATAAACAGATTTTCTCAATAGAAGTCTACCCTTTTTTTTACTATAGTGATGATTATATTTGAATTAAAATTCAATCTTTTATTTGTTTTTACTTCACATACCTTGTTATATACAACCAGTGTTCATTTGAAATATTCGTTCATTTGTTAAATGAGCAAACAGATGTTTGCTTATTAAATGATAGATCAATGAATTCTTGCTCATTTGATAAATGTTCAAAGAATTTCTTGCTCATTTGATAAATGAATAAAGAAATGTTTGCTCACTTCATAAATGAGCAACTATTTAGTTGCTCATTTAAGAAATGAGCTTTTACCTTTTTGATTATTTGCTAAGTGAGCAAGGAATTACTTGCTCATTTGATGATTAAGAAAAGATATGTTTGCTCATTTGACCCAAGGAGAGCTGATTTTGGACTGGGAGATGTAACAAGAGTGCAATTGTTCCAAGTTCATATAATAGCTAATTTGCTCACTTGCCAAATGAGCAAATAATTATTTGCTCATTTGACAAAATGAGTAGTTAACTATTTGCTCATTTGATTAATGAGCAAGGAATTATTGCTCATTTGAGAAATGTTCAAAGAATTTCTTGCTCATTTGATAAATGAATAAAGAAATGTTTGCTCATTTCACAAATGAGCAACTATTTTTTCTCATTTAAGAAATGAGCTTTTACCTTTTTTGATTATTTGCTAAGTGAGCAAGGAATTACTTGCTCATTTGATGATTGAGAAAATATATGTTTGCTCATTTGACCCAAGGAGAGCTGATTTTGGACTGGGATATGAAACAAGAGTGTAATTGTTCCAAGTTCATATAATAGCTAATTTGCTCACTTACCAAATGAGCAAATAATTATTTGCTCATTTGATTAATGAGCAAGGAATTATTGCTCATTTGAGAAATGAACAAATATTTAGTCACTCATTTGAATATGTTCTATTTTCAATTCAACAATATTGCAAAGCATTTAACCATGATTAGTACAAAATTAATAATATATTATTAAATATAAAAATTCAACAAAATCTTATATGTATATAAAAGTACCATTACACTTTTTTTGGGCAATTTCTAATATCATGATGACTCAATTCACCACAACCTCTACATAATCTCTTCTTTTTTTGGTTTTGTTCTACAGCCTTTTCTTTTTCTCCCTTAAGCCTTTTTGCACTTCTACCTCTTGTTTCAACATTTGACACATCAGTCTCACTCGCTTTCTTTTTTGATGTCTCTTCATTTGATACATGAACTCCAGTCCCTTTATTCTTTGAAACTTTTGGAGGTTTGACAATTATTTCAGTTGGCACACTAGCTCCAATCAATAGCTCAATGTCTTGCTCTTTGTTTTTTGCACTTCCAGCTGTTGTTTCATTATTTCTTGCAATCCTCTTTGCTTCCAAATCCTTTCTTATTCCTTGAAGATTTATCACAAGGTCTTGAATATCTTCATCTTTGCCTTCTGCCAAACTTACACAAGTGTGTATCTCTGACCATAAATCATTTAACAATTTTTTCTTGTCTATTATATTAGCACATTGCTCCAACAGGTTTCCTCCCAAGTCAAAAATAGGTTTATTTAATGCCATAGTAGTCCACCTGTGTAGCATATACTGCTCGGGAATGGTTTCAAACCTTTTTGCTTTCCAAACCCAAATCATATGTCTACATGGAATTCCTTGCCTATAAAATAGCTTGCAAGAACATGTGGTGTCATAGTTAGTTGGATTAAACACAACATCAAATGTTCTAGTCCGATTTCCTTCACTTACTGTTGCAACTTCCAATTCATTTTCTTTCTTCAATTCATCAACACCACAAGAAAAACAAGCAATTTCAACCTCGTATTGAAATTCATAAAACACAGAGTTAGTATATAAATGTGAGGCATGCTTTTCTATTCCTAGTGGTGTTTTGCACTCAGGATATTTGTGCTTTGAATCATTATCATTCTGACCTTGAGTGTGTCTCTGGGCATCAATTGCAGCTTCATATCTCAAGTAAAACTCAACAAGTGATACATGAGGATTGATAAAGGAGCAGAAAAAGTTGTTTTCACTTTCGGATCTTGATGTTGTACGCATTATTCCTCCAAGGAACACATCTCTGAAATAGGCCGGAATCCACTTGTTTCTTATCTTGTACATATAACCTAACCATTCATGTTGTTCCAAGTGGTATTCAATCATCACCTTGTTCCACCTTTCTTCAAACTCAGCAGGTTCAATTTCAAGGTGCCAAACGCAAGCACATAATTTTTTTAGGAAACCAGTTTCTTCTTGCATGATTGATTTCTCCACCTTATCTGGTAACTTTTTCATTATGTGCCACATACAGAACCGATGTTCAGTCTTCTTAAATACACTTTTAATAGCAATTTTCATTGCTGGATCCTGATCTGTGATCATACAATTAGGTTCATTCCCACCCATTGCCTTGAGGAATGATCTGAACAGCCATTCAAATGACACGATATCTTCCTTTGCTATGAAACTAGCAGCAAAATTAATGCAATTCTTATGATGGTCAACGCCTGTAAATGGAGTAAACACCATATTGTACCTGTTTACACATACAAAATATAGTTTAAATGACCAAATAATTTAATACTCATTTGAAATATTATCAAATAATCAATTGCTCATTTGTCAAATGAGCAAATAACTCAATGCTTATTTGTGAAATAAGCAAACAATTCTTTGCTCTTTTGTCAAATGTGCAAATAATTGAATGCTCATTTGTCATATGAGCAAACAATTCAATGCTCATTTGTCAAATGAGCAAACAATTCAATGCTCATTTGTCAAATGAACATGTAATTCAATGCTCATATACATACTCTTATCAAAGAATATTAGACTTATGGGGATATTCAATTTTCACATAGAAGTAATGAGCAATTAAACTAATTTTATTTAAAACAAAGTCATTAATTTCAGCAATAGCTAGTAATAACACATAAATGAATTACCTATTGGTTTGGTATGTGGTATCAAAGGATACCATATCACCAAATAGAGCATAACTCTTTTTACAAAGGGGGTCTGCCCACAATGCTCTACAAAGACAATAATCTTCATCCATCTCAAAATCAAAGAAAAAAGCGCTCCACATTAGCTTTTTGTTGGTAAAGTTATCCACGAACATTTGAGCATCGCTTCCTTGAATGTATGCTTTTAAATCTCTATGAAAATTTTTGAAATCTTCCTTAGATGCACCAATGTTTTCATATCCTCCAACAATTTCCTTCATCATTTGAAAAGTTGTAACGGGACCAATATTCACCTATTTAAAGAAGAAAACAGTTTGTCACATGAGCAAATAATTCAATGCTCATTTTTAAAATGAGCAAACAATTCAATGCTCATTTGTCAAATGAGAAAAAAATTATTTGCCCATTTGTCAAATGAGCAAACAACTTTTATTAGAACATACAGAGAATTCATGAAACATAAGAGAATTTGAAACATAAGAGAATTCATGAAACAATTCAATGCTCATTTGACAAATGAGCAAAAAATTATTTGCTCATTTGTCAAATGAGCTAACAACTTTTATTAGAACATACATAGAATTCATGAAACATAAGAGAATTTGAAAGTGTTACCTTAGAATTATTCACAATTATTTTTTTGTGTAAAATGTTCATTTTCCTTCCTTCTTTTTGGAATAGATTGCAGCTAGGTGTATAAAGTGCATGAGTATGTCCCTCATGAAATTTTGTCACTATGAATGTGTTATCATCACAGTGCTTTAGGACAATATGTGCCTTGCACCCAACACGAGTAACGAGTCTCTTCCTTTTGATTGAAGCTTTTTCTTCATTGTTTTCCCCTTCCTTGTTATTTAAATCTTTTTCTACAGTAATCTTTCTTTTCTCTTTGTATCCTTCCTTATTGCACAAGATATACTGATATTTTAATTCTTTGCTTCTTCTTTGTCTTTTAGTTGTAGACTTCCTTGTATTGAAACCAGAAGCAAATGCATAGCCTTTATAAAATTCAAGGCCCTCTTCAAGATTATTAAACTTCATCCCTATAGCTGGTTTCAACTCATTGGGGCATATTGGATGCCATTCTTTTGTTCCTCCAGGAGTGATCAAAGGTGCTACTTTAGGAGAAACTACTATTGTAGGAGTAGTTGACACATTTGTGATGGTGCTTGATTGACTCTCAACTTGTTCGTTGTTGCTCATCATTTGTGAATATGCACCTCCTTAAACACACACATACACTCTTAATAATTAGAACTGAAATCAGTTTCTTAAACAAACTTACACACACACAGACATAGATACACACTTACACATACACACACACACACACTCAATAATTTCATAATCTATAATTATAACTGAAATCAGTTTCTGAAATCAGAATTGCAAGCAGAAAGAGGAGGGGGCAGGGGGGATAGGTTTGCTCATTTGTCAAATGAACATGCAATTCAATGCCCACATATATAAACTCTTACACTCAATCACACTCACACTCACACACAGACACACTGTTACACTCACTCACACACACACTCACACACACTCTCTCACACACACACACACACACACATACATACACAATTCTGTATACTTAGTGTTTTTACAAGCTAATATTTGCCAAACTTATAGATCCTTGAATTACTTATGAATGTCATTAATATTTGCTCATTTTAATTGTAGTTACCTCATTTTAAATGTTCTATTATACATATTTAGGTTTGCTCATTTTAATTTATTTGCTCATTTTGAATTTGATTGAAAATAAGAACATAATAACAACATTCAATTGAAAATAAAAACCTACTAACAACATAAATAATTGATTCAATCACTATCAAGTTTAATCTGATATTAGTAAAATCTCTATCAAATTAATCAAACCTAAATAATTGATTCAATTCAATCAAATAACTGATGCAATTAAACATTCAATTCGATTAATGTAATTCGAAAATTAACATGTAATTCAATTCGAAAATTAACATGCAATTCCAAATTTTTCAGAGATGTAAAATCAAAATATTTTGAACATTCAGATTAACATGCAATTCAAAATTAAAATTACGAACAAACCTCAATGATGGATGAAATTGCGACCGTTAAAATTTGCAAAAAGAAACCGTTGAAAATTGCAGAAAGAAACCGTTGAAATTTGCCGAAAGAAGAGCATACTCAGTGAATCGCCATTGATAAGTAAACCGCCATTGATGAGCTTTGATGTGCATACAGAATAGAGGGGAGAGATAAATTAGATGCTGAAAGTTAGTTTGTTAGGCATGCTGATAATCTCAGCAGTTGGATTTCATCTAATCTAGCGGCTGAGATTTGTTCTCACATAAGGTGTGGGTTCTCACATAAAAGGTGGTTCTCACCGGATCCTGACCCTATACATATATATATATACATATATATACATGTACATATATATATACATATATATACATGTATATATATATACATATATATACATGTATATACATATATATATATACATATATATACATGTATATACATATATATACATGTATATATATATATACATGTATATACATGTATATATATATATATATATATACACATTTTGACATTGATTTTTTCAAAATAGAACAAAAAACCGATAACCTGTTAAAAATGTTAACAAACCAGACACGTGTCTCTTTATAATGGTTTGGAATTTTTTATTTTAATTATATATTTTTCTTTTTATTAAAATATTATTTTGAATTTTTTTTTTTTAAAAAAAAACACCCCCTTTGTTCTCCTCTCCCCTTCCTCGTCCTCCTTGTGACCCATCTAAACAGTCTCCCCACCACCACTTCATCGCAATAGTACTTTCCCTCCCTACCGAAATCCACCTGCAGCCCCTCAAAGCCTCAACCTCCCCTACTCCCCTTGAAATAACCCTGAAATCACCCTAAAACCACCCCAAACACACCCGCGACCATGAAATCCACCCTTTAACCAACACACTCCTCCTTGATAAATCCAGATACTACCCTCAAACCTAACCGCTACACTCGATACCACCCCCAAACCAACCAAGAAACCCCTTATACTACCCCACACCCCTTGAAACAAACCCGAAACCACCCCATAACCCTCCTCACCCACCAAAACAATGCTGCAAACCAGCGAGCAAACCCCTCACCTCCAACCCACTTGCAACCCAGTCCAAAACCCTACCTCAGCTCACCCACAAAATCTCCAATTGTTGAACCTCGATATTCAAATTCTTCAACAATAAAATTCAATCAAAAATGAATTTTACGACAAATTAGAGGCACATTTTGTTGGATCAGTGAGAGTGAGGATAAAAATGTAGTAGCATTGAAAGTAATAAGAAGAGTAGAATGATTGGAGATTTAAAAGTGGAAAGTGGATGTGGGTGAATGAGGGTGGTGGTAGTGTTGGTGACTGGGCGACGGTGATTTGTGAAGGGGTCATGATTGACTGAAAAGTGTTTATTTATAAAAAAAATAATTAAAATTATTTTTGTAAAAAAAAGTAAAAATAAAAAAACTACCAATTACGTTGCGACATGTGTCACAATAGCAGTTTAACATGTTACCAACCGGTTACGTATTTTGGGCAGATGTATGTCAAAGGTTGTTTTATTTTAGAATAATCAAATGGTCGTTTTTATTTTGAATAATCAAATGATCGTTTTATTTTCGAAGGCCGCTAAAAGGTCATTTCATTCTTGACAATTTTTCCTAAAATTAATCAATGTGTTTTGTATGTGACCAAATAATCCTTGTTTTGGGTGTTTTCTGGTCCCACGGGAGAGTTACTTCACCAAGACTAGTCCCATGCGGTATGTACCCGCAAAAGCACGGAGACTCCGATTGGTAGGAGCTCCGCCTCCTACGATCAAGTTAGTATTGGTCTAATAAGATGAAAAGGTGCAAAACAGATAAAAGTGAGATATTCTCGAATTCTGAGATCAGGTGTTTTCTCTGATGTGAGAGAATGTAGGTAAAATGTAATAATTGAACGTGCCCCTAAAATGGGGGGGGGGGGAATCTCCCTGTTCATAGGATCCTAAGGATTTGTGCCCCTAATTAGGTCAAAGAAACCTAAGACCATTGGGATACGCCGCATTGCAGCTTTCTCGGGATTTGGGCCCTAAATGCCATCTTTTCTCCCAGTCATTAGGAGTGCGACATGTTAAATGGGGATAGGTTCTTTTTGGACTTATCTTGGGCCGACACGTGTCGTCTATTGATTGGGCCACGTGGCATATGTGACACTTGTCACTCAGCCATTGGGTGAGTTTTAATTGTTCACCTTCTACGGAAATTACAGGGATGCCACTTAATTTACCCTCTATAAATAGGACTTTTACCCTCCTCATTTTGGACGTTTCCAAAATAGTCTATATAGAGAAGTCAATATTTTCTAGAGAGAGTCTAATAACTGCTTGTGTTAATCACAAACAACTGACTTCATGCCCGCTTGTTACAACCGGTTAATGCCTGACATTTTTGAGATTCAAATCTTAAGGTGTCGTCTCTACCCGTCTCAGCTCTTTCTTGTTTTTTTCGTTTGCACATTTATATTCAATAAATGGATTCATCACTGCACCAACACACACGACACAGCCTTGGTTAGTAAGCAGCATGTCTCCTGGTACGGTTGAGTCTAGGACTTGGGGTGCCGGCTCTAGGTGTATGGAGCAGCCTTTTACATCCCCAAAACTGACTGTCTTTGTGTCTATGCAGGACACAATGGATCGAACTAAACAAACAGCCACCAAACGGCGAAGAAGAGACAGTAGATTGGAAGTACTGCATAAAGAAATCACGTCGGTTGAGGGGGAGGATATGCCGGTTGATACAGTAGATGACTTATCTTTTGGGATCCCTAGCACCCCAAGTAGTGGGATACTAGCTGGGTCTGAGGAGGGAGACGGGGAAGAGGTCGTCTCCAATGCTGGCTCCCAAGAGATAGAGCCCGAAGATGCAGACGGGGAAGAGGCTGCCTCTGCCTCTAGCTTTGATATTGAGGTTTCTCAGGAGAGAGACGGGGGTAACACCGCCTCTGGGTCTAGTTATGAAGATAAAAGCGATGATGACCTTCCCCCACAGCGAGGAGGAAGAGCGCAAAAGTTGGAAGGACAAAAATAACCCGAGTGAGATGCATGTGTCAGCCAAAAATAGAGCTGCGATGGAGAAGGGGTTGGAGGACTTCAAACTCAAACGTCCTCTTGGTGATGGATACAACATCTGGGTGCCGCCTGATTTGAGCACCATCGCTTGGGAGGACGAGCAAAGAAACACCGACTGCTATTTCGGATGTTATGAGGCGGCATTATTAGCCGGTCTCTGCTTCCCTATGCGTGTGGCAGTTGACCCCAAATTCCTGGGTCAACATTCTAGGCTACATCGCCGCCTGCGAATCACAAGGACTTCGCCCTTGCTAGGAGGTCTTTGCTCACATGCACTATCTTAGTCGCAACCCAGGCGGCTGGCGAGCGTGATATACTTTGACCACATACCCCAAGTACCAAATGACCTTAGACAAACCGTCTAAGTGGGATACTTGGAAGGAAAGGTTCAAATTGGTTTTTGCCCCCAAGCGGAGAGAAAACCACGAGTATAGGCGGTACAACAAGAAGCTTGACTTATTGGGTTAAAAGTGTGTCATCCTGATGAATGTCATTTATGACACTCATTTGGTTCTTTTTAGGATGAATTATATGCTTTTTCATAGTTATTTTCCGTAGTTTTCCTTTAGTTTTGTCCTTTATTCTCTTAGTTTGCATTTCTTTGGTTGAATTTATATTTTTATGCATTTCTTGGTCTATTTTGCCTTTTTCTCTTTTAGTTGTTTGTTTTCGTTTATTTTTCAGGTTGAGATCGTGATCCAAGGATTCCCGAATCTCCTTCCCTCATTTCACATCATTTTGGATGCCTCTTGCTTGCCATTTGGGGATCAAGTTTGAAGGAACACAAGGTTCAAGTTTATGAGTTGGTGCATTCATGCGGTGGGGGCACCATTTTTGGTGTTGAACCCACCGTGGAAGCCATTTCAAGACTTGTAGACACCCATTTGTGTCTCCCCAAAACCAAACCCAGTGATGAATACCTTTCGCGTCGAACCATAATCGAATGAGGTGAAAGTGTGAAAAGTCAAGTGTTGCGGTTAGTTTTTATTAAAATTCTCTTCTTTCTGTTTTCGAAAACCCACTCTATTTTATAAAAACGTCCAATCTAGTTTAGTTTGATCCATGATAAGAGTCCAATAATGGTGTAGTTGGATGGGGCTTGAAAAGACCTTTCCAACGATATATTATAAGCCCAATTCCGATGAATAATGAGGAAGTTATGGCCAAAATACTAAATTTGGCCCAAATCGGATTTTACCTACGACTCAATGATCATGAGGAGGGTCCAAAGGTTTAATCCTATTCCTAAACTAATTAGGATTGATTAGAATTTTTTATAAGTTTCTAAAATATCTTAATTATCTTTTTTTGAAAAGATAAGATAATAGAATTTGATTGAAATATAAACTTTCCTTCTTTATAAGACTTTCCTTTTTGAAAGTCCTAATTCTATTCGAATTTAAAGATGTTCAAAGATAGTCAGATATTATTTTCGTGCCTCATATTTTTTATCCAAACTTTATATGGTTGGATAGATCTTGAAATATCTTTCCAATGATATATTATAATAATAATTCCGAGCTATAACGAAAAAGATATTAAAGGAATACGAAACTCTATCCAAAACTGACACCCTCCTACTATTTCGGCCATATCTTTTTATCTATAAAAGATTTTAATCTGAATCTAATTGCGTTGGAAAGTAGACTTCAAGAGCTTTCCAACGACATATTATATGCCTTATTTGGACTTATAGATCAAAAGATATGATGAAAACAAAATCCGCAAAAACTGTCTCTGTCGCCAAACGACAGGTTTGTTGCCTCGCGACAGACCCTGTCGCCTGGCGACAAGATGAATTTATGGCGACAAGGTCGGTTTGTTAGCGAAAGAGTGGAGTTTTATTCTTTATCAAATTCTATGACTTTCCGGACTATTTTCCTATAAATAGGGTCCTCGACCTCTGTTTTTATTCATCAACTCTCATAAAGAATTACTTGATTCTCTCTATTCTCTCTTGAACAATATATGCTTTCTTTCTCCCTCTTTCTAAACTAGCTTTTTACAAACACAATACCGCATACACAAGATTTAGAAACACCTAGCCAAGTTCGAAGTTGCCTTCGCTCTAGACGTGAAGGGTTTATAATTTTCTAAGGGTTTGGTCCCAAATCCAGTCTAAACTTTTTAACTCTTTCTTTCAATTATTTAATTTAATTATTTAATTCTTTAATTTTATTATTTTCATTGAAGTTTACTAACTTGTGTATTTTGTTATTAGAAAGAGGTACAAGGCTTCAAAGTAAGTAGATTAGCTTACTCCCTATTTCTCTTTCAATGTAGAAAGCATGTTTATTATTGATTAATTCCTAGTATTATGTTAGGATGTTATTTTATTGCTTTCTAGCATCATGTTTAGGGTGCCTTTTACTCTTTTCTAATATCATGTTAGTACCATGTTAGGTTTAAAGCTTTGATCTTTATTGCTTAGTGACATGCTAGGGTTTGTTATTAATCTTGTTAGTATCATGCCTAGGATCTTGGTATTATATTTAAGCTTTATTATTAACATGCTCTTGATTATTATTATTATTATTATTATTATTATTATTATTATTATTATGATTTTGATTTTGATCATGGTTATTATTATGTTGCTTGATTTATTTATTGTTATTGCTTGATCACGCCTTTTATGTTTGTTAAAGGAAATTTGTATTTGAAATCACGCTTAATAAGATAATTAATAATTTGGTTTAGACAAATATGATTTTAATACAAGTGATCGCCAATAATAGATTTATTTGTGCATTAATATTCAACCAACATAGATAAACAGGTTTAGGGTTAATCTAATGTTTACATGTTAGTCAGAAAGCGCACATGAATACGAGTAGAAGAAAGTAGAGGCCTATTTTATAGGGCGAACCCTTTCTTTTGTAGATTGGATTCGTACCCTCATCCCCGAACCCTATTTGGTTCAAGACCTTATGGAGTTGACGATCTCCTGGATCGTTTAAGGGGTGTAACCTTCACCTCGTGATTGGTTTACAAGTTCCTAAAACTTGTTGGCGACTCTTTTGCTCTCTTTTCTTTTCCTTTGGACGCCACCATACTTAAGTGTATGATCACAGTGGGGTTCAAGCTTGTGGTTATAGTGATTGAAATATTCCCTACAAGACTGCATACCTTCGTGTTCATCAACGTCACGAAGTGGAGCGCACGGGGATGAGCAACATCGAAGAAAAGGAAGGAGTGCCCTGCTCCCAAGAACGGGCGCGCGCGACCAAGGCGCGGTCGCACCTCCAAGGGTCTCTGTTCCGTACCCATATTTGAGCGGCCGTGCTTCTTCCTTGCACTGGCTGCACCTTTCCGGGTCTTTTTGGACGATTTAACCGATTTCTCTTAGTTAGTTTTACTATGTATAGATTTTTCTTCTATTTTTAGAGAGAGAAGTTTTTAGAAAAGTTGTATTTGGAGAATTAGAAGATAATTGTAGAGAGAGAAAGAGTAGAATTGTAGAGAGAGAAACCCTTGATTGATGATTGAAGATTGATGATTCTAAGCAATTTCTGATTTAATTTGAAGCAAGTTTGTAAGGATTTCTTTTACTTAAATGCAATCTTTAGTTCTTGATTTCATTAGTGTTGTTAATTGTTCAAGTTTGATTGGTTTTTGATTGATTTTAGTTTGATTAATATGATGATGATGAATTTGTTGTTTAGCTTAGTTTTGATCTTAATTTCTATGGATTGTGAGTAGTTTGCTTGCTAAGCTAGGGTGATGGTGAAGCATATATAAGTGATGGATTGATGTTAACTGGGGGAATTTGATGGATTTGATGATGTGATTAAATTGGTTGATTGATTATGTGCATGTGTGCCATTGATTGAAGAGTAGCTAACTTTGATTGATGCACTAAATTGCATTGTAGGTTCACATTGATACAAATCATTGATTTGTGTCCTACATTTGTCGATTGAGTTGGTTTGTGAGGTTCCTACTTAGAGTCTCTCGTAGTTGACGCTAGTTTGACCTCTATGAGATTAACCTATCATACTCTTTTGATTACATGATTGATTTCCCTCGCATTACTTGACATAGTCAATTCCAATCCCACTTAGCTATTTTTATTGCAAGTATATGTGGATCCTAAACCCTAGTGCTTGATTATCTTGATTTCTACTTGTTGTTTAGTTGTTTAGATCATACACACACCTTACCCTTTAGTTTCGAAATAGCTTGACTTAGGCAAAGGTAATTAGCTCCCATTAGTGGTTTGACCCTCGACTTACATGAGTCCTTATCTAACAAGAAAGAGAGCTTTGAGCTAAAACCGATGCATGAGTCCTTATCCCTTGTGAAAGGAATCAAGAGTGATGATTCCCTTCGTTCATTTGATAATGTGTATATGATTCATTCTTCATCTAACAATGTTCATGATGTTTTTGATGATGTGCTTGTGAGTTTTGATTGCATGAAAGTTAGTGAAGACAAGAAGGAGCTTTCAGAGGCTATTGACAACGAGGTAATTGACATTCCGTGTTGGTTTGAGCTTTATCCTCAAGAGGAGGTTGATTCCATGGAAGTGGATGGTGAGAAACCGTCTACAATAAGGAACAAGGTTAAGAAGAAGGCAAGAGCTTCTAGAAAGAAGAGAATGAGATTGAAGTTGAAGAATGAGAAAGTTGTTTTTGAGATTCAAGCAAGTGAGGTTTCATCAAGCAACAATGTGAAGTTTCTCATGAATGAAGAGGAATATGTGCCTTCCGCCACTTTGAAGAAGGTGGTGTCCTTTGACCCTCCATGATTTGGAGGAAGGGTCGAGCTTATTTAGGACCATAAGCAAGTGCTTCCCGGGAGGCAACTCGAAGATTTCTAACCTTTTCTTTTGATTTCTTTTCCTTAATTTTCTTCTTTTATTTTCTTTTCTTTCACTTGTTTTTCTTTTGGATTTATTGGTTGAATTCTTGAATTTGGATTGATTCAAGTTGAGCACGAGCAATGGAAAGGTGTTTCGCGTTTTTGGTGTAATTTTAATCGATTTTATCAAAATTTGAGGTAAAAGGGTAAGAAATGTTAGTGAGGTAAGATAGGAAAATTTGTGCTTAAATGTGAAGAAAGTTTGCACTTGGAGGGTTCATTGTGGTGCTATCATTATTTTGGGATGTTGAACCCACTGTCAACTTGATTTGAAATTGCCACTTTTGGTGGGTTCAATAGCCCGGGATGATAATCATCGATGAAGGCCACACATAAACGCACCAAGAGCGAGGGGATATAGCGCAGAGCTGGTGCGGGCGTGCCTAGCCCCTGTGCGGCCGCGCACGACCATGGCACGGGCCCGCTGCCAGGTCGAGCGGCCGCGCACACCCCAGTCGTGCCTTACTGATGGGCGCGGAAACGGTAGGTCGTTGGGCTACCTCCCCACCTAATCAAACAATATTTATAACTCAACAAACCCCTATCAGAGTATAATAGTAAGTCGAGGTCGAACCCAAGGGAATGGAAATTGAATGCCTATTGTCTAATGTTAAGCTACTCCGATGTCAAGTGTGGGGTTTATGGTAAGAACTAAGAATAAGCTAATCAATGCAATGAACTTGTACTAAATCAAATGTAAAGATACTAGGGGAATGGATCCACATGCATCAACAATGAAAATCAATCAATTTGGGAGGTCAATCAATCAAGTCAAGCAATGTGAGGGAAAATCGAAATTGCAACCAAAAGAGCACATCATGCTATTCTCCTAGAGGTCTAACTAGCGCCAACTACATCAAACACTAACTAGGAAACGTCACAAGATATCTCAATCGAGTAAATGCAAGCCACAAATCAATGGTCCATATCAATGTCAACTCACAATGCAATCTAGTGTGAATAACAAGGGTGATCAAGCCTAATCAAGCACACACATGCACAAAATCAATCAACCAATTTAATCACATTATCAACTCAATCAATTTCCCCAAATTAATCTCAATTCATCATTAATACATGCTTCACCACTACCCTAGCAATCAAACTACTCACAATCCATGAAAAACATCAAGATCAAAGCTAAACTAATCATCATACCCAAATTCATGAATTGAAATCAACAAATTCAAACCAAATCAATTAAACTATTAATCAACCAAATCAAACAACAATACTAATGAGATCAAACATGAAATTGCATTAAAGAGTAAAGACTCCTTACAAACTTGATAGAAATCAAATCAAATGTAGCAATCTTCAATCATCAATCATCAAACCCACATTTTCTCTCTCTAGAAAGCTAAGAACAAGTGTTTTTCTCTTTCTAAGATCTAATCTAATCTAATTCTAACTAATGAAGATCTAATTCTCCCTCTAAAAATGGAAGGAAATAACTATATAGACAAAGGGGAAGTTAGATTTGACGTCCAAAAATAGACCCACGCCGGTGCGGCCGCCCGTAGGAGAGAGAAAGGCGCGCACGGAAAACACCCACACAGGTGCGCCCGCACGCGCCTGATGTGCGGCCGCACTCGACACTTGTGCGGGCGCACCCCGGGGGTGCGCCCGCACCTGCGTGGGTAAGCTTCCTCTATTCTTCGTCATAGCTCATCCGGTGCACACACCCTTGATGATGGTGATGGGGAACAAAGTAGGCAGCAACTTTTCTTGGAATTTTAGATAAACACAAGGTATGAAAAGTGCCCAACCAAGGTCTTGAAGCTTGTTCTTCAGGTCCCTCTTGACTTGGAGCTCTTTGCACTAGCATAAGGCATCAAAAGCGATAAAAACCATTGAAAGGAAGCTCGGGAATCCTTGGACAATCGATCATAACCTACAAATAAAAGAGAAAAAGCAAATAAAAAGGGAAAAACAACAAATAAACTAGAAAATGCACAAAATAGAGAAACTAACTAAGAAAAGCATAAAATGAAGAAATTAAGAGTAAAACTAAAGAAAACTAAAGAAAAGAGGTATAAAATGAAATGAAATTCATCCAAAAAGAGATCAAATGAGTGCCATAAATGTCACTCATCAAATTCCCCCAAGCTAAACTTTTGCTCTTCCTCGAGCAAAACAAAACAAGAAAGATCAAGGATGAAAAATTTGTTGAAAATGAAAAAGAAAGACTCAAGATAAGAATATACACTAAGACTCACTGTCGTAGGAATCACGGTTGCTTTTAGCTACAACAAGCCCTTTAAACCCCAAAGTCTCCTATGAGGATGAGTGAGGTCTCGTAAGAGTATCCTAAGAGCTTGACCCATAACTCTCCACCAAACATCAATGAGGCAAACCATAAAAGGAAAAGAAAAGAAAATGAAAACAAAACCTTTGCGAAATGAACTCACATAGAGACTATAATGCAAATGAATGAAAGTCTTTCTCAAGTAGTTAAGGTATGCACTTTTCAAGATATCTAAGGTTGATTGAAACATAGGGTATGCTAGGCATAGGAACTAGACATCACAATCCACGTTCATCCCAAACAATCTTACCGTGTTCTCCCCACTAGTCTCAAATCTCCCCTTAGTGAGTATCCCTATGATTCCTCGAAGGAACCGGAAAAGAATTTTATTTAAGCTACTCGACAATCTCGACTATGCATCCCCTTTCCTTAGGCCATGATGCCCTCCCTCGAATAGTGACTAAACTATCTAGGTCGAAAGGTCTTTCCCCAAGGTTGTAACGTAAGGCATAAAGGGTGAAGGTAGGTTAAAAATTTGAAATTTGGTGGTTTTCCTAAAAGTGAAGCAAAGAAGGCGCCTTTCTTTAGAAACACAATCAAGTAATCACCAATCCAAACAAAAATACTCACACCCCCAAGCTTATTCAAAGCTATAAATCACAAAGATATACACAAAAAGCGTATGCTCTTCTCCCCCAAGTTAAAATGGAGCATTGTCCTCAATGCTTAGAAGGAGAAAAGAATACATCAAAATATTTTTGAATTTTCACTTTTTCAATTTTTTTGTTTTCATTTTGACTAGAACTTGCAATGTCCTTGCCTTTTACTTAATTCGGACGGCTCTTTCTTAAATGCAATTTATTAGTCCATGCCTTTTATGAAGTAGGACGGCTTTTTCTCAAACATTAGCCATTATTCACAAAGAAAATGATAACACAAGCTTGCACTCATAGAAACTAAAACTCCAACTCATCCACCACAAACTCCATCATAAATGATCAATTTGCTTCACAAAAACCAAAATAAAAAGAAAATGAAACAAAAGGTCAAAGGACTAAAGATGTGGCTTGAAAAGAATTTAAAAGGCTCACCAAGGCAAATGTAAACCCAAAAACAAAGAAAATAACAAGCTATCCTAAAAATGAAAAATACCACCCCGAAAAATGTGCCTTTGTCCTTCCTAGATAGTTCGGTCTCGGGTTTAAGAATCATACATCAAGCTTTATAGATTAGGTTTGCATAGTCAAGGATCCATGCCGCTCATACAAAATAGGTTGAAGGCTTGAAAAACAATGAACCTCACATGGATGTAGCAAAAACTCACTAATGGTGTCAAATTGACTATAGGAAGCAACTACCAAGCATGCCACAAACAAGTAGAATCCGGCTTCATGATCCTCCTAGTTCAAACCAACTACCCTAGCATACACCTATCCTAGAGTCAACCGAACATAATCTCAAATCGTGCATACCTTTAATACCTAGGAAAAAAAATCATGCAAAAGACAAAGTCCAAAGTACAAAGTCCAATTCAAAAAGAAATAAAAATGAAAATAATGCCTCAAAATCATATCACAAATAAGAAAGAAAAATAAAAGAAAATAAAAATAAAAGAAAAAAAAGATAAAAGAAAAGAAAGGAAAAGAAAAGGAAACATGGAAAAAGGAACTAGAGCTCCCCCCACCAATGTTGTAGACAACACTATGAACAACATCCTTCCCCTTGGCCCTACCTAACCTCCTAAGGGCATCAACAGCAAAGAAATGAGACCAATCATCCAAAACGGGTGGGCCCGAACGACCCCACCTCCCCTCAGTCTCAGGGGAAGGGAAAGGAGCAGGGTTAGCGGGATCATACGCCCAGTCACACCCTCCCGGCCTCCTATAGTCGTAATCCCCCCTAGAGGTCCCACGAATGGCACTATGTGCCACATGGGGACCCTCCCAATAGGGATAACAAAGACGGGGTCCCACAGCCTTATCATAAGGCTCCCATTGAGGGATAGGTCCCTCTTGGACCGGGAGGTAAGGGTAGTTCAAATAAGGCTCAATTTCCCCCCTAGAAACATGCAAATCATAAACCCTCCTAGCATGATAGTCATAACTACCCTCCATATAACCATTCCCCATAGAAGAGGAAGAAGACAAACCAAATGTAAGGGCATCAATCTTAGCATGCAAACTAGACATATCATGCATGGAAGGAGAAGAAGGAGAAAGAGGAGTAGGAGAAGGACTAAGGTTACCTCCCTTTGATGAAGATGCCTTAGACTTGTGAGGAGCACTCCCCTTAGAAGGTAAGGAGACCCGACGAAGAGAACTAGGAATGTCCCTCAGCATGCTAAGGTAGTTGGATAGAACTAGTGGGACCATGAAGCCGGATTCTACTTGTTTGTGGCATGTTTGGTAGTTGCTTCCTATAGTCGATTTGACACTAATAGTGAATTTTTGCTACATCCGTGTGAGTTCTTTGTTCTTCAAGCCTTCTACCTATATTTGCATGAGCGGCATGGATCCTTGACTTTTGCAAACCTAATCTTGAAACTTGACTCATAGATCTTGAATCCGAGACCGAACCATTTAAGGAGGACAAAGGCATATTTTCGAGGTGGTATTTTTCATTTTTAGGATAGTATGTTTCATTCTTTATTTTGGGTTTACATTTGCCTTCTTGCAACCATTTGAGCCTTATACCTTCTTTTCAAGCCACATCTTTAGATCTTTGGCCATTTGTTCTTTTCTTGGTTTTTGTGAAGCAATTGATTATACTTGATGGAGTTTGTGGTGGAGAAGTTGAAATGTTTGGTTCTTATGAAAGCAAGATTGTGTTATTTCTCTTTGTGAATAATGGCAAATGAGTATGAGTAAAAGCCGTCCTACATTATAAAAGGCACGTACAAATAAGTGCAAAGTTGAAAAAGCCGTCCAAAGTTAAAAGAGGCGAGGACAAAGCATTATTGAAAAATGTAAAAAGAAAAAAAAAGTGAAAAATGAAAAAAATTCAAAAATATTTAGATGTGAGTTTTTTTCCCTTTTTGAGCATTGAGGACAGTGTCCATTTAAGCTTGGGGGGGAAGCGTTCTTCTTTAGGGATTTTTACCCTAGACACTTGGACCAATGAGGGGCTGCCACGTTTCAGAAGCTGGCAGGTCACCTCTGACCTATTTTCAGCTGACACGTGGCCTCCCCAGATATGTTCCCAGAATTGCGGCCTTCAGAGGCCCAATTCCCCAAAACACATTATTGCGGCGCAGCCCACCTGCCCTAGGTCAGATGACCTAGGGGAGGGCACTTTTCCCCATGACCCTATAAATAGGGAGATATTCCCCCATTTTGGGGGGCATTCATAATCATTTATTGCACCCTACTTTCTCTCTCATCAGAGAACTCCTGAGCTTAGAATCCAAGTAAATCCCCACCTTGAATTCCGCACTTTTTACTCTCCTTCAACTTACTAACTTGAGCGTTGGAGGCGGAGCACCACCCAACCGGTGTCTTCGTTGATTTTGCAGGTACAGAGCCAGCAGGACCAGTCTTCGAGCTGTAACTCTCCCAAGGGACAAAAACACCCAAAACATTTGGCGCCGTCTGTGGGGAGAGTACCTCAAGATGGTTCAAAATTCTATACCAATTCTTAACTCTACTTCTCTGCGTCCGGTTACTTAGGCGGGTAACCAAGAGGACTTAAAACCGGTGATTCAACCTGAAGGCTTTGCAATCCCTCAACCTCCGCCTCAGCCTCAGCCAGAGGTATTCACTGAGGAGGAGGAAGAAGAAGACAATGATGTGGAGACCTACATAACCAAAGATGGCTCCCTCATCTCTAAATCCATTTGTTCCAGAGATCAAATGGAGCGAAATCTAGACCAGGCGGGTCCAAGCAGGCGGCCCACTAGGAGGTCAGACAGGAAAACCCGGAAGACCAGAGGAGAGGCTCCAGTCACTCGGAATGAGCTCATGAAATTCATGAACTCCTTCAAGGGTGAAATTAAGGAGATGATCAACAAGGCTGGCTCTAGTAAGAGTCCACCGGCTAAAAAGACTCCCGATGATGGGAAGAAGAAGAAGCCGGTAAAGGACAGGCAGCCAACTCCTCATCCAAAGGAGAAGGCAGCCGCAAAACTTGACTGGAGCAAGATTCTGATGCCCCAGAGGCAGCCCCGGCAACCCCAGCCGGAGGCCAAAAAGGCGTCTACTTTCGATGCTAGAGAAGTCATTAATCGAAGGAGACAGCAACAGTCTGAGTCAGCTTCTACCTCAAGTTTTCCAGACAGCTTTAAGGAAGCTTCTGCAAGGAACTCCATGTCCTTGCATGAGAGTCGGACAGGCGGTAAATCCGTTAACACCGAACCTCAACTCATGATAGGGTCTATGCCATACGCACCCCAGGCGCAGTATGGGCAATATGGCCTCCAGTTTATGCAGCCACCCCCATTTTGAGGTCAGGCGGACCAATGTCCAGCCACTGGACTGGCAGCTGCGGCTGATGAGGCTAGGCGAACAGCCGTCTGCCCTTGCAGCCAATATAACCGAGGCGGCCTAGCCGACCAAGGTTAAATATGTTTTGGTTGGTGCTTATGATGGCACCACTAACCCAGAAGACCACGTGATGGCATATACCAACCTAATGTGTTTACAAGGTTGGGACGATGCCACCTGGTGTCGCTGTTTCCCGGCTACATTGAAGGGCATTGCCCAACAAGGGTTTGGCAACTTCCCAGCCGAGTCTATTGATTGCTTCAAGAAGCTAGCCTTCTTGTTTGCCACCAACTTCTCAATGAACATTCCTGCTAAGCAAACAATTTTAGACTTGAGCACTATTAAGCAGGGAGAGAGAGAAGGGCTACGCTCATATGTCAGGCGGTTTAACCTGGTCAGTATTCTGATCTAGGGGCTGTATGACGAGGTAGCATTTACAGACTTCTTCAAGGGTCTGAGAGACGGGTCGACCTTTAAGTTCGACCTTGTCAGAACAGGGGCATTTACGCTACAGGCGGCCCTGAGGGAGGCGGAAAGCTATATTCAAGCAACCGAACTCTGCACGCTTGGTAGCCAGTCGGACTCCAAAAAGTCTGACAAGCAAAAAGAGAGCCGGTCTGCTCAGCCGGCAAAGAAAAAAGAAGAGAGCAAGAAAAGAAAAGAAGTTTGGGTGGTCAGTGATTCTGAGCAGCCGTCCCAGAAAAAGAAAAAAGAGTTTACACCGTACGTTCCCCGATACGAGTTTAACAAAGACTGTAACTCCATCCTCATGGAGGTAAAGGACCGATGACAAGGAATAAACGTGTCGTCAATTGTCTATCCCTAGATCAAATATAATTTATACACCTAGACAACCTAATACAAGTATAAGGCAAGCATAGGGGTCGAACCACAAGGAGACATGCATAAACACCACATTCACTACTTAATACTTAAGCTACCTCGGAACGAGAAGTGTGAAAAGCTAAGAAATTAAACTAGAGATTAAGAATGATTAAAAATCAATATAACTAAGCACCAAGGGAAGTAGGTAGATGTAGTTGCCAATTGATCATGCAATAACACGGAAGCAAAGTAATGGTAAACTAAGCATGCAAGAATATCGAATTAAAGCTTAATCTAACCGCCTTCCGGGGTTAATCAATTTCTCCTAACATAGCCTCCATGTTTCCACACTAGAACCATATATTAGAAGGTGCAATCAAAGAACTATCGATAACAATGAACCTTAACTAAGTCAACTTCCTTTTCTTGTTAGCAAAGATTCACCTTTAATCAACTAACAATGTGCACTTGCAAGAAGATTAAAGAATATCAAACATACAAAGACTTTAATCACCATTAACAAAACCCCAACATCATAAGCATGAATCAATCAACAACTACACCATCCCCCACACCCTTGGCTAGGTGACTACTCACAAATCATATTGAAAACAATATCAATCATCAAATCAATAAGCATCAACATGATTAATAAGCAAAGAAAAATAAATCAAAATAACCAAGCAAAACAAAATGCAAAGGTAAAGAGAAAGAGTAAGAAATTGCTCATTAATTGAAGTTGAAGATCTACAAAGGTTGATCAAATTCCTTCTTCAAAATCCAAGCTCATCAATGGAGAAATCCACACTTTCTCTCTCTACCCAAGGTAAACTAAGAGTGTTTCTCTCTCTGCAATTAGGGAAAAATAGTCTAGTACAAAAGAAAAATGTCACCCCCCTTAAAAGGGAAAGAAAAGGGGTTTAAATAACAAATAAAACGAAGAGGGACGGAGGAAGTGGTGCGTGCGCGCAGCAGGTCCCGTGTGCGCGCACAGAGGGGTCTGCACGCACGCATAGGTGGGTGTGCATGCACGCACCCCTCTAGTGCTGCTGCAAGCACTCCCTCGAGCCAAGAGGGCACGACTGCTGGTGCTCTCGAGTGCGCTCTCATGCATCATGCTCGTACGATGGTGATGAACATGGCAGCCCAAGATCCTTCACTCTTGCGCTCTCAAGACTATAGCAAGTGATGATGGTGACGCACGAGAGCGCTAGCCATGAGTGGAAGCTTGCTCCTTGCCTTGAACTCTAGCCAACCAAACGACTTGAGGCCGCTTCTCGAGCATCCGAAACACTTAGAGATCCTTCCAAACAAGATCCCGAGCCTCGAACAACACCTACAATAAAAGAGGGAAAAGCAAGTAAAGTGGAAAAGACGAAAATACCCCTAAAATGCAAGAAAACACAGAAATGGACTACAAACCTTACTAGCAAGAAAACAAGGGAATAAAAGGGGAAAACACGAGAAAGAAAGCATAAAAGGACTCTAAACTACTCCCTAGGAGTGACATAAATGTCACTTATCAAATTCCCCCAAGCTAAACCTTTGCTCGTCCTCGAGCAAAGCTAAAGCAAAAGAGAACAAGATGGAATTATTGAAAGCAAAAGAAACAAAATAGAAACAAGGAGAAAGAATGTACACTAACTCACTGTCGTAGGAATCACGGTTGTTTTTAGCTGCAACAAGCCCTTAAAACCCCAAAGTCGCCTATGAGGACGAGTGAGGTCTCGTGAGGGTTTCCTAAGAGCTTATCCCACAACTCTCGACAAAAACCAAGGCAAGGCAACAAAAGGAAAAGAAACACAAAGAGAAAAAGCAAAACACAAGCTCATATATGGACAAGAGATGAGGACAAGTACTAATGAATGCAAACCTTTCTAAATGGACAAATGTATGCACGTTCCAAGATGTCAATGGTTGATTGAAACATAATACATGCTAAGCATAGAGAACTACTTAGGACTCAATCCACCCTAGCCCCAACCAATCGGGCCACGTTCTCTCCACTAACTTCAAATCAACCCTTAAGCTAGCTTCTCAAGATTCCACGAAGGAACCGGAAAAATATAAAGAAATGAGAATTTTGAGAAGGTAATCCCGACGTCTCAACTATGCATACTCTTTCCATAGGTTTGAAGTCTATCTCCCTCCACCGTTCTTTTGACCTAATCCACTAGAGTCTAAGGGTCTTTTTATTGGTTGTAACGTAAGGCTAAGGGTTAAGGCGGGGTAAAAATTTGAAATTTGGTGAAATTTCCTAAGTGAAGCCAAAAGTGCGGCCGACACTCAAAAATAACTCAAGGAATTCACTAAATATCAAGCAAAAATACCACTAATGCCATTCCCCTAAGCTTATTCAATTTGACAAACACACAATATTCCCCCCAAGCTTGAACAAAGCATTGTCCTCAATGCTTAAACTAAGGAAGAAAATGAAACCATCTAAAATATTTTTGTTGTTTTTGTTTTTTTCTTTTTTTTTTTCAATTTTTGATTTTTCTGTTTTTATTTTTTTTTTTAATTTTTTTATTCATTGTCCTTGCCTTTTCAAATCATGGACGACTTTTTCTTGAAACTTCATTTGATTTTCATGAATTGCATCATTCATCTCAAACTCAACTCTAACCAAATCACAAAGTGTTTCTTGCTTATGATCAACATTCTCAAAACGCAAACCTCACATGCCAATGCTTCACTAACTATAAGGGTTGGTTAACATAGGCCACTAGGTTTGTAATGCGGTTCAAACAAGAGCGGGAAACATAAGGCTCAAATTGGTTAGCAAGTAGGTCTATGCAAAATAGAAAATCAAATTTGTAACAAAATAAAAAGAAGATAAAGAAAAATGAGAAAGAAGTTCCCTTTTCCTCCCCTAGAGTGCTTTGGTCACGATCTTGAGAGCTATAAGTCAAAACAAGGATCAAGACATGCATAGCTAAGGATCCAAATGCGCCACACAACAAAGTGATGAAGGCTAGAACAATGTTACCTCACACGGGATTATAACTAAGCAAATACCAACCAAGGGTGCCAAATCCATTATAGAGAGCAACACCATCTTACCACATACCCGTGAACTAGGGTTTCATGGCGCCCTAAAAGTTCTTGACCCGGCTACCTTAGCATGTAATATCCTAGAGTCAACCAATGACACTCTCAAACCGTGCACACATTAACCACTTAGGAAGAAAGGCATTCAAGAGTAAACAAATCCAAAAGATATAATGTCCAAAATAAGTACAAACAAAGCACATTTTGCTAAACTTGCCTTGAAATAAACAAAAATCTTTTTGGATTTTTCAAAAGAAAGGAAACGCACATACCCAAAGACATTGCAAATTAAATCCATAGACCAATCAACATGACATAAGCGATCCTCCCCCCAAACATGATAACGCAATACATCCAATCAACCACAAAGAATCCAAGGGAAAGGGGGAGGAGAATTTCAATCCAAATATACCAAAATAAGTCCAACAAGGCATTGCTAGGAGAGAAAGCAAGAAAAGATATTACCGGATGAAGGTGGATGCAAGATTCACAAAAGGGCCAATATAACCTTTCAAACAAATACAATCTCTACAAGCAATGTTGTATAGCCAAATGCGAGCTAAAGTGGATCAAAACTTCGCAAATCAAATGCCCTGGGACACACGCTCTGAAGAAAAGGGAAAAAAAAGAAAACTATACACAAAAGAAGGTTAGTAACTTCAAAGATAACGAAAGAAAATAAAAAGAAAAAAAATAATAAAAGAAAATAAAGAAGAAAAACTATTCTAGGGAATGGAACTAACGGGAATCAGGTAGCAAGAGTGAAATTGAATCATAGAGTCATCACAAAGCAATAGAACAATAATCAAATGAAACAAACAACGATACAAAGCATTAACAGATCACCATCAACAAGAAGCCGACATGAACGGCGCAGACCAACAGAGAAGCATGAAACAACAACCATCAACACTGAAAAAGAAAAGAGACCAAGAGTGAACCATATAAGCAAAGGGGCAAGTAAAGCGCACAACACCTAAAAATTATACCCCTAAGCCTCAACGGAACTACCCCTCACCTAAGACCAAACATGAAATGCAAAAAGGCGATACTAAAGAAACAACCGAGAAGGGGGGTAGCCAAGATGGGATCACTCGGCACTATGGTAAGGGGTAGAATGAGTACTCCCCTCACCGGTCTCCAAAATGGCATGATTAGAGCTAACCAAATCGCCTACCTCTACGGGAGCCTTACCCTTCAATCTACCCAACCTCCTTGCCTTATCCACCTCGAAAAAATGAGACCAATCATCTAAGATTGGCGGACCTGATAAACCCCACCTACCAAACGTCTCGGGGTCAGGAAAAGGTAAAGGGTTTGCAGGGTCATAGGTGTAGTCACAACGACCGGGCTTTCTATAGTCATAAGTGGCCGGGGAAGTGCCCACAATAGCACTAGGGGGAACATGGGGGCCTTCCCAATAAGGATAACAAGGCCGAGGACATATGGATGGGTCAAAGGGTTCCCACTGAGGGATAGGTCCTTGTTGGACCGGGAGATAAGGGTAGTTGAGGTATGGTTCGATCTCTCCCCTCCTAACATGCAAATCATATACTTGTCGAGCATGATAGTCATAGCCAAGAACAAAGTCTTCCCCCAAAGGCATAGGAGATAGGTGACCGACAGGCATAAAAGACAAAATATTGACAATAGAATCCAATTTAGCATGCAAAGTAGCTAACTCAATTGAAGAGGAAGAAGAGGTAGAGGAAGGGGTAGGTGTACCTCCCCGATCATTCGGGGGTAAGGCTTGGAAATTCGACAGAGGGGCATCGTCGGAGTTGGCGCGCTGGCGATTAGTCCTCCGACGAAGAGAAGGATCAATGCCACACTTCGGGGGCCACCAAATAATGGTATTGTTCTTCTTCTTTGTCCTTTGGGTGGTCTCCTTGCTTGGAATCAAGAACCAATCCGCAACCCGATTGACCTTCCAAATGAAAAGATCAGGCCTCGTTGTCCGCTCAAGAAATTTTTGATTGACAAGTGCATAGATGTTGAGGGAGTGAGAGGGAGCTTTTTCCTTTGGGTACACAATAGGTGAAAGATTAACAAGCAATGCCTTGTAAGAATCCTCAAGGCCCATGGCAAGAATTGTGATCATTCCCCCAATTTGAATGCTTCCCGAGAGCGTAACACCGTCTCTAATATCAAGAAAACGGTTTATCAAATGTTGAGTGAAGTCTACCAATTCAAGCTCTCCTTGATCATGGTTAGCCATCCATAGCCAACACAACTCTTCACGAGAAATGGCGCCCAAAGAGTCCTTGGAACAAAGAGCATAAGTGAGGATGCGATTGAAATAGCGCATGGCCGGATGAACAATGGAAGCGGCCTTGGAAGTTTGGGCCTCATAGTAACCCTCCTTAGAGATGCTACACCACCACTTTTGCTCATCATATTGATAAGAATCGCTCATCCTGACATTTGCCGGGTAGACAAGATGATCTTCATCCGCGGAAGTAGGAAAGCGGAAGTAAGCACCAAGTTGAGATTCCGAAATTCGATGGTCACAATTGAAGAGTTGAAATGTCAAGACCCTTGAGCTCTCATTATCCTCATCATCCTCCCGCACTACCTCGAGAGATGAGAGGAACTCGAAAGTCAAACGAGCATATGTAGGAGCATTAAGGTCCAAGAAGTCCAAAAGGCCCAAATTCCGTGCAAGAAGACGGACATCTCGGTCAATACCAAGCATCGTAGTTGTTTCACGATGATAGAATCTTGTAAACTTGAGCTTTCTCTTTGAGAGTTGAATGAACCTCACCCAATGAAGTTCCTTTGAAAATTCAATCCCGTAAGTCTCAACAACTTCGGGAGGAGGGGGAAGAACATGTCGGGATTCACTAGTGCTTGGCCTAGCCCTTTTCTTACGACGTAAAGGAGCCATCTACAAGAAAAAGAGCCAAGGATGAGCAATTTGCCATGAAATTGATGCGCAAACAAGTGCACAAAATATGCAAGAAATCACCACCAATTAAAAATGGATAATTGCTAATGAAATTTCAAGCTTAAAATTAAATACCCTAAGGCAATAGTAATTCACCATGAATTTGGTTCACAAACAAGTGCACAAGTATGACAATAAATCCTCATCAAATAAAAATAGAGAATTGCCAATGAAATTGCAACCACAAAGATAATCACACCAAAGCAATAGCAATTCACCATGAATTTGGTACAAATACAAGTGCACAAGAATTACAAGAAATCCTTAAACAAATAAAATAGAGAATTGCTAATGAAATTGCAAGCACAAAGGTAGCCCAACATGAATGAAATAAGGTTTAGGACAAAGAACTAGTGCCATGTTCATAGAAGCAACATAAAAATTTGCAATTGGAATAAAGAAGCAACTAGGAACAAATTAAAGGAAAAAGTCCATTGAAATCATACCTTAATGATGCTTGAAAGCACTTGAAATTGGAATGAAAGAATGAAATTAACCAAATAGAACACCAATTTACAAGCTTTAAGACCAAAAATCAAACCCCCAAATTCGAAATTCAAAACCCCAAAATCGAATTTTTTTTTATTTTTATTTTGAACCGAAAAACTGCAGTTTTTTGGAGTGAAATTCCGAAAATTTTGTGGTTATTTGCAGCAATCCGTGAGGAAAAAGGAGAGAGGAAAGGAAAAATGGAGGAGAAAGTGAAAGGGGAAGTCGGGGAGAGAGAATGAGGGGAAATAAGGGGATAAGAGGAATGAAAGAAGAAAAGTAAAGAAGAAAAAAAATTGGATGTCGGGGTTGGCTGTGCGTGCGTGCACACCCTGCTGTGCGCACGCACAGCAACAGCAGGCAGGCTGGGGGGGCTGGGCTTGAGAGCTGCGAGCACGCTGGGCTGTGCGTGCGTGCACACCCAGCTGTGCGTGCGCACAGCCCAGGCAGGTGAGACGAGGGGGAGTTCGGGTTGAGGAAGGGGGTAAGGAGGTGTGGTGGAGGATAAGGGAGGGGTGGGGTGTAGGTTAGGAGACAGCAGGTGGTAATAAAATAGCAGGCAGAGAAAAAAAAATAAAAAAAAAATAAAAAAAATAAATAAAAAATAAAATAAAATAAAATAAAATAAAGTAATTTTAAATAAAATAAAAATATAATAACTTGGCTTGGGAATCTGCCTCGGACCTCGAACTCGAACCTACACACAAACGAACCCGAGAGTGAGACCGAGACAATTAAAATAAAATGGAAATAAACAAATTAAATAAACTAAAACTAGCAAAAATAAAACAAAAACTAAACAAGCAAATAAAGTAAAATAAAATAACAAAGAAAAAGTTAGAAAGTCGGGTTGCGTCCCGGGTCGCGCTTTTGTTTATCGTCGTTAGCTCGACGTTCTTCGAGATGTTTAAGGAGGGTGAAATTGACGATGCACATCAATTAGAGTAACAAAAGTTGGTTGATCACTTGGGGATCCTTCAAAATAAGGCTTGAGACGGTGGCCGTTGACTTTGAAAGGAGAGTGGCCATCTTGGAAACTTTCATAAGCACCATACGGAAACACGTCCGTAACAGTGTATGGCCCACTCCATCTTGATCGGAGTTTGCCCGGGAAGAGCTTCAACCTTGAGTTAAAGAGGAGCACCTTTTGCCCTTTGACAAAATCTTTCTTGATGATTTGGGCGTCGTGCCACACTTTTGATCTTGCCTTGTACATACTTGCATTCTCATAGGCACTCAACCTCAACTCCTCTAGCTCATGCAATTCTAAAAGCCTTTGCTCCCCCGCACTATGGAGATCCAAGTTGATTTGCTTGATTGCCCAATGAGCACGATGCTCTATCTCCACGGGTAAATGGCAATTCTTCCCATATACAAGCTTGTAAGGGGTGGTCCCAATTGGCGTCTTGAAGGCGGTCCTATAAGCCCATAGACAATCGATGAGCTTAGAGGACCAATCCTTCCTCGTTCTGGCAACTGTCTTCTCCAAGATCACTTTGAGCTCTCTATTTGTGACCTCCGCTTGACCACTTGTTTGGGGGTGATAAGCAAGCCCCCGCTTGTGAGTTACCCCATATTTCTCAAGTAGTCGCACGAAGGTGTGGTGTTTGAAATGCGACCCCCCATCACTAATAATCGCTCTCGAAACACCGAATCTTGGGAAGATCACTTTCTTGAAGAGGTTAACCACCACTTTTGAGTCATTTGTTGGAGAAGCTACGGCCTCCGCCCATTTGGACACGTAGTCAACGGCAACCAAAATATATTTGTTCCCATTTGAGGAGATAAAAGGGCCCATGAAATCTATCGCCCACACATCGAAGACCTCAAGCTCAAGGATGGGGTTTTGTGGCATTTCATCCCTTCTCGAAATATTCCCCACCCGATGACATCTATCGCATTTCTTGACAAACATCCACGAATCTTTGAATAAAGAAGGCCAAAAGAGCATTGATTGAAGAACTTTTGAGGCGGTTTTCTGAGCACTCATATGCCCACCACAAGGAGAAGAGTGGCACATATGGAGAACACTTTGAAACTCATCGCCGGGGACGCATCTCCTCAACAACCCATCAACCCCTCTCTTCAACAAAATCGGTTCATCCCAAATATATCTCTTTGCCTCGTGCTTGAGCTTTCGACGTTGTTGTGAAGTAAAATCCGGAGGTATGGCACCACAAGCCAAGTAATTCACAATATCCGCATACCATGGAGCCGACTTCACCTCAAGAACATATAACACATCATCCCTTAGAGCATCCTCTATTGGCAAACCATCATCCTTGAACCTTGCACTGCCTAACCTTGAAAGGTGATCCTCCACCACATTCTCGGCTCCCTTTTTATCTCTCATTTCATAATCAAAGTCTTGGAGAACTAAAACCCATCTCAACAACCTTGGTTTAGCTTCCTTCTTCCCTATCAAATATTTGAGAGCCGAATGGTCGGTGTACATAATTGTCCTAGAACCAATGAGGTAGGTTCTAAACTTCTCAAATGAGTGAATAACCGCTAAGAATTCCTTCTCGGTGGTTGTGTAGTTTCGTTGGGCGTCGTTGAGAGTTTTGGACAAATAATGTATGACATGAAGCTTCCCATCCTTTCGTTGCCCAAGAACCGAACCAATAGCCTTATCACTTGCATCGCACATGAGCTCAAATGGAAGGGACCAATCCGGGCCTTGGACAATAGGGGCGGTGCAAAGGGCCTCTTTCAACCTACAAAAAGACTCTTGACAAGCATCATCAAATATAAACTCTTTATCTTGTTGCAATAGGGATGTGAGAGGCTTTGCAATCAAAGAGAAGTCTTTTATAAAACGCCGATAGAACCCGGCATGGCCAAGAAAAGATCTCACTTCCCTCACGTTGGTGGGGGGAGGAAGTTTCTCAATGACCTCTACCTTGGCTCTATCAACCTCAATGCCGGCATGGGAAATTTTGTGCCCAAGAACAATCCCACTCTGTACCATAAAATGGCACTTTTCCCAATTTAACACGAGGTTAGCCCTCTCACATCTTTCTAAGCAACGAGATAAATTAGATAGACAATCTTCATAGGTGGCTCCTCTAACGGAGAAGTCATCCATAAAGACCTCTATCTCATCCTCAATCATATCACTGAAAATAGACATCATACAACGCTGGAATGTTGCGGGAGCATTACAAAGCCCAAAAGGCATCCTACGATACGCATAAGTACCATAGGGACATGTGAAAGTCGTCTTCTCTTGATCCTTGGGGTCAATCGGGATTTGGAAAAATCCCGAATAACCATCAAGAAAAAAATAGAAGGAATGCTTTGTAAGCCTCTCCAACATTTGATCAATGAACGCTAATGGAAAATGATCTTTGCATGTACTTGTGTTGAGTTGGCGATAGTCAATGCACATGCGCCAACCGGTTACAAGCCTAGTGGGGACTAGTTGATCATGATCATTTTTCACTACCGTCATTCCCCCTTTCTTAGGCACAACTTGCACGGGAGATACCCAATCACTATGAGCAATTGGGTATATAATTCCCGCATCAAGAAGCTTAGCCACTTCCTTCCGCACAACCTCTTGCATGGAAGGGTTAAGCTTCCTTTGCCTTTGCCTAACGGGTTTGACATCTCCCTCTAAATCAATTTTGTGCATGCATAAAGAAGGACTTATACCTTTGATGTCATCAATGGTATAGCCTAAAGCTTTCTTGTGTTTTTTCAAAACATTGATCAAGAGGGAGGTTTGCTCCTCCGTTAGGTTGGAATTAACAATTACGGGGAAAGACTCATTAGAACCAAGAAATTCATACCTCAAGCCCAAAGGTAGAGGTTTCAAGTCTACCTTTGGTGCTCCCTTACCATTGGTGCTCTCCTCTCTTTCCTCAACTTGAAAGAGGTCATAGGTGTGAAAAGCCTCCTCCTCCATGCTCTCATCCATGCACTCGCTCTTGCTTTCTTCTAGCAAATCCTCATAGAATTGAATGTCGTCCTTGTGAGCACCTAGCTTAGAATCATTCAACAATACACTTTCTAGGGGATCGTTAGAAGCATGCAAATGAGAACGAGAAAATTCACTAAGTATGGTATCTAGAACATCTACTCTAAAGCATTCACCACTTGAGGAAGGTTGTTGCACGACATTATTCAAATCAAACTCAATTGAATCATTGTCAATTTTCAAAGATATTTTGCCCTCCTTCACATCAATAATGGCCCTAGAGGTGGATAAAAATGACCTACCCAAGATAATAGGAATCCTTTCATCCTCATCCATCTCTAGCACATAAAAATCCACGGGAAATGTGAACTTTCCTACCCTAAGGGGAATGTCCTCAACCTTACCCATGGGAAATTTAATGGACCGATCCGCTAGTTGGAGAGTAATGTTAGTGGGGGAAAGGGTTCCTACACTAAGCTTTAGGTAGACGGAGTAGGGCATGAGGCTCACACTTGCTCCTAAATCACACAAAGCTTTGTCAAACTCAATGCCATTAATAGAACAAGGGATGGAAAAACTACCCGGATCCTTCAACTTGGCGGGAAGTTTGTTGGAAAGGATTGCACTACAATTGGCGGTCAAGCTCACCGTTTCACACTCCCTTCTCCCACTCAATAAATCTTTCAAAAACTTAGAGTAATGGGGCATTTGTTTCATGGCATCTACAAAAGGGAGGGAAACATGCAAATTCTTAATCACATCCAAAAACTTCCCAAATTGAGCATCAAGCTTAGCTCTCACAAATCTTTGGGGAAAAGGTAGTCTCTCCTCTCTAGGTTGGAGATTTAGGGGCAGGGGGGTAGTCTCCTTCTCCTTTTACACCTCAACATCCTTCTCCTTCTCAACATTAGAAGGCTCTTTGGTTCTCTCATCCCCTCTCTCTAACTCCACCTCATTTTGAGGTTCCTCCTCAACTAAGGGGTTATTCCCTACTTCCTTTCCACTCCTTGTTGTCATGGCATACAAAGGTTTTGGGTTGACTCCTTGACTAGGGATAGAGTAAGAAGAAGAAGAAGAAGAAGAGGAATTAGAAGCAAGTTGGGCAATTTAGGTTTCAAGCATTTTCATATGAGCATTGGCTCGCTTTTTATCCTCCTCATTTCTCTTCTTTTCCTCCTCATGCATTTTCATGATGGCATCTAGCTTAGCCATCACGGGATCATTAGGAGGGGCCTCAATTTGAAGAGGTTGTTGAGGTGGAGGAAGTTGGGCTTGATGGAAACCCGGAGGCCTATTGGTTTGGGCATAGTTAGAAACATTTTGGCCCCTATTGCCTCCGGTGCCTTGGTTGGGAGCATTGCTTTGTCGATTGTTTCCCATGTTACCTTGGTCACCAAAATTTTGATTTTGATGGTCATGGTATCGGGAGTTGGGTTGTTGGTTTTGGTAGCCATATCCCCTTTGGTTATAGTAGCCTCTTCCATTGAAATTGGAAGGGCCTCCCCCACCATGGTATTGGTTACCATAACCACCACCACTTTGGTTCCAACCACGGTATCCACCTTGATTCCAATTCCCCATTTGATTGGAGTTTGGCCTCAAGTTCCCTACATTTTCCATTCTAGGAGAAAAATTCATAGCATTGACATCTTCTACATTATCATCATGTTCATAGGGAGGGGGTTGAACTTCACAAACATACACACAATGGGAGGTATCATGATCATAGGTTTCACAATTTGAGCAAAACATGCATCCTTGAGGCATTTTATTATAAGAAGAGGGGGAAGAAGTGGTCATACCATTGCCTCCCTTGGTTGAAGGGGAGGTATTACCATGAGGGTTGGACCTTTCTTTCATAAATTCATCCATTTGCTTGGCCATTTTGGAGATTTGGGTTGAAAGGTTGTTGATTGCGTTGGCTTGCTCCAATGCATAGACACCCTTGCTAGAAGTGGCATCCCTTTCTCCTTCATACCAATCATCTTAATGCTTTGCGGCCTCTTCTATGATGCATTCCACTTCATCCTCTCCTTTGCTCATGATAGGACCGCCGGCGGCGGCATCTAGGCTTGTTCTCCCTTGAGGTGAGAGACCTCCATAAAAAGTGTGGATGAGTTGATACTTGGGTATCCCATGATGTGGGCATTGACGTTGAAGCTCTTTGTACCGGTCCCATGCCGCACTTAGAGTCTCACCACTCTTTTGGTGAAAGCCTTGAATCAAAGACCGAGCCTCGACGGTCTTCCTATGGTTGTAAAATCTCCTCAAGAAAGCCGTAGTTACTTGGTCCCAAGTTGTGAGAGAGTTAGGGGGCACCTCCTTCTCTAGCCATTCTAGACCTCTCCCAATTAAAGAAAATGGAAACATCTTGAGGCGGATGTACTCTTGAGTCACTCCGTTGGCTTTGATTGTGTCACAATATTTCTCAAATTCTTTTAAATGCTCATGAGGGCTCTCAAATTTCCCACCCGAGAATTGTTTCCTCTCTATCAAAGCAATCAAATTGGGCTTGATTTCGAAATTGTTGGCTTGAGTGGTAGGAGTTAGGATCCCACTTTGGGCTCTAAAGGCTTCGGGAGCCCCAAGATGACTCAAAGGTGTATTCTCTCCCATTTTAGAACCTTCTTCACTTTCGGACTTAAAGATTGAAAAGGGGTTGATTTCCGGACTTGATGGCGAATTAGGGCTATCTAAGTCTTCACTTGAGGGTGAAGATGGTGGAGTATCTTCCAATTCTCTTACTCCTTCTTTCGTTGGGGTGTGAGAATTTCTACTCCTCACTCTCGTTTCTCTTCGAAGTAAGGACAAAGATCTTTCTAGCTTTGGATCAATGGGAATCAAAGACCTTGAGCGAGTTCGTCCTCTGTTCATACAACAAAGCTAAGGAGAACGTAAGCAATGACAAGTAACAAGTAGTAACAAATACTAACAAACAAGGAATGAGATAGTCTCAAATAAAGTAATGAAAAAGCAATGGAAGCCGTCTCCCCGACAACAACGCCAATTTGACAAGGAATAAACGTGTCGTCAATTGTCTATCCCTAGATCAAATATAATTTATACACCTAAACAACCTAATACAAGTATAAGGCAAGCATAGGGGTCGAACCACAAGGAGACATGCATAAACACCACATTCACTACTTAATACTTAAGCTACCTCGGAACGAGAAGTGTGAAAAGCTAAGAAATTAAACTAGAGATTAAGAATGATTAAAAATCAATATAACTAAGCACCAAGGGAAGTAGGTAGATGTAGTTGCCAATTGATCATGCAATAACACGGAAGCAAAGCAATGGTAAACTAAGCATGCAAGAATATCGAATTAAAGCTCAATCTAACTGCCTTCCGGGGTTAATCAATTTCTCCTAACATAGCCTCCATGTTTCCACACTAGAACCATATATTAGAAGGTGCAATCAAAGAACTATCGATAACAATGAACCTTAACTAAGTCAACTTCCGTTTCTTGTTAGCAAAGATTCACCTTTAATCAACTAACAATGTGCACTTGCAAGAAGATTAAAGAATATCAAACATACAAAGACTTTAATCACCATTAACAAAACCCCAACATCATAAGCATGAATCAATCAACAACTACACCATCCCCCACACCCTTGGCTAGGTGACTACTCACAAATCATATTGAAAACAATATCAATCATCAAATCAATAAGCATCAACATGATTAATAAGCAAAGAAAAATAAATCAAAATAACCAAGCAAAACAAAATGCAAAGGTAAAGAGAAAGAGTAAGAAATTGCTCATTAATTGAAGTTAAAGATCTACAAAGGTTGATCAAATTCCTTCTTCAAAATCCAAGCTCATCAATGGAGAAATCCACACTTTCTCTCTCTACCCAAGGTAAACTAAGAGTGTTTCTCTCTCTACAATTAGGGAAAAATAGTCTAGTACAAAAGAAACACGTCACCCCCCTTAAAAGGGAAAGAAAAGGGGTTTAAATAACAAATAAAACGAAGAGGGACGGAGGAAGTGGTGCGTGCGCGCAGCAGGTCCCGTGCGCGCGCACAGAGGGGTCTGCACGCATGCACAGGAGGGTGTGCATGCACGCACCCCTCTAGTGCTGCTGCAAGCACTCTCTCGAGCCAAGAGGGCACGGCTGCTGGTGCTCTCGAGTGCGCTCTCATGCATCATGCTCGTACGATGGTGATGAACATGGCAGCCCAAGATCCTTCACTCTTGCGCTCTCAAGACTATAGCAAGTGATGATGGTGACGCACGAGAGCGCTAGCCATAAGTGGAAGCTTGCTCCTTGCCTTGAACTCTAGCCAACCAAACGACACGAGGCCGCTTCTCGAGCATCCGAAAGACTAAGAGATCCTTCCAAACAAGATCCCGAGCCTCGAACAACACCTACAATAAAAGAGGGAAAAGCAAGTAAAGTGGAAAAGACGCAAAAACCCCTAAAATGCAAGAAAACACAAAAATGGACTACAAACCTTACTAGCAAGAAAACAAGGGAATAAAAGGGGAAAACACGAGAAAGAAAGCATAAAAGGACTCTAAACTACTCCCTAGGAGTGACATAAATGTCACTCATCAACCGGCTGTCCATTGAGATACCTAATCGAATGAAGAGTTCCGTCCAGTCACGGAACCAAAATAAATTTTACCAGTTCCATGAGGAGGTGGGCCATGACACCAACGAGTGCTTCAGTCTACAGCGGACGTTGGACCGTCTGGCTGACAAAGGACTTCTAAAGTCCTACATTTCGAAGTCCCTAGCCGGGGCAAAAAAGAAAAACAAGGGTAAGCCCTCCAAGGCTACCCCCCAGCCTACTAGTAGTTCGGATACCGACAGAAATCCGGTCTACACCATAGCAGGCAGATTCTCTTGTGGTGGCCCTACCATCCGGGGCACCAAAAGCCATCTTCGAAAGATGGATAAGGATGATGATGAGCAGGCGTCTGCCAGCTCCACCTTTCCGGATGTCCTCATTACTGAGAAGGACAGGGGCAGCGTCCGCCGCCCGCATGACGACTCGGTTGTCATTGAATGCAAGGTCGCCAACCAGTTAGTTGGGCACATCGTTATTGACACCGGCAGCTCGTCAGACATCATCAGCCTCCGGTGCTTGCAGAAGCTGAAATACAATTCCAGCAGCATGCATCCGGTCACCCACCCCTTGGTTGGTTTTGGGGGTGGGATGGTTTACCCAGCCGGAAGAATTGACTTACCCATCCGGCTGGGAGAAAAGGGCTAGGGACGACATATTATCGTCAGATTCTTGGTCGTTGAGGAGTTGACTGCCTATAACATTATCCTTGGGAGGCCAACCCTCAACGAAGCCAAGGCGGTGATCATCCCGTCTCCCATGCTCATCAAGTATGAGAGGGATGATGGCTCTGTTGGTTCCCTGAACGGGGATTAGAAGACGACCCAAGAGTGTTATCTCTCAGCGGTCAAAGATAATGTGGCCTCAGACGGCCAGGGGAAGGAACCAATAGACCTTGACAATGTCAAGGATGCCCATTCACCCCCACCAGCAGCCGGAAAAAAGAGAAAAGCTGCAGAGCTGGTGGAGGTGAAAAAAGAAAAGAAATAGCAATCACTGACCGGTGAACGGTCAGAGGAGCTCCGTCCCCAACCGGCTGGTGAAAGTATTGATCTTGTTCTGGACGACAGCCGTCCAGAGCGAACTGTTAAGGTTGGGACGGTAGCTAATGCTGTTCTGGGTGCAGACTTGCACCTTTTGTTGAAAGAATTCAAAGATGTGTTTGCCTTTGAAGTGGAAGAGATGCCAGGCATCAGCCCTGATCTCGCTGTCCACAAACTTACCGTGGATCCAAAAATGAAGCCCATCCGGCAAAAGAAGAGAAACCACGGTGAGGAAGGAAGTCAGGCGGCAGCTGCCAAAGTAAAAAAGCTGCTGGATGCCAGGTTCATTCGGCCTTGTAATTTCCCCGACTGGGTGGCAAACGTTGTGCTTGTAAAGAAGCCGAATGGTACCTGGCGGATGTGTGTAGACTACACAGACCTCAACAAGGCATGCCCAAAGGATAGTTATCCACTTCCAAAAATTGACAGTTTGGTTGATTCAACAGCCGGTCATGCCTTGATGAGTTTCATGGATGCCTATTCCGGCTTCCATCAGATACCCCTGTGGAAAAAAGATCAAGAAAAGATGGCCTTCGTCACTAATCAGGGACTATTCTGTTATACTGTGATGCCGTTTGGCTTGAAGAATGCGCCGGCTACGTTCCAACGGATGATTAATACAGTCTTCATTAGTCAATTGGGAGGAACGTAGAGGCTTATATTGATGACATGATAGTCAAATCCAAGCAGCAGGCGGATCACCTTGCCGATCTCCGAGAAACCTTCACCACACTCAGGCGGCATAAGGTTATCTTAAATCCTAAGAAATGCGTCTTTAGTGTTGAGTCTGGGAAGTTTCTCGGATTCCTGATTGATCAAAGGGGGATAAAGGCTAACCCTGAGAAGATACAGGCGGTAATTGACATGAAGTCACCCCGCACTGTTAAGGAAGTACAGAGACTCACCGGTTGCCCGGCCGCCTTGGGACGATTCCTCAGCCGATCGGGTGATAAATGCCTTTACTTCTTCCAAGCAATCAGGAAGAAGACTAGATTTGAATGGGGGGATGATGCTGAGGCGGCCTTCTAGAAATTGAAAGAACACTTGCACTCTTTGCCAAGGCTTGTCAGTCCTTTACCTAGAGAAAAGTTGTACATGTTTTTAGCCGTCTCAGACCATTCCCTGAGTGCCATTCTCCTTGCTGAACGAGACGGCACTCAGCTCCCGGTATATTTCATTAGCCATGTTTTGAAAAATGCTTAACTCCGGTACCCCATGGTGGAAAAATTTGGTCTTGCTTTATATATGGCCTTTAAAAAGTTGAAGCCATACTTTCTGGCCCATCCGGTTGTAATTTACACCGACCAGCCCCTCAAGCGGCCAATGTCTACTTTGGAGTCATCCGGAAGAATGTTAAAGTGGGCGATTGAAATGCAAAGTCTTGAAATCACCTACGAAGCAAGGAAAGCAGTGAAAGGTAAGGCGTTTGCCGACTTCATTGTTGTAATGACTCGTCCGATTCTTCCAGATAATATTGATCAGGTTTGGAAGGTGTATGTAGACGGGAGCTCTACGAAGAACGGCTGTGGTGCAGGCATTGTTTGTGAATCTCCAGAAGGAGATAGATATGAGTATGCACTACGGTTCAAGTTTCAGGCCTCAAATAACGAGGCGGAGTATGAAGCCCTACTAGCCGGAATCCGCATGTGTAAGGCGGCAGGGGCAACAAAGATTGACACCCATTCTGATTCTCAGTTGGTTGTTAGCCAGTATGAGGGCACTTATGAAGAAACTCATCCGGCTATGATCAAATATCTTCACGCTGTCAAAGATGAGGCTGGGACACTCGAGGAATTCAGATTGAATCAAGTGCCCCGGTCAGATAACCACCTGGCGGATGCGCTATCAAAGTTGGCATCATCCGCCTGCCATGATACGCCTCGGTAAGTCTTTTGGGAAGTTCTTGAAAAAAGAGGTATTTATGAAGAGCCCATTGGAATTCTGGATCGAAGTTCTACTTGGATGGATGGCATCTGGGCATATCTTGCAGACGGTACGCTCCCTGATTCACCTCAGGAGGTAGCCGTCATGAAAAAGAGAGCAGCTAACATCGAGTTGAGAAACAGAGAACTCTTCAAGGCTGGATTTCTCAAGCCCTTGTTGAAGTGTGTTACCCCAGAGAAGGAGAAAGTGGTTCTCGAAGAGCTGCATGCGGGATTCTGCGCCTTCCATATAGGCGACAAGTCCCTAGCCGTCAGAGCTAGGCGGCATTATTTTTGGCTTACCCTTGAGGCAGACGCCAAAGAAGTTGTGAAGAAATGTGATAAATGCCAAAGGTTTGGCAAGCTAATACATCGCCCGGCTACTGATCTGACGGCAATCCACAGCCTAGTCCCGTTTGTTAAATGGGGCATGGACATTTTGGGTCCTTATACGCCTGCTCCAGGCGGAAAACGCTATATCTTGGTGGCTGTGGACTATTTCACCAAATGGGTAGAGGCGGAGGCAGTTAAGAATAACAAGACAAAGGATGTCATCTCTTTCATTTGGAAGAACATCATCACCCGGTTTCGGGTACCTATGTCTATGGTATTTGACAACGGCCCTCAGTTCGAAACGCCTCAGCTCAAGACTTGGTTAGGATATCGGGGTATCTCAAGTTACTTCGCCTTAGTTGGCCGTCCTCAAGCAAACGGTCAGGTTGAGGCATTCAACAAACTCATCTCAGACATCATCAAAAAGAAAATTGAAAGAGCCGGTGGTTTATGGGCTGAAGAGTTAATTCATGTCCTATGGGCCATCCGAACAACTGCCAAGGGGTCAACCGGAGAAACCCCATTTCTCATGGTATACGGAGCTGAAGCCGTTTTGCCCATTAAACATTATGAGCCTACGCTCAGAGTGATGCTCTATGATGAGGAGGCAAATTGGGAGGCCATGCGGCTGGCATTTGACTCCCTCCCGGAACGCAGGGGCAATGCTGGCCTGCGAATTGAGATATACCGTCTAAGAATGACGAGAGCCTACAACAAAAGAGTGCACAAACGTCCTTTGAAAGTGGACGATTTTGTGTTACAAAAATGGAGGCAACTGGTAGGGCCAATAAGCTTGGAAAGCTAACTCCTAATTGGGAAGGCCCCTACCGGATTTATGAAGAAGTTAGGGATGGCACATACCGCTTGGAAACCCCAGACGGTAGACACCTGCCTAGAACTTGGAATGTAGATAACCTAAAAAAGTACTACTTTTGAGTATTGTAAAGTTTTTTGTAACAAGAAGTGTTAATGAGAAATGCTTTTGTTTAATTTATTGTCTTTTAATTTCCGTCTGGGTTTACCCATACTAGTATTATAAAGTTTAGTAACAAATTTACTATGTGAATTACTTGAGGCCAATGGCCAGATAAAAAACTAAGTTTGACACTTGGTATTTAAAATCAAAAGTCCATAGTGAAGAGGCCAATGGCCGGATCCTTAAGCTAAGCACAAAACCGCCTAGTGGCTATGCAACCGGTCTCCAACTAGACCAGAGGCCAATGGCCAGATGGTTGTCTTTTTTAAAAATTCGTCTATCCTGTTATGGATATAGGCGTCCGGCGACACCCCTCCGGGTGTAATCGTCGCAGAGGACAGCCACCTTGCTCGTTCTATGTACCCATGCAGGCGGCAAAGATTGAACGGCTAAATTAGCCAACTCATAGCTGTCTGACTTAACTTTTTCTTCTAAGTAATATGTGGTCGTGTAAACTCCGGATGTTCTCAAACATCAGTCGGAGTACCGTCATAAGCTCTTACTTAGGATTATTTTATCTTCAAGTTGCGCACTCCCCTTATTGGGGCAGAACCTTTTTGCGTAATGGCTATAGAATACCCAGGCGGTTTGATACCGACTGGGGCAGAGGTTGTATGCCTGTCATTTGACCGGATGTGTACTTGGTTTGGGGCAATCACTATTGTGATTGATTGTCATACAAACATCCCATACTGTTTTTAGTATGAGAAGTTTCCAAGACAATCAATCATTTTTCAGATTAAACCAACCACACAGCCGTCCATGGGCAAGGACAGCCGAATTGGTACCTGTCGCATACTTTTCGTAAGACATGCAAAATCACAAGTATATATGCAAAAGTATATATGCAAAAGTGAAAGAATCGAAATATTGAAAAAATTGTGCAAGTATAAGAAAAACCGACTGAGTCGGTATACTTCATAAATAGAAATTGCCTCAAAGGCCAAAATAATTGTTACCCGGAATCACTTCCGATAGGGAAATAATTGTTACCTGACCCCATGGTCGGTAAAGGATACATCATTTACTCGGCACACAGGCCGGAAATGCAAAAGAAAGTTAAAAAGAAAGTTGGTTGGTTGGCATACTGCCGCTGAATCCAAGAGCTTGATTACTCTTGGGGAGGTTGCTGTCCTGGCTGTTGTTGCTGCTTCGGCTGGTCCTGCACCGGGGGGAGGTCTTCTTCAGTATTCACAGCCTCTTTAGGCTGGTTCTCTTGACCTTCTTCCTGCTCCCCCGCCTGCTCAGCTTCATCATAAGAGACCTCATATCCCTGCTCTTCAGCCCAGACTTTGAAGCGAGGCAGTGCTTCCTCTCCAAGAACTTGAGCATCATACATTGCTGTGGCGTAATCATACCTCAGCTTGTAGTATTTAAAATCTACTCTTGGGTTAAGGAGGTTCCAGACTAACCTCAGACGGGCTTGAGTATCTTTTTCATTTTCCTGGACCAGCCGGCCTGCTCCTTAGCCATTTCCTCATGATGCTGAGTCTTCAGGTTGGCCAGCTCCACCCCCAACCGGGAATTATCAGCCCGGAGTTGGTAATTTTCTTTATCAGCACCTTCCAATGCCTTGAGATCAGATTCAGCATTCTTCAGTTTTAGCTCAAGGTCGTTGGCCCGGTTGTTCGCCGCCTCATTAGCAGTCGTCAGAGTCTGAACCAGCTCCTCCTGTTTCAACTCCATTGCTTTTATCTCAAGATCAAACATATTATATGCATGTTCAGCAGAGTTGAGATTTTCAATTGCCCTTCTTTTGGCGTCATTTACCTCTTCCTGCTTCCGCCTGAAGGGAACCCGGAGCTCGTCCACTCTCAGCATAACCTGGATGAGTCAGCCAGGAAAGTTAGTACTCAATGCAATGAAATGAAAACACAAGTCCAAAAGTTAAGACAACATACCTCCGCCAGTTGGCCCATTATCCGGTCAAAGTCCACTACCTGCAGATCAGGTACTGAGCCTTTCTCCGTCCGGGTGAGGGTCCTCACCATCCGTTTGGCAAAAGCCGGGAAGTCAAGTGCCCCGGAGGTAGCATCTGCACCAAAAGAAGTACTTGGTGAGAGTGAAGCAGCATATGCAGCATTCATCCGTCCCCAGCTATTCACTGAGCCACCGGATGGGTCTACCTTAGTCAGTGGGTAAGGGATTTCAAGAAGGAATTATGTCTTCGATAAGTGCAATTACTAGATATATCAAGGATCACTATTATGGAGATAATAAGTTCATTCTATAGGGTCGTTAATATCTGGTGCTAGATATGATAATTGATCTTTGGGTTAGTTAAATAGCCCAAAGCCTTATAGAATGGATCCTATGAGGTCACACACCAAGGGTATTGGGTTAAACAAGTAAGAGGCCCATTAATGGGCCTCATGAGGATATAACAAGCCGTGTAAGGAATAGAGCTAGTGTAGTTAGAAGTGGGCTAAGTGTTTGGGTTTCACATGGACTCTAATTATATATGTGATATATAAATAGAGGCCATGCCTAGGGTTGCATTAAGTCACAACTCACTCATACAGTGAATTATGAAACAAGCAACCAAACACTCTAGAACTCTCTCTCACACGCCTCTCTCCTTCCCCTCTTCCGTACAACTGTACGGACTACCCTAGCAAGGTGGTTGCTCGTGGTGGTGGTGGTGGTGGTTCGTGGCTCGTTTGTCTCCTCTCCTCTCCGTTGAAGGTTGATTGAAGCGTTCAGTCACGACTAACTTAGAATTAGTGGAGGTTTAACTTGTGCCTGTGGACCAAGTAGAGGAATCACACTTGAGGTTCTTTATCTCCCATTGTTCTTGCTCGATCGCACGTGGAATCACGCTTCAAAGGTACAATTATGTGTTCTTTATGTGTTATGCAATGATCCTTGGTTTAGGTGCTTTATGAATATGATTCATGTTATTTCCGCTGCATAGTACCTATAAAATTCTACAGTGGTATCATTTAGCCTATTGCATTTATGCATATTGCCAATAATTCTTTGATAGTCCACAATTTTAATTCAATTAGGAGGGAGAATAATTTAATTATGGGTCAATTATTATATTAAATGTGGTTTAACTCTTGGAATTGATTAAATGTGATTTAATAATGCTCAAAGTAGCCATGAAGAGATCCGAATTTTGCCCTAGTTTATTCGAATTTTTTCGAACCCTAACCCTAATTTTTCGAAAATTTCGAAACCCTAACCCTAAATTATAAATTTTGTGTTTTGGTTTTGATTTAATTCGTTTACTATGTAATTAATGATTTTAATCTATTTGATTTCATGATAAATTATGAATTTTTCATGATCAAATTATTTAATTTAAGAGTTAAATTGAATCGGGGATTATTTTCATGAAAAACCCTAGATTTTAAAATTAGATTGTGAATTTAATTTTAATTGGATGAATTAGCATTAAAGTTATGTTTTAATTTATCATGGACCACATGAATTTTATTTAACAAAAGTTGTTGTTTAAAATTGATAAAAAAAAAAGGTTTATTGCAGCGGCAACCGCGGCTGGGTGGCGCAGCCACGGCGGCTGCCACTGCAGGTGGTCCGGAGGGAGGGTTGGGGTGGGGCAGCAGGTCGGGTTAGCGAATGCAGCAACAGCAGCACCGTGCAAGGGTTGCGCGGCACCGCTGCTTTGGCAGCGTACACCGCAAGGTGTACGGCCACTGTGGCTGGTGCACAGTTTTTCAAAAAAAAAAAAAAATCAGTTTTTTGAAATTTATTTCAAGATAATTATGAATTATTTTGGGATAAAATCAGTTTTATTTTGGATAAGTTAAAATATTTTGAAAATATGATCTTTTATTTTAAAAGATAAAATTGGTTTTATTTGGATAAAATCTTTTATTTTAGGATAAAATCAAATATTCAAAAGTTGTTATATTTGATATTATCCATATTTAAAGTTGTTATTTTGATAGTTATCCATAATTAAAGTGGTTAATTTTGGATAAGAATGATTAGGATATTCTGAGCATATTCCAAAAGGATAATAATTGATTTAAATAATGTGATTATCCCTTAATTATTTTTTGGATATAATTGATTTAAAATATTTTGATTGGCTAGTAGTTAGGATAGAATTTCCTAACTTTGTTAGGATAATCTTTGAGGATAAATATGATTTATCTTTTAAGATTAAAATAAGATTTGATTTTATCTCATGACTAATTTAGAATATATGATATTTTATTGATGATCATGAATAATATATGATATTATCTAATTACATTAATTAAAATATGAGATATTTAGATGCCATGTTTCCTTAATTGTGAACATTCGATGTTGTAGTTTAGGAAAGCATGATGAGTGATTTATTATGTGGCAATATAATAATATATGATGTTGTTTATTGCTATATAATGACTAGTATGGCCCAGTAGATTGCTAAATACGATCTGCGCATCGTGATGTATTTTTGTAGTCTTAGTACGGTCTACGAACCGATAAAGTATTTTGTAATTTTATTTTATTTTATTTAAGTAGTAGATAGAATAGAATAGAATTACAGGTTGCAGTTAATCCAAGAAGCCCATGAAGTGAAGGCCCAAAGGAGCAAGGTGGATGCGATCCATGATGATTCAAGTGGGAGCATTTACTTTATTAGTTTTCTTAGGATTAGGGGCCATGCTATGTCTTATTTATGCATTCTGTATTTTATGCATGTTAGATTTTATTGATGTTTTGTGATGATGCGCTAGAGTTCACTATTTAATCATAACATAATAAATCTAGATCCCAGTAATATTGATGCAGCTTTTCCAATTAAAAACCCGACGAAAACCTTGATCGTTTATGATGGGTCGGCCCTCAGCAGAGCATCATAATATATCTTGGGGAAGTGGGGGTAGGACCGCATATCTACACTTTTAATTGGTTATATTCAACAAGTTTACCTAAAGCGTTTAGAACCTTGAAGCTAAGAGTAATAATTAAACATGCGATGGTTAATTATTCAACCAAGAATTACAAGAGTTGTAATCAGTAAAGAGTTTACTCACCTTGAAAATGTAATGGTTGATTGCAGAGCCTCACTCTGCTTAATTATTGCACAAATAAAGGATCTTGGAATCACTTAATTCAAGTTGGGATCACTTAAATTGAATAGAGTGTTTTAAATTCACAAATTTTATTTGCTTTTGGTACTTTAAATTTATTAAACATAATTGAATTTTGCGTTTACTTATAAATAACATGTTGTTTTAATTTTATTATTATATATAATCTCCTCGATTGAAAATAAAGTTGAGAAAAGTTCTCAAAAAGTTTAAAAGATAATCCATAAACCTATATTCCAATTTTGCTAATATTGTTCTAAAAGACAAGTTTTAGAAACCCATGTCATATGTCTAAGGTTAGTTTTATTCAAAATGTTTGAGTAAAATACCAACATATCTTCATTTTGAAAAGTGTTTCAAGGGATATAATGAGATGAAGAGGTACAAAACCTCTAAAAGACAAGTATAGAAGTCCAATAAAATCTCTTATCTTCAATATGATTGAATATAAGAAAGTGATTGGAAATCTCTATGATCAAAAGTTGATCAAATTACAGTATTCTTCATCTACCTTATATAGAGTTTAATACTTGATTAAAGTCAAATATAAATAATGATAGAATAGACTTAGCAGAATCATGAAAAGTGCTTAAAGTAGTTGAGCAAGGTATCATTTTAAACCTAAGAGAAATGTTCTAGGTGGCTCAAACGGGAAAGGTTTAGGAATATATGAGGATTGCATTAAGAAGTTATAGGCCAAGAATTGCAAACAAGTTGCTACTTCTCAAACCTAAAACTACTTACATGCTAAAAGTTGTTATGAACAACAAATGTTTCAAATTAAATGGACCAATTCCAATTGATTAGATACTACCTCATATAGTTGGAAGGTAAAAGAATGGAAATGTTCCAATTTAAGAATTATATTATAGAAATTGATTTAGCATATTCCTATTTCTTAGACATATGATGTCTTGTTTAGTTCACTCATTGCACAATGTGATTGAACTAAAGGAAGAAGTTATGGCTAAAGGAAGAAGTACCTATAAAATCCTGCATTTCAATGGTAGCCTTACCTTGAGTTCTGGGCTGCAAAGTTGAACCCTCCCCAGCCACTGCAGTGCTGGCTACAGCATCGAGTGGCACGCCACTCATCGATGCCTCCTCTGAGGCATCCAGCATTTTATCCCCCGTTTTCTTTGAGCTCTCTCTCAAAGCCTTCACCTTTGAAGGGGATTTGTACCAGTCGTGGGACGATCTGGTTTGGCAGTTGAGGTTGTCTGGGAAGGGGTCCGTCTGGGGACCTTGGTAGCCGGAGTTTAGAGCTCCACTCCAGTTCTTTTTACGTGTTTGGAGAAGGAGCAAGGAATGACTTTGCCGGTGCCCTATAAAGAAGAAAGCAAAATATTAGTAGCCGGCAAAAGTACTTAAACAAATTTATCGAAAAACATTGGGGCAGGCGGTCTTACCCCGCCTTTCTTTGCATCCTTGGCCTCCAAGGACGCTTTTTTGGCCATCAGCTGTTCCTTGCGCAGCTGGGCAGCAGGTTTAGCCGGTGTCTTTGCCGGGTCCACCATTCTTCTAGCTTCGGCTGCAAGGTCAGATGGAACATCAGTCAAAGAAACATTTAATAATTGAAAGTAAGGAAAAATTCTTCAAGTATAGGGATCTACCCTGGGGAAACATTGTGCTAAGTCCACAGGTGGACAGGAAGCTCTCATCCTTGAAAAAATCCGGATGGGGGATCCAATTTTTCGGTACAATGATCTAAGTCCCATCATCCATGGGCTCAGTTGTGGTTTCAAAGAAACCAGGATCCATAATCTGCCGGCGAGCTCGTGCAGAAAACTCCGGGAGAGCGCATTTTCTGCCAAGGAGTGCCGGCTCTTTATTATACCGACGTAGTGTCCGGTTGTGGTCGAGAGATAGGGAGGAAATAAAATAAAACCTGTCCCTCCATCCAGCCCATTTGGACACCTTGTCCAAAGTTATTTGATATTGGGGCATGGTCGTGAGAGTGTACCAAGCCCCATGACCGCCTAGGGCCCTGCTCAAATAATGCATGTGAGCAAAGGCCGAGAAACTAGGCTCAATATTTTGAAATTCACAGGCGGCAATATAGCTGAGTATATTCCCCCATGAATTTGGAGTTAACTGACAAACCCGCAAATCATACCCTTTGAGGATCTTCCTGATCCCAGTATGGAGGGGGAACCGGAGGCCGGCTTCAATGACCGCCTTGAATCAGACGAAATAGTTGTCCGTATTTTTGATATCGTCCTTCCAGGCCATGACGGCATCCGCAAGCGGAACTGTAATATACCACCCGTTCCCAAACGGGTGCTTTTGTTTGAAGGTTTTCAAGCTGCTCTTCAGCAAGGCCATATCATCCGGCAGCATCCTTATCTTTCTAGGGTCAGCCTTGTCCACAGTCTTTGCCGGCACCTGATAGTCAGCCGCAAAGTTCTCTTGTTCAGAGCAAGAAGCATCTGACTCTGATCTCTCAACAGCCTCATCGCCGCCTGACCCTTCTTCTCTCTCAGAGGAGGAGGCGGCTTCTTCGCCGCCTGACTCCCTCACCTCTTCTTGGGAGGAGGCGCCACTTTCAGAACTCTCCTGCTCATCCGGACTCTCAAAGTCCTCCTCCCTTGTAACATCTTCAGCGCGCACTCTTCTAGCGCGCCGGTGCCTAAGCTTAATAGCCGTTTGTTTAAATCTGGCCATTGTGTCCTACACAGACACAGAGAGGGAGGGATTCATGGAGCAAAGAAGATCTGATTGTCTGGAAAGGGCACCCTCGGTTCTAGACTCAACCGTACCAGGAGACTGGCTGAGCGTCCTAGGCCGTGCCGTGTGTGTGGATGAAGAGTCCATTTATTTTGTTTTGGAAAACGAATGTATACAGGCGGAAAAAGAATGTATACAAGTAAAAGGAAAATTGAAGGAAGAAAACGGATAGTTACCTTACTTTGAAAAGTTCTGAAAAATCTAAAAACAGCTACAGCCGGTGACCGGGTGTTCTTGAACGAGCACGCGGGAATCTTGAAATGGCAAGTACGCAACCGGGGTCAGAGCACCTCTCTCTAAAAACTTCTCTATCTCTCTCTAGAAAATGGAAATTATGAATGAAGTAAGAGGAGAGAAGGGGAGGGGGGAGGGGGTAAACTCATATTTATAGGCAGGTTAAACGGAAAAAATGATCGTTAACATTAGCCGTTTTATTGTTCACCTCTCACGGGTTGACACGTGTCACAAGCACCACGTGGCAGGCCCACCTGTGAGGGGCAAATGTTTAGGGATTTTTACCCTAGACACTTGGACCAATGAGGGGCTGCCACGTGTCAGAAGCTGGAAGGTCACCTCTGACCTATCCCCAGCTGACATGTGGCCTCCCCAGATATGTTCCAAGAATTGCGGCCTTCAGAGGCCCAATTCCCCAAAATGCATTGATTGCGGCGCAGCCCACCTGCCCTAGGTTAGATGACCTAGGGGAGGACACTTTTCCCCATGACCCTATAAATAGGAGATATTCCCCCATTTTAGGGGGCATTCACAATCATTAATTATACCCTACTTTCTCTCTCATCAGAGAACTCTTGAGCTTGGAATCCGAGTAGATCCCCACCTTAAATTCCGCACTTTTTACTCTCCTTCAAGTTACTAACTTGAGCGTTGGAGGCGGAGCACCACCCAACCGGTGTCTTCGTTGATTTTGCAGGTACAGAGCCAGCAGGACCAGTCTTCGAGCTGTAACTCTCCCAAGGGACAAAAACACCCAAAACATTTCTCACGCTTTTTGTGTATATGTTTGTGAGTATAGCTTTGAATAAGCTTGGGGGTGTTAGCTTGTTTTTGTTTGGTGACTACTTGATTGTGATTCTAAGAAAGGGCCCGTTCTTTGCTTCACTATTAGGAAAACCACCAAATTTTAAATTTAGCCTACCTTCACTCTTTTGCCTTAACATTACAACCTTGAGGAAAGACCTTTTGACCTAAATGGTTTAGTCATTCATCGGTGGAGAGGAATGTGAGTTTTAGGAGTAGGGAGAGGGGATGCAAAAGTCAAGATGTCGAGTAGCCTAAAAAAATCTCTTTTTCCGGTTCCTTCGTGGAATCATTGGGATGCTCACTAGAGGTTGATTTGAAGCTATTAGGAAGAACGTGGTAAGATCGTTTGGGATGAAAGTGGATTGTGAAAGCTAGTTCCTATGCTTAGCATATTTATGTTTCAATCAACCTTGGGTATCTTGGAAAGTGCACTCCCTTACTTGTTTAGAAAGATTTGCTTTCATTTGTGCTTGTACGTTTGGAAAAGTCCTTTCATGAACATGTGTTTGTTTTTCTTTTCTCTTGATTTCTTTTCATGCTTTGCCTTGTTTGTATTATTATGAGAGTTATGGGTTAAACTCTTAGAATACCCTTACGAGAGCATCACTCGTCCTCTAGGGCGATCTAGGGGTTTAAATGGCTTGTCTTTAGTTGCTAAAATTGACCGTGATTCCTTCGAAAGTGAGTTAGTGTATATTTTTGTCTCCTCTTTTCTCTAGTTTGTTTTAATAAGCTCGTCATTTTCACTCCCTTGGTTTTATTTTGCTCGAGGGCGAGCAAAAGGCAAGCTTAGGGGTATTTGATGTGTGTCATACATGACACACATTTGACGAGCATTTAGGTCATTTTTATCCTCTTTTCATAGCTTTCATGTTTAATAAGTGCTTAGTTTTATGCTTTGTTGCTTAGTTTTAGCTTTCCTCTATTTATTTGTAGTTTTCGTGGATTTCGTTGGTTTTCTAGCCTTTTCTCCTTTATTTGCTCTATATTCGTGTTTGTAGGTATTGAATGAGGTTCGGGTCTTGATTTTGGTGATCCACTATGGTGGAGGAAGCTTTTGGATCAAGTTCATGGCATTCGGGAAGCTCAAGATGCAAAGAAGTGGAAGTTCCAAGTCTTGGCTCTTCTCTTGCGCTCGCATGCGGTGCTACCATCAAAGTGGTGTGTGCCAACCAATATTAAGCCTTAGCTACTGCCATTTCTAATGCTCATCACCATCATAAGTCATGCACCCATCGCAAATGCTCGAAGCTTTGAAGAATCGAAGAAACCCAGCTAGGTGCGGCCGCACACCAGGGTGGTGCGGGCGCACGCTACAATGGTGCGGGCGCACCTCCCCTATTGTGCGGCCGCGCCGCCGTGGGTTCTTTTCGCTCGGTTTTTGGTGATTTTGCGCCTCTATATATACCTTTTGGAACCCAATTTTTGTAAGCAAGTTTCATATTACATTTAGATCATATTCTTAGCTTAGTTGAGAGCTTCTCTCTCTAGATTTAGGGGTTAGTTTTAGGAGTAGATTTTAGAGAGAGAAAGTGAGGAATTTCAATGGTGATTGAGAGATTGAAGATTCAATGGTGACAATTGTATTTGAGATCTTCTCTATTATCAATGAGCATTTCTAAACTCTATCTCATTCATTGTTTTGTTTAGTATTCATGTTTGGATTTTTGATTTGATTAGAATTTGATGATTGTTATTTGATTAGTGTAATTGTTCTTCTTAGATTGTTGATTGTTGATTTCTTTAGTTGTTTGTTGATTTGATGATGTTGATAGAGTAGTTGTTTGGTTAGGGATTTGGTGAAACTTATATTATGTAATAGATTGATGTAGATTGGGGAATTTCATGGAGTTAATGATGTGATTAAATTGGTTAATTGATTATGTGCATGTGTGTGTTTGATTTAGGCTTCATCACCCTAGTTATTCGCACTAGATTGCATTGTAAGTTCACATTGATACGGACCATTGATTTGTGACTTGCATTTACAAGATTGAGGTGTCTTGTGATGTTTCCTAGCTAGAGTATATCGTAATTGACGCTAGTTAGACCTCTAGGAGATCAGAATAGCTTGATATGCTCTTTTGGTTGCATAATTGATCTTCCCTCACATTGCTTGACTTATTCAACTTCCTATCCCAATTTGCTAAGTTCATTGCTATTATAAGTGAATCCTAATCCCTAGCACTTTATTTGTTTGGTTTCTTTGTCTTAGTAGTTGTTAGTGATCTCTTTTATCCTTAGACTTCGACCTAGCTTAGGTATATAATTGGAAGCACTTAGGCATTACCGTTCCTTTGGGTTCGACCCTTGACTTACCTCTATACTTGTATTTAGGTTTGTTGAGTATTTATAAATTTTGTTTGGCTTTGGGAGGATTAGTCCAGTGACCTAGTTCACCCCACGTCAGTCATTAAACTTTTATTTGAATTAAGTTAAATTTATTAACACCATTAGTCAATTTAAATGGTGTTAAAATAATTTGAATTTCATTTAATTAAATGATTCAATAATTTATTAAAAGTGAAAGTATTTAATTTATAAAAAATGGTGTCAAATGAATTTGATTAGTTTAAATTATAAAAGTCAATATTCAAATTGACTCAATTAGCTAATGTCAAATACTTTCATTCAAATTATTTGAAAGTCAAATTATCAAATAAAATTAATTCAAATCAAATGAAAGTCAAATGTTGTTGATTTAATATTTAACTAAATTAGATGAAAAAACTTAATTGAATTCATTCATTTAAATGAAAATTAGACTAAATTGACTTTAATTTGACTTTATGACTCAATTCAAATGTTTATTTCACAATAATATTATCAAACTAATTTTAGTTGAATCAAATTTTAATAGAAGTGTTTAGATTTGAATTGTATTAACTCATATAAAATTTTAAAATTATTGTAAGTAAAGTTTAGCTATAAACAAATTATTTAATAATTAGATAAACTTTACATTTAGATTTTGAAATTATATTTAAACTTATAATTTAAATGATTATAAGTCATATTATTGAGTTAGTAAGATTCAGAATGTGTTAAACTATGTGTTGACTCTTAATTAATTGAAATTTCAAATGCTAAATATTAAATATAATGCATTCAGTTAATGTTTAATTTGACTTAAGTTTTAATTTATTTGAAAATGAAAGTCAAATTTTTCTTTCATTTAATATTTGACTAAAGTTTTAAATTGACTTTTCATTTTATTTTAATTAGCTTTAAATTAATAATAAATTTATTAAAAATCTTTATAAAGTATTAAAGTCAAATATTAAAGTTATTAATAACTTTTGAAATCATTAAAATGTTAAAAGTTTATACTTATTGTTTAATATTGTTTGACTTTCATCTAAATGCATTTTTGAATTTAACATTTGATTCAAAATATAAATGTTAAACTTATAATAATTTAAAGTTTGACTTTTAAATGAATCAAATTTATTTAATTAAAGTTTGACTTTATTATTATTATATAAACTAATTTTACATATTTGACTTTGATTAGTATAATTTTATCATAGTAATTTATCTAATTCAATATAATAAATTTAAATTGTAAAACTTTTGAAATAAACTAAATCAATTAACAAATCAAACATTTGATTAATCAAGTTAATATAAAATTCAAATTAAATAATTTAACTTTAGCATTAAAGTCAAATTAACGTTTAAAATTAATTAATTTAAAATAAAGTTAAATTAAATTACAATTTTGTTAACACATCCCTACCTTATAAAAAGTAGAAAAAATACTCATATGAATAGTTTAATGCCAATTATACCCTTTAACATGAGTATTTACATATATACCCTCATTAATATGTACAAGGTTTTTTAATGAATAGTATTTGGACAATTATACCCCTTAAAATATTTAATTATGTACTTATTTGCGCTCATGCTTTAATGACATTTATACTCATAAACATAGTTGTTTACATATTTTTTTGTCATTAATTATGTCAACAACTAAATTTGTGATTTTAAGACCAAGCCGAAAGAACTTCTAGATATGACTAGTTATGCGCGCGCATCGCGCGCGTTAGCTGCCCTAGTTTAGATAAAATTCAAATGAAATTAAACACATTCAAATCAAAAGTTTTAACTATAAAAGTTAAGTTTAGATTTGACTTTTAGTTTAATTTCATTTGACTTTTATCTAAATGATTTAACAAGATTGTAATTTAATTTAACTTTATTTTAAATTAATATTTTCAAATTAAACTAAACCTCATTTGATTCAATTATAAACTTTTATTTAAGTTATTAATTAAGTTGACTAATTATTTAGAAAATTCAAATTAACATTCACTTGTTAGTTTGAATATCAGCAAAGAAAAACAATACAAGTCAAACTCATAACTTTGAATTAAACATTATTTGATTTATAATCAAAGTTTTCATTTGACTCATTTGATTTAAATTATAATATGAATTAGAATAAGTAATTTGAAAGTCAAATAATAACATATATTTAAAGTTAATAAAAAATAAACTTTGAGTTAATAATTCATTTAAATGTTAATTATTTAAATACAAAGCTTTAACTCATAATTATATATTGTTTATTAAATTAAATTTGTTTATTTAATTAATTTCATTTGACAATGATTTAGTTAGCTTAAATTAGTTTCATTTTAAACATTTAATATTAAATACTTTAAATTTAAAAAGCTAAATCAAATTATTTTTAATAACTTTAATACTTTAATTTTCAATGACTTTCAAATGAAATATTAATATTAAATTTGTTAAAACAATTAAAAACTTTGATTCAAATTTTAATTGTTTAATTAAAAATACTTTCATTTGTATTTTAAAATAACTATAATTATGATTAAACATTCAAATTTGTGTTAAAAATTTTGAATTAATTAATATTATGTCATTAAACTCACTAGCTATTTAACATTAAAGTCAAGTGAAAGTTTAATTATATATTAATACATTCATTTAGTTTGTATAAAAAGATAAAATTGTTTAAAGATTTAAATGTTAATTAAAATGATTTATCAATGATATTAGCTTAAATGAAATTTTAGTGTAATTTTAAGTCAAATTTACTTTAATGTTAAATAGCTAGTGAGTTTAATGACATAATATTTATTAATTCAAAATTTTAATTTCATTAATCATTGATATTAACAAATAATGTCAAACACATTATTTTAACTAAATTAACAAATTGTTAATCAAATATGAATTTGACAAAAGTTAAACATTTAAAATAATTGTGTTATTACAAATATATTAATTCAATTGTAAAGATAACTCAATCAAATAATAACTTATTTTTAAGTATTAAAGTTAAATTGATTAAATTAAAATTAGTTTTAATATTCACTTTGTTTTTTTTTTACTTTAATATTAAAGTTAATAACTAACAAATGTTAAGCTAATTAATAATCATTTGATTTGATTTAAAGCTAATTAACAAATAAAACATTTGAAATTTATTATTCAAGTTGTTAATTACAAAGTTTAAATTACACCTTTGACTTTAAATTATTAACTTTTGACAAAGTTTTTAAAGCCAATATAATTATTGTTTAATTTTAAATTTAAAGACTAATAATTAATTGACATTAAATAATTAACGTTAAACAAAGTAAATTAAAAATGTGTTTAACAATATTTGACTTAAGTTTTCTTTTTAATGAACTTAAATTAAGTTAAGTCAATAAAGTTAAGTTAAATTAACATTATTAAACCTATTAAGTTTGACATAATTTTAGTCAAACTAATTATAATCAATAAAATTTTGTATTAAATATAAAGCTTTTAAAATGAGTCAAAGTTTTAATTTAGTTTTTAAACTGTTGAATAAGATTTTTATTTAATTTAACTTTTCATTTTATAAATGTTAATAAATTAAAGTCATTTAATTTGAATATGTTTGATTTTAAAATTCGAATAAATTAAAGTGTGTTTGACTTTAAAGTCAATTAATTATAACAATTAGTATAATATACTTAGTTTGATTAAATTCACTTGACATAATATTTAAAATAAAGTTAATTTCATTATGTAATTTCATATTTTGAACTAGTTTAATGAAAGTGTTAAGTATCAAATTTTAAACTCATAAAATGCTTTGATTATTAAATTAAGTCAAAATCATATGTTAAATGGAGTCATAGTAAAGGGTATTCATTAAATTAATTTAATAAAATAATAAAATATTTAAATAAACAAAGTCAATTTATTATGTTTATAAATTTGATCATTTAACTTTGACTTTAAAAGTGATTTACATGGTAAACAAAGCTTTATTCATTTTAAATTGAGTATATATATCGAATTTTAGCTAAATTGATATATTATTAAAACTTACACTTTGACTAATAATTTAAAACTTTATTAAACAAAGTTTAACTTATTTAAATTTATGAAAGTTAACTCTAAAATGAAATTAGTTTAACTTATTTAAATTTATGAAAGTTAACTCTAAAATGAAATTATAAAAAGTATAATTGAATATGTTATTAAGTTAACTTTAGTAATTATGAAATTAAATTATTGAATTTTCAAACATATCAAATGTCTTTAATTTACAATTTGTTAAAAATCATTTTTAACATTTACTTTCAAATGTAATTTTGTAAAAGTTATAATTTGTTTGAATTTATTGATTTTAATGTGTTAATAATTATCAAACTCAAATTTAACAGTCAAATAAAATAAATTAAAGTTATGCAAGTTAAAATAAATAATTAAGTGTGCATTTTAATGTTTGAATAAACTTTAGGCTTTAGCAAATTTGTTTTAAATGAACCAAATTTGTTAAATTTAATTTTAATCGAACAAATATTTCGTTGAATATTATTTGTGTTTATTACTAAATTCATTTTGATTTGACTTTAAATATTAAGTCATACATGATTTAATTTAAATTAAAGTCAAATACATTCAACAAAGCTAATTTAAACAAAGCTTTCATTTAATCAAATAAAAACTTTTATTTTAGACTTTCATTCGTGTCATGACCCACAACGCTAATTCTCAAAAAAGGCTTTGTTTAATTTAGCTTTGCTGAATGTGTTTGACTTTCATTTGACTCAACTATCTTTGTTGATTGCATTTGACTTTGTTAATTAAGTGAGTATTTTGACACAAAAAAAGTCTAATAGAGTCAAATGAAAGTCAAATGCATTCAACAAAGCTAATTAGAATTAAATGAAAGTCAAATGCATTCAACAAAGCTAATAAAGTCAAATGAAAGTCAAACACATTCGAACAAAACTTTTTGAATCAAATGAAAAAATGATCAAATGAAAGTCAAATGAAAAGTCATTATTTGATTCAAAAAGTTTTGTTAAATTCAAAATGAAAGTCAAAGGTTATTTGACTTTCATTTATGTATTTGACTTTCATTTAAATTAATAATTAAATGAATTAGCATTTTTGAATCAATTGAAACTATATGTTTTTAGAATCAAACGAAAGTCAAACACATTTGACTTTTAGCTTTAACATTCGAACAAGTGTTTGATTTGACTTTTGGTTTATTAAAAATAAAATGTGTTTGACTTTCATTTGATTCTGAACACACATGGTTTCAATTGACTCAAATTCTAACACATTATTCAAAAAACTAAATGTGTTTGATTGAGATACATTCAAATTCAAGAAAGATTATTCAAAAAGCTTTGTTTACAGTTGTTTAAGTCGAACCTTTCATTAATTGGAAAAAATGAAAGTCAAACAAAACAAAGCTTTTTAAATAATCTTTCTTGAATTTGAATGTGTCTCAATTAAACAACATTCAATTAAATCAATTAATTTCATTTGATTCAATTGGTTGTATGAATGTGTTTGACTTTCTTTTGACATTTTGTTATCATACAAAGTCAAATGAAAGAGCGTAATAATGAATGAGTTTTTGATTCAAATGAGTCAAATGTAATTAGCTTGTTGAATGTGTTTTGACTTCAACTTTCATTTGATTCAAAAAGCTTTGTTGAGTCACTCAATGGATTGTGACTCAACAAAGCTAATTGAATCAAATGAAAGTCAAACATATTGATTTAAAAAGCTTTGTTTGAATGTGTTTGACTTTCATTTGACTCAATTAGCTTTGTTGAATGCATTTGACTTTCATTTGACTGAAAAAGCTTTGTTTGAATGTTTTAGCTTTTTAAATCAATGTGTTTGACTTTCATTTGATTCAATTATGTGACTTAATTAGCTTGCGTTTTGTTTGAATATGTTTGACTTTCATTTTTGATTTTAAAAGTCAAATGAAAATAAACACATAATTTCAAATGAAAGTCAAATTAAAGTCATTAATTTGACTTTCATTTGAAATTATGAGTTTATTTCATAGTGGAAAGTCAAACACAAAATTCAAACACATTTAAACTCTTCTTTATGAATTTCTTTTTAAATATAATGAAAGTTAAAACACATTCAAACAAAAGCTTTGAATGTGTTTTAATTCTTGTATGAGTTTCAATCATTGTTTCAATGTGTTAGTTTCATTTGAAACTATTATGTCAAAAAGCTTTAGATTGATATGTCAAACATATAGTTGATTGAAAAACCTTTGTAGAATCGAATGAAAGTCAAAATTAAAGTCAAATTCATTTGATTAATACAATTAGCTTTGTTGAATGCATTTGACTTTCATTTGAAAAGCTAATTGATTCAAATGTTAAAAACTTGTTAAATGTGTTTGTAGACACCTAAAAATGTCTCCCCAAAACCAAACCCAATGATGAACAACCAAACCCGAGTATGTGATCTTTAGAGTGCTTAAATCCATGTTCCATTCAATACATTTCATAACAATCCAATTCATAGTCCATTTTCCCAAATCATAACTTATTTTTCTTTTTTCGTGTCTTTAAGCCCAAATAATTCATTTCGTGTCCATTAATAAAATCATTCATTTTGTGTCCTTTTTATAAAAACGTTTATACCAGTTTATTTTGGTCCATAATCTGGGTCCAATTGTTATATGGTTGAATGGGGCTTGAAATGAGCTTTCCAACGATATATTATAAACCCAAATCCGAGTTGTAACGAATACGTTATGGCCAAAATACTAAACTGGGTCTAAACCGAACCTAAGCCCACCTTACCTACGACCCAATGATCATGTGGAGGGTCCAAAGAATTTAATCCCACTCCTAATCCAATTAGGATTAATTGGAAGCTTCTATGAGTTTCTAAAATATCTTAATTATCCTTTTTGAAAAGATAAGATTAAAGCATTTGAAATTGAATAAAACTTTTCTTTTTGAAAGTCTTAATTCTATTCGAATTGAAAGACGTTCAAAGATTGTCAGATATTAATTTTGTGCTTCATAGTTTCAATCTAAATCTTTAATTTTTGGATATCTCTTGAAATTATCTTTCCAATGATATATTATAATATTAATTCCGAGCTATAACGAAAAAGATATAAAAGAAATACAAAACTCTATCCAAAACTGACACCGTCTCACTATTTCGGCCATATCTTTTATTTAAAAAAATATTTTAATCTGATTCCATTTGGGTTAGAAAGTAGACTTCAATATCTTTCTAACGATATCTGATTTATCTTATTCCGATTTCTGGATCAAAAGATATGATACAGCAAAAACTGCTGTCTATCGCAAGAGTTTTATCCGATTCGAATTCTTATCTTTTCTTGATTCGACCCCTCTTTTTTCCTTAAAAATAGAGGTCATATCTCCCCTTTTTCAATCATCAACAAGCTTGATCACCAAATCCTTCTCTCTTCCTCTCTTTTACACAAAAAATAATTCTCTCTTTCTTTCTCTCATATTCTAAGCCTTAAACCTATATTCTTAAACACTATTCTTCCCTTAAGAACTCCAAGGAGTCCATACAATACCCGAAGTTCTACATTTAAACTAAGGTGTGAAAGGTAGAATTAACTGAGGGTTTGGACCAAATCAACTGTACTTTTATTTAATTTTATTATTTCAATTTGATTTATTTTTATTGAAGTTACTAACAATATTTATTCATGATGTAGCAACTTTAAGGAGCGCGCGTAATGTGATTAATTAATTAATTTAATTACTTATTATAATTTTATATTGCTAATATCATGATTATTATTTTTATTTGATTTGACTAACGCTATTATTGTTACATTGTTTCCAATATTAATGTTTATTCTATTATTATTATTTATGATCACCATATTGCATGTTTAAAGGGATTATGTAATTGAAAATCACGCCTAATAATATAAGATAATTTGGACGACTGGTTTAGGTTCCTTTAATCTTGTTATTTAATCAAGTGATCACCAATATTTTAGAATAATGTGTTGCATTAATATTCAACCAATTTAGCATAATAATAGTTTGGAGCAAATTGAATTTTTGTTTGCATGCCTTTGAGATCACAGCAATACTTTTCATAATAAGAATTGAGTAGAGGCCAATACGGGCGAATGTGACTCCATTATTCACTTCGTACCATCATCCCCGATCCTCCTTTCGTTGTTCCGAACCATATCGAGTTAGTAATCTCATGGATTATGAATGGGGTGTAACCTTCACGGGTCAATCCTTGTTTCCTATCGTTGTCCCTTTTCGTGGTTGCCTTTTATGATCCGTGAACGGTTTACAAGTTCCTTAAAAACTTGTTGGCGGCTCCCTACTTTGCTTTGTCCCTAATCGTTGTCCCTAATCGTAATGTCAATTCCCACTTCCTATGAGTGCCAAGCATATTCACATCATACTTTAATGTAGGCGCGCTTCGAACGACGCCTTCAATTTGGCGACTCCACTGGGGAGGATTCTTGGTTATTTATCGATTTGAGTGATCGGTATTTAATTGAGATGAGTGGATGAGACTTGAAAGATTCTTGAATTGTATTCCTGCGATTTAATTGGCATTTTCACATATGCATATGCATATTAGGTTACCTATTTTTTCACAATAGTACGTGTTCTACGTACGTGGCTAACTCGGGAGATTTAAGCTCTATCAACCCAAAAATGCTCATGGCAATAAGGGTTCATCCGAGTTTTTAAATCCACCCAAACCATGGAGTCGAGTTCAATTTCATCACGAACTCGCGGAGTCGCCCGTTGGCATACTCCCTCAAGGGAGGCTGCCTTGCTAACACGTCCAAACTCTTAACCATGGTACCCTTTGACACCCAAATAAGCTTGACCATAGTGGAACATAGATCTTGACTTTAGGTTACGAACTTCATTGCATCATTCGTGACTATGTGCTTATGTGTGCATATTTTTATTTATTTTTTTTTCTCTTTTTTTTTCTTATCTAACCCTCCTTTTCTTTTTATTAGAGTTGAGTCATAGATTTTTTTTCTTAATTTTGAGTCAACCCGGATTTTTATTCTCGTATCCTGCATAAGAGTCAACTTATTTTGGTCATAGCCGGAGTTCTAGAAAGAGTTACGTGTTGTGCCACCTATGGATCTGTAGCCCTGAGTTTTTTCTTTTATTTGGAGTTGGTTTCGACACAATCAGAGTCGCAGAACAAAAGTTATAACCGATATACTACAGCGTACCCAGTTTAGGTGTCTTTTTAGTGTTCAACCTTCGTTTTTTATTTTTTTTCTTTGTATCTTTTCGTGTCAAGCTAGATTTAGCCAAGTCCTTTAATCCGTGTCAACTCGTATAACATAGTATTATAGATTTTTATTTATTTATTTGTACCCATGAAACCTAACTCTTCTAGAATTCCACTCGTCTTCCTAGTTTCTTGTGATTTTTTTGTGCTAACCTTAACATGTGTTCTTCGTCTTTGATTATGGTTGATTTTCTTTATGACTAACGATTGTCAATGGACCGTTTACACCTATTAAATAGCATAAACATTAAAATTGAACAAAATTAATCATGTTAGTTTGTCTTTTAGTGTTCCGTGCTATTTGGTCCCTTCGTCCTTTATTTTTCACAACGTCGTCATGTCTAGTCATGCAATCATACCACGAGTCTTATAAACTCACCTAATCATACATGTTGAGTCGTTGCACACACTTTGTCTTCGAGTAATGCACTATATTGTTTGTGATTGTATACTAAGACCATGCATGCGTCGTTTTCCGTCGTAATAGGACCATGCACGCGTCGTTTTCAGTCGTAATAGGAATGAGTAGAGTATTTCATATTGGTTTTGAAAATTCTTTCATACACTCTTCCTTTCCAATCCGATTTATTGAGTCAATGCATTAAGTGAGCTCATTTTGTTCCATAGTACTCGAGTTTAAGATTCACTAGGCAAGAGTTGGAAGAATAAGGGGAACGTCATTCCTTCCTTCTTTTCTTCTAATCAAAGCATCAACCGCAGCAAATTTCTTGTCCCCCCTGACGGTAACAAGTAATTCATAAGCAGCCATGAAGACGAAGCACAAGACAAGTTTCCATACAAGATTTCATGCCTTTTTTTTTTATCTTTTGTTCCAACCCTTTTTCCCTAATAAGTCTAGCATAGGTTCTCCTTATACTTATGTCTATATGCCATGTTCCATCAATAAGAATTTCTTTCCTTTGCATTAGATCATGTCATTCGCAAAAAAAAAAAAAGAAAAAAAAAAATTGCCGAACTAAACGCAAGGTACACCAATGATTTGAGGCACCTTTGTAACCCTGTCATTCCCCTTAAACCATTTCAATCACATATCCATTTCTTCATCAACCACTTTGAGCCAGCACGTCTAACGTTTGGCCTTTATTTCTTCAACCAACATTCACATAACCCTGGAATGGGAAGGTGTGCAATTTGTGTAACATTCAAAAAGCAAGTTCAAATAATAAAAAAAAAGTGCAGCAAAGTGAATAAAAAACAATGTCTTAAGGCAAGTGTTCCAATGTCTTTGATACGAACACGTCTCAAATTGCGTCTCTCATCGAGTGCTTGGTACCGTGCCTGAGAAACATGAATGCTAAGTGAGTGATGGACCGCATGATCTGGGATTGCCTACATTGTGTAATTTGTGTAACATGAATGCTAAGTGAGTGATGGACTCACACATACATAGCCATATCATCCTTCCCTCTAAGAACCCTTTATCATGAAATCTTATTTCAACACTGTGCATGTCATCATCTTTTAATATAACATTCTTTCGAAGAAACATTGTTTACTTGCCTAGCTTCCTGACCTAAGCAATGTTAATTGTTTCATACATCGCGTAATGCGTTAAGCAACATTTATATGTCAATGATTTTTAATCATACAAAGCATATTGAAGGGTGGAGGAACGGTAGGTCGTTGGGCTACCACCCCACCCAATCAAACAATATTTATAACTCAACAAACCCCTATGGAAGTGTAGTGGTAAGTCGAGGTCGAACCCAAAGGAATGGAAATTGAATGTATATTGCCTAAGTCAAGCTACTCCGAAGTCAAATGCGGGGTTTAAGGTAGAAACTAGAGCTAGAGCTAATCGATGCAATAAACTTGTATAAAATCAATATAAAAGACACTAGGGGAATGGATCCACATGTAATTGTAATGGAGAATGGTAATTTGGGAGGTCAAATCAACTAAGTCAAGTGATATGAAGGAAGATCAAACATGTATCCAAAAGAGCATATCAAGATAATTCTCCTAGAGGTCTAACTAGCGCCAACTACGCTAAACACTACCTAGGAAACGTCACAAGATACCTCAATCGAGAAATTGCAAGTTACTAATCAATGGTCTGTATCATAGCAAGCTTACAATGCAATCTAGTGCAACAATTAAAAATGGCCAAGATTCAATCAATTACACATATGCACATGAATTATCAACCAAGTTTAATCATATCATCAACTCCATTAATTATCCCCAAATTACTCTAATCCATCACTCAAATATGCTTCACCATTTTCTTAGCTAGAAAACTACTCACTAGCCATGGAAATTAAGATCAAAACTACACTAATCATCAATTTCATCATCAACATATTTGAAATCAAATATCAAATCAACAATCAATCAAACTTCAATTAAACTTCAATCAAACATCAAACAAACTTCAATCAATCAACAATAATATGAAAAACAAATGAAATTAACTAAAAACAAACTTATATTGAAATCAAAGATGAAGATCCTTACAAACTTTGATCAAAAGATCAATTAAAATGAAGAATTCTTGAACAATTAAACAAAAACCATGAGTTTCTCTCTCTTCAATCCTTGAGTTTCTCTCTCTAAAATTCTAATAAAAAACTAAGATTTAAATTGCTTAATGAATTCTTAATCTAAAACTTATCCAAAAATAGAAGGAAATAACTATATATACAAAGAGGAGGTCGGTATTGACGCCCAAAAATAGACCCACGCAGGTGCGGTCGCACATAGGAGAGAGAGTGGCGCGCACAGGAAAAACACCCAGAAAGGTGCGGCCGCACTCGACATATGTTCGGCCGCACACTCCCCGAGTGCGCCCGCACCAAACTGGGTATAGCTCCTCTCTTCTCTTCATCCTAGCTCATGTGGTTCACACATCCTAGATTATGGTGATGGAGGACAAGGTAGGCAGCAATTTCCTTGGAATTCTTGAAGAATATAAGCCATGAAAAGAGCATAGACAAGGTCTTGAAGCATGCTCCTTGGATCCCCCTTTGACTTGAAACTCTTTGCACAAGCATTAGACATGAAAAGCAATGAAAAACCATGGAAAGGAAACTCGGGAATTCTTGGACAATCAATCACAACCTACAAACAAAGGATAAAAAGCAAATAAAAGGGAAAAATAACAAGTAAACTAGAGAATGCACAAAATAGATCGAGAAACTAACTAAGAAAAGCATAATATGAAGAAAATAAGAATAAAACTAAGGAAAACTAAAGAGAAGCGTAATAAAATGAAATGAAATTCATCCAAAAAGAGATCAAATGAGTGCCATAAATGTCACTCATCAAATTTCCCCAAGCTAAACTTTTGCTCGTCCTCGAGCAAAACAAAGCAAGAAAGATCAAGGATGAAATATTTATTGAAAATGAAAAAGAAAGACTCAAGATAAGAATATACACCAAGACTCACTGTCGTAGGAATCACAGTTGCTTTTAGCTACAACAAGCCCTTTAAACCCCAAAGTTGCCTATGAGGACGAGTGAGGTCTCGTAAGGGTATCCCAAGAGTTTGACCCATAACTCTCCACCAAATATCAATGAGGCAAACCATGAAAATAAAAGAAAAGAAAATGAAAACAAACCTTTGCGAAATGAACTCACATAAAGACTATAATGCAAATGAATGAAAATCTTTCTCAAGTAGTTAAGGTATGCACTTTTCAAGATATCTAAGGTTGATTGAAACATAGGGTATGCTAGGCATAGGAACTAGACATCACAATCCACGTTCATCCCAAACAATCTTACCGCGTTCTCCCCACTAGTCTCAAATCTCCCCTTAGTGAGTATCCCAATGATTCCTCAAAGGAACCTGATGAGTGGCATTTATGCCACAAATTTAGTGCTCTTTTTATGGGTTTTCCCTCCCATTTGTAGCTTGTTTGCCCCCTTTTTCTCTCCTTTTTGTTCTTCTTTTCTTTGTTTGCCTTTCTCCTTGTTCTCTTTGTTTTTTTTGTAGGAATCAAGGCATTGGAGGAAGAGCAATTCAACCCCAAAATCCCCTGTGTGCGGGCGCGTAGCACTGTGAGAACCCGCACAGGAATGCTTCAAGAGCAGAACACAAGCAGAAGGTTTTGTGCGCCTTGTGCACGCTTTGTGTGCGGGCGCGCGTCTTTGATATGTGCGGGCGCGCAGCCCTGGGAGAACCCGCACAAGACAGCAACAGAAGCAGAGCCAAAACAGGGAGTTGTGTGCGCCTTGTGCGCGCTTTGTGTGCGGGCGCACACTCCTCAAGAGCGAGCGCGCAGTATTGCTGGGAGAAGGCGCGCATCCATGGGTCTAATTCCCCGTACCCACAGATCTGCGGGCGTACAGGATCTGCGAGGGCGCATGCACAACATCTACGCGGGCGCGCAGTGTATATGCGCGGGCGCGCACCGCTGAGTTTCAGTTTTTTTATTTCGTATTTTTGTATCTTTTAAGGGACCTATATGTATAGGTCGTAGGGTAGATTAGTGAGGATCTAGCCTTATCTTAGAAGACAATTAAACCCTAATCTTAGAGAGAGAAAGTGTAGTATTACTCAAGTTATCTTCATGTATGCAACTTTGGTTCAAGTTTCATTTCAATAAATCAAGCAACCTTGCAAGTTTTAATCTTTATACCATTGCCTACTTAGTAATCTATAATCCTTTCTCTTAGCTTTGTTTATTTGCACTCTAGTTGTTTATTTCTATCTATTTTGTGGATTGTTATCTTTTGGTATTTTCATTGTTTTTGATCAAGTTTGTTTCCATGTTTATTTTGTTTTCATTTAGTTTTGTTATCATGTTTAATCTCCCTTCTCTAGGCTAATTTCTTAGCTAGGGGAAGGGGGTGGAAAATATGTGTTGAATGTTGGATGAATGATGATGGTTGGATTGAATACAAGCCTTAAATTGATGAAAGATATGATTTTTAATGGCTTGAGATTATCGTGGCACATTATTTGATTGCTTTCTAGTTTAAATGCATGAAAATGATTTGAACTAGATTAAGATCACCTCTATTTTGATGATTGCATGAAAATGAGTTGTTAAAATAGAGTTTTATGAATTGTGCTTCTTTATTTTCTTGATTTTGCTTGTGTCTAATAGGATGCATGAGAATGATCCTAGTAGCATAGACCTCTTTCATTGATTTGCCTAGACTATTGCATGAGAATGAATTGTTTAGGTAGGATTTTGCGTTCTTTGGCATGTTATTCATGATACCTGTCATTATTCCCCTCTTTCTAATCATGTTTTACACCCTCGTACCCCTAGCGTCGTTCTCTCTTGATTTTAATCTTCTTTATATTTGCTTGTTTGTTGTCTTAGTGCTTTTTATCCAAAAACCAACAAAATTATCCTTTCCTTGACTCTTGCTTAGTGAATTTGATATTTAGCTTGCATGCTTCCTTTTGGGTTCGACCCTATACTTACCCCTATACTTGTATTAGGGTAGTTTAGGTTATAAGTAGTAAGTGTACAAAATAGCCGTGGTAGGCTTCAGTTTCAGAAATCGGTGCAAATTTGGAACGGGTAAATTGACCATTTTAAGGCATATTGGATGGTTCCACCCACTCAATTGGACTCCCGGAGGGTATTAGGAACTATGGTAAACATCTCGGCAATTTTTATTTACGGGCAAAAAAAGGTCAAAAAATCCAAAATTGAAGGCTATAATCCATGCTATTTGAGGAATTGTGAGGTTACGGAGCCCGGTGGCGAAAAGTCTTGAGACCCTAGGGGATACATCTTATGGTCATATAATGACGTTTGGAACCATATATGACAAATATATGTTGCCATAAATGTCCGTGGTAGGCTTGTGGTCACGATATCGGTGCTTGTTTGGAACGATTAAATTTGCCGTTTTACGGCATATTGGATGGTTCCAACCACTCAATTGGACTCCCGGAGGGTATTAAGAACCATGGTAAACACATCGGCAATTTTTATTTCCGAGCGAAATAAGGTCAAAAATTTCCAAAATTTAAGGCTATAATCCATGCTTTTTGAGGAATTTTGTGGTTACAGGGCCCGGCGGCGAAATGTCTTAAGACCATAGGGGTTACATCTTAGGGTCATATAATGATGTTTGGAACCATATATAACAATTTTATGTTGCCATAAATGTCCGTGGTAGGCTTTAGGTCACGATATCAGTGCAAGTTTGGAACGGTGAAATTGACTGTTTAAAGGCATATTGGATGGTTCCACCCACTGAAATGGACTTCCGGAGGGTATTAGGAACCATGGTAAACATCTCGGCAATTTTTATTTCCGTTCGAATAAAGGTAAAAAAATTCCAAAATTGAAGGCTATAATCCACGCTTTTTGAGGAATTTGGAGGTTACGGGGCCCGGTGGCGAAAAGTCTTGAGACCCTAAGCGATACATCTTAGGGTCATATAATGAAGTTTGGAACCATATAAGACCCTTATATGTTGTACAAAATAGCTGTGGTAGGCTTTAGTTTTCGAAATTGGTGCAAATTCAAAACGGGTAAATTGTCAGTTTTAAGGCATATTTGATGATTCCACCCACTCAATTGGACTCCCGGAGGGTATTAGGAACCATGGTAGTCATCTCGGTAAATTTTATTTTCGGGCGAAAAAAGGTCAAAAAATTCCAAAATTGAAGGCTATAGTCCACGCTTTTTTTTAAATTTTGAGGTTACGGGGCCCGGTGGCGAAAAGTCTTGAGACCCTAAGGGATACATCTTAGGGTCATAGTGAAGTTTGGAACCATATTTGACTATTATATGTTGTCATAAATGTCCTTGGTAGGCTTGAAGTCACGATATCGGTGCAATTTTGGAACGGGTAAATTGACCGTTTTAAGGCATATTGGATGGTTCCACCCACTCAATTGGACTCCCGGAGGGTATTAGGACCATGGTAAACATCGCGACAATTTTCATTTCCAGAGAATAAAGGTCAAAAAATTCCAAAATTGAAGGCTATAATCCACGCTTTTTGAGGAATTTTGAGGTTACGGGGCCCGGTGGCGAAAATTCTTGAGACCCTAGGGTTTACATCTTAGGGTCATATAATGACGTTTGGAACCATATATGACAATTATTTGTTTCCATAAATGTTCGTGGTATGCTTGAGGTCACGATATCGGTGCAAGTTTGGAACGGGTAAATTGTCTGTTAAAAGGCATATTGGATGGTTCCACTCACTCAATTGGACTCCCGGAGGGTATTAAGATCCATGGTAAACATCTCGGCAATTTTTATTTCCGGGCGAAAAAAGGTCAAAAAATTCCAAAATTGAAGGCTATAATCCACGCTTTTTGAGGAATTTTGAGGTTACGGGGCCCGGTGGCGAAAAGTCTTGAGACCCTAGGGGATACATCTTAGGGTCATATAATTACGTTTGGAACTATATAAGACCCTTATCTGTGATGGGATGAAGAACGGTAGGTCGTTGGGCTACCACCCCACCCAATTAAACAAAATTTGTAACTCAACAAACCCCTATTAAGTGTAGTGGTAAGTCAAGGTCGAACCCAAGGTAATGGAGGTCGAAAGCACAATGCCTAAGTCAAGCTATTTCGAAGCCAAGTAAAGGGGGTTTATGAAGGAAACTAGAGCTAGAGCTAAATGATGCAAGAACTTGTATGAAATCAATCTAAAAGACACTAGGGCAATGGATCCACATGTAATTGTAATGGAAATTGGTAATTTGGGAGGTCAAACCGACTAAGTCAAGTGATATGAAGGAAGATCAATCATGTATCCAAAAGAGCATACCAAGATAGTTCACCTAGAGGTCTAACTAGCGTCAACTATGCTAAACACTACCTAGGGAACGTCACAAAGCACCTCAATCGTGAAATTGCAAGTTACCAATTGATGAGGGAATAAACGTGTCGTCAATTGTCTATCCCTAGACCAAATACAATTTATACAACCTAAACAAACCTAATACGAGTATAAGGCAAGCATAGGGGTCGAACCACAGAGAACGGATAAACACCACCAAATGTTATCGACAATTAAGCTAGTCCGAAATAGGAGATAAATAAACTAAAAGTCTAAAAATGCTAAAACAAGAAATAAAACATTAAGGGAAATGGTTTAGCTATAGCATTCACTTGAACATAAACAAAGGCATAGAAATTGAATTAATTATGAACTAAACATGCTCAAATATCGAAATAAAGGGTCCAATCTAGCCGCCTTCTGGGGTCAATTGGCTTCTCCTAACATAGCCTCTATGTTTCCACATTAGAACCATATACTAGGAGGTACTATTAAATAACAATCGATAATAATGAACCTTAACTAAGTCAACTTCCGTTCCTTGTTAGCAAAGATTCACCTTTAATCAACCAACAATGTGCACTTGCAAGAAGATTAAAGAATATCAAGCATATAAAGACTTTAATCACAAATAAATCAACTCTAAATTAAACCTAGAACATGCTCAAGATCCAACTACACCACAACCATCCCCTTAATGGGGAAATTACTCACTAATCATGAAAATAACAAGATTAATTAAAAAATAACCAAGAATCAACATGATTAACAAGTAATACCAACAACTAAAACAATAATAAAAAATAAAGCAATAAAAATATAGGAGAGAGAGTTAGAGATTCTCATTGATTGAAGATGTAAATCAATAAAAAAGATGATCAATTTCTTCTTCAAAATCCAAGTTCAACAATGGTGAAACCCTCACTTTCTCTCTCTAAACTACCCTAACCCTAAGCTAAACCTAGAGAGAGAAGCTATCCTAAAAACTAATTTGAGAATAGAATAATAGATGGATGATTTGTTTTTTTTTTTCTAATTACCCCAAATATGGGTATATATACTAAGCTAATTAAAATAAGAAAAATAAATAAATAAAATAAAAAGAAAAATAAAAGAGAAAGGAATAAGAAAAGGAAAAGGAAAATAAAAAGAACAAAGAAAATTAAAGAAAAAGAAATAAAATAAACCCACAATTCTCCCAAAAACATCAGACCCTCATCCCCCTTCCTTCGCATTTGGCTGCTCTGAACTCCATTGAAGCGCATCACCATCTCGACCGTTCATCAACCCTTGATAACAATAATCAACGGTAATCAAGCAATTATCACTCAATCACCAGCCGTTCGATTAATGGAAGGAATCGCAGCCGCTCAAATTCATTAATCCGTACAATCTAACACGCGAAACTCGGAGCAGCCGCTCATACTTAACGGAGCGGACGCTCAAGGCCTCTGTTTTGAATTGGGTGAAAATGAATGAAAAGGAGCGGCCGCTTCGGTTGAGTGAGCGTGCGCTCTGAAGGGTATGCGAATTGAGTAGAAATTGAGAGGTGAATTTGCGGGCTGCTATGCGGGCTTTGTGGGCGATGGTTTTGGCGGCTGACGGTGGTTCTGTGGTGGTGATTGGAGGTGGCGGCTGCTGTAATTAATGGTGGTGCTGTGAGGGTGGCAGCAGGTGAGTGAATTGGAGCAGGGGGTTTTGGTTTGTGGTGTGCGTGAGAACAGGGGGTAGTGGTGGCTGTGATTGGTGGAGCTGGTGGTGCGTGGCTGCTAGGTGTGGCTGATTGTGGTGGAAGGAGGCAGCAGCGGTGCTGGTGAGGGGCTGCTGTGGTGCAAGGAGGCAGCAGGCTATTGATAATTGTGAGAAAAGGAGAAGGAAAGCAGGGGAGTTTGGTGCTATGTTGGTGTGTGTGTGGTGTAGGATAAGGTGATGGTGTGGTGAAGGTTTATGGGCAGCAGCTTGACTTGATTGACTCGGGTCTCGAACATCCAATGCAAACCACTTGACTTTGAAATCCGTGCTTCAACCCGAAAACATACCTACACAACCAAAAATACACATTGGAGAATCGGGACATAAAATAAGATAAATAAAATAGAAATAAATAAAAAATGAAAATAGAAAAAGGACGAAATAAAATAAAACCAAGACAAATAAAATAAAATAAATAAAATAGAAATGAATAAAATAAAATAAAATAGGAAAATAGACTAAAAGTAATAAAATAAAGAAAATAAAATAAAACACACCAAAATTACCAAAATAAACTAGAAACTTTATTAAAGAGAAAACAACAGAATAAAAGGAAAAATAAGGGAAAATAAACACGAAAATAACCTAAACACTACCCCTAGGAGTGACATAAATGTCACTTATCACTAATCAATGGTCCGTATCATAGCAAGCTCACAATGCAATCTAGTGCAATAATCAAAGATGGCCAAACTTCAATCGATCACACACATGCACATAAATTATCAACCAAATTTAATCATATCATCAACTCCATCAATTATCCCCAAATTACTCTAATCCATCACTCAAACATGCTTCACTATTTCCCTAGATAGAAAACTACTCACTAGTCATGGAAATCAAGATCAAAACTACACTAATCATCAATTTCATCATCAACATATTTGAAACCAAAGATCAAATCAACAATCAATCAAAAATCAATAAAACTTCAATCAATCATCAAACAAACTTCAATCAATCAACAATAACATGAAAAACAAATGTAATCAACAAAAATCAAACTTGTATTGAAATCAAGAAGAAGATCCTTACAAAACTTTGATCTAAAGATCAATTACAATGAAGAATTCTTGAACAATCACCAAAAACCATGAGTTTCTCTCTCTTCAATCCTTGAGTTTCTCTCTCTAAAATTCTATCAAAAACTAACTATCAAATCCAATCTAAAAGCTTCCCCCAAAAATAGAAAGAAATAACTACATATACAAAGAGGAGGTCGGTATTGACGCCCAAAAATAGACCCACGTCGGTGCGGGCGCATGGAGGAGAGAGAGTGGCGCGCACGGGAAACACACCCAGATTGGTGCGCCCGCACGCACCAGGTGTGCGGCCGCACCCGACCAATGTGCGGCCGCACACTACCTGGGTGCGCCCGCACCTGGCTGGGTCTTTCCCCCTTCTTCTCTTTGTCCTAGCTCAAGCGGTGCACACATCCTAGATGATGATGATGGAGGACAAAGTAGGCAGAAAATTTCTTGAATTTCTTGAAGAGTATAAGCCATGAGAAAGGCATATACAAAGCCTTGAAGCATGCCCCTTGGATCCACCTTTGACTTGAAGCTTCCTGCACAATCTTTAGGCATGAAAACAATGAAAGATCATAGAGAGGAAGCTCGGGAATTCTTGCACAATCAATTACCACCTACAAACAAATGATAAAAAGCAAGTAAAAGAGAAAAATAACAAGTAAACTAGAAAATGCATAAAATAGAGAAACTAACTACAAAAAGCATAAAATGAAGAAAACAAGAAGGAAAACAAAAGAAAAGAGAGATAAAATGAAATCGTATTCATCCAGAAAGGGACCAAATGAGTGCCATAAATGTCACTCATCAATATGTTGTACAAAATAGCAGTGGTAGGCTTTAGTTTACGAATCAGTTCAAATTTGGAACGGTAAATTGACAGTTTTAAGGCATATTAGATGGTTCCACCCACTCAATTGCACACTTGGAGGGTATTAGGAACCATGGTTAACATCTCGGAAATTTTTATTTCAGGGCGAAAAAGGTCAAAAAATTCCAAAATTGAAGTCTAATCCACGCTATTTGAGGAATTTTGAGGTTACGGGGCCCGGTGGCGAAAAGTCTTGAAACCCTAGGGGATACATCTTAGGGTCATATAATGACGTTTGGAACCATATATGTCAATTATATGTTGGCATAAATGTCCCTGGTAGACTTAAGGTCACGATATCGGTGCAAGTTTGGAACGGTTAAATTGACTGTTTAAAGGCATATTGGATGGTTCCACCCACTCAATTGGACTCCCGGAGGGTATTAGGAACCATGGTAAACACATCGGTAATTTTTATTTCCGAGCGAAATAAAGTCAAAAAATTCCAAAATTGAAGGCTATAATCCATGCTTTTTGAGGAATTTTGAGGTTACGGGGCCCGGTGGCGAAATGTCTTAAGACCCTAGGACATACATCTTAGGGTCATATAATGAAGTTCGGAACCATATAAGACAATTATATGTTGCCATAAATGTCCGTGGTAGGCTTGAGGTCACGATATCAGTGCAAATTTAGAACGGGTAAATTGACTATTGAAAGGCATATTGGATGGTTCCACCCACTAAATTGGACTCCCGGAGGATATTAGGAACCATGGTAAACATCTCGGCAATTTTATTTCCGGGCGAAAAATTGTCAAAAAATTCCAAAATTGAAGGATATAATCCATGCTTTTTGAGGAATTTTGAGGTTACGGAGCCCGGTGGCGAAAATTCTTGAGACCTTAGGGGAACATCTTATGGTTATATAATGACTTTTGGAACCATATATGCCAAATATATGTTGCCATAAATGTCCGTGGTAGGCTTGAGGTCACGATATCAGTGCATGTTTGGAACGAGTAAATTTACCGTTTTAAGGCATATTGGATGGTTCCACCCACTCAATTGGACTCCCAGAGGGTATTAGGAACCATGTTAAGCATCTCGGCGTTTTTTTTAGGGCGAAAAAAGGTCTAAATATTCCAAAATTGAAGGCTATAATCCACGCTTTTTAAGGAATTTTGAGGTTGCGTGGCCCGGTGGCGAAAAGTCTTGAGACCCTAGGGGATACATCTTAGGGTCATATAATGACGTATTGAACCATATATGACAATTATATGTTGCCATAAATGTCCGTGGTAGGCTTGAGGTCACGATATTGGTGCAAGTTTTGAACGGGTAAATTGACTGTTTAAAGGCATATTGGATGGTTCCACCCACTCAATTGGCCTCCCAGAGGGTATAAGGAACCATGGTAAACATCTTGGCAATTTTAATTTCCAGGCGAATAAAGGTAAAAAAATTCCAAAATTGAAGGCTATAAATCCACGCTTTTTGAGGAATTTTGAGGTTACGGGGCCCGGTGGCGAAAAGTCTTGAGACCCTAGGGGATACATCTTAGGGTCATATAATGACGTATTGAACCATATATGACAATTATATGTTGCCATAAATGTCCGTGGTAGGCTTGAGGTCACGATATTGGTGCAAGTTTTGAACGGGTAAATTGACTGTTTAAAGGCATATTGGATGGTTCCACCCACTCAATTGGACTCCCGGACGGTATTAGGAACCATGGTTAAAAATCTCGGCAATTTTTATTTCCGGGCGAAAAAAGGTCAAAAAATTCCAAAGTTGAAGGCTATAATCCTTGCTTTTTGAGAAATTTTGAGGTTACAGGGCCCGGTGGCGAAAGTCTTGAGACCCTAGGAGATACATCTTAGGGTCATATAATGACGTTTGGAACCATATAAGATCCTTATATGTTGTACAAAATAGCCGTGGTAGGCTTTAGTTTACGAAATCGATGCAAATTTGGAACGGGTAAATTGTCCGTTTTATGGCATATTGGATGGTTCCACTCAATTGGACTCCAGAAGGGTATTAAAAACCATGGTAAAATATCTCGGCAATTTTTATTTCCTGGCTAAAAAAGGTCAAAAAATTCCAAAATTGAAGGCTATGATCCTTGCTTTTTTAGGAATTTTGAGGTTACAGGGCCCGGTGGCGAAAAATCTTGAGACCCTAGGGGATACATTTCAGGGTCATATAATGACGTTTAGAACCATATATGACAATTTTATGTTGACATAAACGTCCGTGGTAGACATGAGGTCACGATATCGGTGAAAGTTTGAAACGAGTAAATTGACTATTTTAAGGCATATTGGATGGTTCCACCCACTCAATTGGACTCCCGGAGGGTATTAGTAACCATGGTAAACAACTCGGCAATTTTTATTTCCGGGCGAATAAAGGTCAAAAAATTCCAAAATTGAAGGATATAATCCACGCTTTTTGAGGAATTTTGAGGTTACGGGGCCCGGTGGCGAAAAGTCTTGAGACCCTAGGGAATACATCTTATATAATGACGTTTGTAACCATATAAGACCCATATATGTTGTACAAAATAGCTGTAGTAAGCTTTAATTTACAAAATCGGTGCAAATTTGGAACGGGTAAATTGACCGTTTTAAGGCATATTGGATGGTTCCACCCACTCAGTTGGACTCCCGGAGGGTATTAGGAACCATGGTAAAACAACTCGGTAATTTTTTTTCCGGGCAAAAAAAGGTCAAAAAATTCCAAAATTGAAGGCTATAATCCTCGCTTTTTGAGGAATTTTGAGGTTATGGGCCCCGGTGGCGAAAAGTCTTGAGACCCTAGGGGATACATTTCAGGGTCATATAATGACGTTTGGAACCATATATGACCTTTATATGTTGCCATAAATGTCCGTGGTAGGCTTGAGGTCATGACATCGGTGTAAGTTTGGAACGGGTAAATTGACTGTTTAAAGGCATATAGGATGGTTCCACCCACTCAATAGGACTCCCGGAGGATATCAGGAACCATGGTAAACATATCGGCAATTTTTATTTCCCGGCGAATAAAGGTCAAAAAATTCCAAAATTGAAGGCTATAATCCACGCTTTTTAAGGAATTTTGAGGTTACGGGGCCCGTTGGCGAAAAGTCTTGAGACCCTAGGGGACACATCTTAGGGTCATATAATGACGTGTGAAACCATATATGACCCATATATGTTGCCATAAATGTCCGTGGTAGGCTTGAGGTCACGATATCGGTGAAAGTATGGAACGGGTAAATTGACTGTTTATAGGCATATTGGATGGTTCCACCCACTCAATTGGACTCCCAGAGGATATTTGGAACCATGGTAAAGATCTCGACAACTTTTATTTTCGGGCGAAAAAAGGTCAAAAAATTCCGAAATTGAAGGCTATAATCCACGCTTTTTGAGAAATTTTGAGGTTACGGAGCCAGGTGGCAAAAAGTCTTGAGACCCTATGGGATAAATATTGGGGTCATATAATGACGTTTGGAACCATATATTACCCTTATATGTTGCCACAAATGTCCATGGTAGGATTGAGGTCACGATATCGGTGCAAGTTTGGAACAGGTAAATTGACTGTTTAAAGGCATATTGGATGGTTCCACCCACTTAATTGGACTCCCGGAAGGTATTAGGACCCATGGTAAACACCTCGTCAATTTTTATTTCCGAGCGAAAAAAGGTAAACAAATTCCAAAATTGAAGGCCATCCACGCTTTTTGTGGAATTTTGAGGTTACGGGGCCCGGTGGCGAAAAGTCTTGAGACCTAGGGGATACATCTTAGGGGTCATATACTGACGTTTGGAACCTTATATGACCCTTATATGTTGTATAAAATAGCCGTGGTAGGGTTACGGGGCCTGGTGGTGAAAAGTCTTGAGACCCTAGGGGATAAATTATAGGGTTATATGATGACGTTTGGAACCATATATGAGTATTATATGTTACCATAAATGTCCGTAGTAGGCTTGAGATCACGATATCGGTTGAAGTTTGGAACGGGTAAATTGACTGTTCAAAGGCATATTGGATGGTTCCACCCACTCAATTGGACTCCCGAAGGGTATTAGGAACCTTGGTAAACATCTTAGCAATTTTTATTTCCGGGCGAAAAGATGTCAAAAAATTCCAAAATTAAAGGCTATAATCCACGCTTTTTGAGGAATTTTGAGGTTACGGGACCCGGTGGCGAAAAGTCTTGAGACCCAAGGGGATACATCTTAGGGTCATATAATGACGTTTGCAACCATATATGACCCTTAAATGTTGTACAAAATAGCCGTGGTAGGCTTCAGTTTACGAAATCGGTGCAAATATGGAACGGGTAAATTGATCGTTTTAAGGCATATTGGATGGTTCCACCCACTCAATTTGACTCCCGGAGGGTATGAGGAACCATGGTAAATATCTCGGAAATTTTTATTTCCGTGTGAAAAAAGGTAAAAAAATTCCAAAATTGAAGGCTATAATCCACGCTTTTTGAGAAATTTTGTGGTTACGAGGCCTGGTGGCGAAAAGTCTTCAGACCGTAGGGGATATATATTAGGGTCATATAATGACGTTTGGAAGCATATATGACAATTATATGTTGCCATAAATGTCCGTGGTAGGCTTGAGGCCACGATATCGGTGCAAGTTTGGAACGGGTAATTTGACTATTTAAAAGCATATTGGATGGTTGGACCCACCCAAATAGACTCCCATGGTGAATTAGAGTCCATGGTAAGCATCTCGGCATTTTTTATTTCCGGGCGAAAAAGGGTCAAAAAATTCCAAAATTGAATATCCACGCTTTTTGAGGAATTTTGAGGTTACAGGGCCCGGTGGCGAAAAGTCTTGAGACCCTAGGGGATACATCTTAGGGTCATATAATGATGTTTGGAACCATATGACCATTATATGTTGCCATAAATGTCCGTGGTAGGCTTGAGGTCACGATATCGGTGTAAGTTTGGAACGGGTAAATTTACTATTTAAAAACATATTAGATTTTTCCACTTACTCAATTGGACTTCCGGAGGATATTAGAAACCATGGTAAACACCTCGGCAATTTTTATTTCCGGGCGGAAAAAGGTCAAAAAATTCCAAAATTGAAGGCTTTAATTCACGCTCTTTGAGGAATTTTGAGGTTACGGGGCCGGTTTCGAAAAGTCTTGAGACCCTAGGGGACACATCTTAGGGTCATATAATGATATTTGGAACCATATATAACCCTTATATCTTACAAAAAATGTCCGTGGTAGGCTTGAGGTCATGATATCTGTGCAAGTTTGGAACGGGTAAATTGACTATTTAAAGGCATATTGGATGGTTCCACCCATTCAATTGGACTCCCGGAGGGTATTAGAAACCATGGTAAACATCTCGCCAATTTTTATTTGCGGGCTAAAAATGGTCAAAAAATTCCAAAATTGAAGGCTATTATCCACGCTTTTTGAGGAATTTTGATGTTACGGGGCCTAGTGGCGAAAAGTCTTGAGACCCTAGAGGATGTATCTTAGGGTCATATAATGACGTTTGGAACCATATATGACCCTTATATGTTGCCATAAATGTCCGTGGTAGGCTTGAGGTCACGACATCGGTGCAAGTTTGGAACGGGTAAATTGACAGTTTAAAGGCATAGTAGATGGTTCCACCCACTCAGTTGGACTCCCGGAGGGTATTAATAACCATGGTAAACATTTCAGCAATTTTTATTTTCGGGCGAAAAAAGGTCAAAAAATTTCAAAATTGAAGGCTATAATCCACGCTTTTTGAGGAATTTTGAGGTTACGGGGCCCGGTGGCGTAAAGTCTTGAGACCCTAGGGCATACATCTTAGGGTCATATAATGATGTTTGGAACCATATATGACCTTTATATGTTGCCATAAATGTCCGTGGTAGGCTTTAGGTGACGATATCGGTGAAAGTTTAGAACGGGTAAATTGACTGTTTAAAGGCATATAGGATGGTTCCACCCACTCAATTGGACTCCCGGAGGGTATTAGGAACCATGGTAAACACCTCTACAATTTTTATTTCCGGGCGAAAAAAGGTCAAAAAATTCCAAAATTGAAGGCTTTAATCCACGAATTTTGAGGTTACGGGGCACGGTGGCAAAAAGTCATGAAACCCTAGGGGATACATCTTAGGGTCATATAATGACGTTTGGAACCATATATGACCATTATATGTTGCCATAAATGTCAGTGGTAGGCTTGAGTTCACGATATGGGTGAAAGTTTGGAACGGGTAAATAGACTATTTAAAGGCATATTGGATGGTTCCACCCACTCAATTGGAACCCCGGAGGGTATTAAGAACCATAGTAATCATCTCCGCCATTTTTATTTCCGGACGAAAAATAATCTAAAAATTCCAAAATTGAAGGCTATATAATCCACGCTTTTTGAAGAATTTTGAGGTTACTGGCCCGGTTGCCAAAAGTCTTGAGACCCTAGGGGATACATCATTAGGTCATATAATGACGTTTGGAACCATATATGACCCTTACATGTTGCCATAAGTGTTCGAGGTAGGCTTGAGGTCACGATATCGGTGCAAGTTTAGAACGGGTAAATTTACTTTTTAAAGGCATATTGGATGGTTCCACCCACTCAATTGGATTCCCGGAGGGTATTAGGAACCATGGTAAACATCTCGGAAATTTTTATTTGCGGACGAGAAAAGGTCAAAAAATTCAAAAATTGAAGGCTTTAATCCACGCTTTTTGAGGAATTTTGAGTTTACGGGGCCCGGTGGCGAAAATTTTTGAGACCCTAGCGAATGTATCTTAGGGTCACATAATGATGTTTGGAACCATATATGACCCTCATTTGTTGCCATAAATGTCAGTGGTAGGCTTGAGTTCACGATATCAGTGAAAGTTTGGAACGGGTAAATAGACTATTTAAAGGCATATTGGATGGTTCCACCCACTCAATTGGACTCCCGGAGTGTATTAGGAACCATGGTAAACATCTCCACAATTTTTATTTCCGGACGAAAAATGGTCTAAAAATTCCAAAATTAAAGGCTATAATCCACGCTTTTTGAAGAATTTTGAGGTTATGGGGTCTGGTTGCGAAAAGTCTTGAGACCCTAGGGGATACATCTTAAGGTCATATAATGACGTTTGGAACCATATATGACCCTTACATGTTACCATAAATGTCCGTGGTAGGCTTGAGGTCACGATATCTGTGCAAGTTTAGAACGGGTAAATTAACTTTTTAAAGGCATATTGGATGGTTCCACCCACTCAATTGGACTCCCGGAGGGTATGAGGAACCATGTTAAACATCTCGGAAATTTTTATTTCCGGACGAAAAAAGGTCAAAAAATTCCAAAATTGAAGGCTTTAATCCACGCTTTTTGAGGAATTTTGAGTTTATGGGGCCCGGTGGCGAAAATTCTTGAGACCCTAGCAGATACATCTTAGGGTCATATAATGACGTTTGGAACCATTTATGACCCTCATATGTTTTCATAAATGTCCGTGGTAGGCTTGAGGTCACGATATCGGTGCAAGTTTGGAACGGGTAAATTGACTGTTTAAAAGCATATTGGATGGTTCCACCCACTCAATTGGACTCCCGGAGGGTATTAGGAACCATGGTAAACATCTCGGAAATTTTTATTTCCGGGAGAAAAAAGGTCAAAAAATTCCAAAATTGAATATCCACGCTTTTTAAGGAATTTTGTGGTTACAGGGCCCGGTGGCGAAAAGTCTTGAGACCCTAGGGGATATATCTTAGGGTCATATAATGACGTTTGGAACCATATATAACTCTTATATGTTGCCATAAATGTCCGTGGTAGGCTTGAGGTCACGATATTGGTGTAAGTTTGGAAAGGGTAAATTTACTGTTTAAAGGTATATTAAATTTTTCCACTTACTCAATTGGACTCCCGGAGGGTATTAGGAACCATGGTAATCACCTCGGCAATTTTTATTTCCGGGCGAAAAAAGGTCAAAAAATTCCAAAATTAAAGGCTTTAATCCATGCTCTTTAAGGAATTTTGAGGTTACGGGGCCCGGTGTCGAAAAGTCTTGAGACCCTAGGGGATACATCTTAGGGTCATATAATGATATTTGGAACCATATATAACCCTTATATCTTACCATAAATGTCCGTGGTAGGCTTGAGGTCACGATATTGGTGCAAGTTAGGAACAGGTAAGTTGACTTTTTAAAGGCATATTGGATGTTTCCACCCACTCAATTGGACTCCCGGAGTGTATTAGAAACCATGGTAAACATCTCGCCAATATTTATTTGCGGGCGAAAAAAGGTTAAAAAATTCCAAAATTGAAGGCTATAATCCACGCTTTTTGAGGAATTTTGAGGTTTCGGGGCCTAGTGGCAAAAAGTCTTGAGACCCTAGAGAATATATCTTAGGGTCATATAATGACGTTTGGAACCATATATGACCTTTATATGTTGCCATAAATGTCCGTGGTAGGCTTGAGGTCATGACATCGGTGCAAGTTTGGAACGGGTAAATTGACTGTTTAAAGGCATATAGGATGGTTCCACCCACTCAATTGGACTCCCGGAGGGTATTAGGAACCATGGTAAACACCTCGACAGTTTTTATTTCCGGGCGAAAAAAGGTCAAAAAATTCCAAAATTGAAGGCTTTAATCCACGCTTTTTGAGGAATTTTGAGATTACGAGGCCCGGTGGCGAAAAGTCATGAGATCCTAGGGGATACATCTTAGGGTCATATAATGATGTTTGGAACCATATATGACCCTTATATTTTGTACAAAATATCCGTGGTAGGCTTCAGTTTACGAAATCGGTGCAAATTTGGAACGGGTAAATTGACCGTTTTAAGGCATATTGGATGGTTCCACCCACTCAATTGGACTCCTAGAGGGTATTAGGAACCATGGTAAACATCTCGGAAATTTTTATTTCCTGGCGAAAATAGGAAAAAAAAAAAATTCCAAAATTGAAGGCTAAAATCCACGCTTTTTGAGGAATTTTGAGGTAACGGGGCCTGGTGGCAAAAAGTCTTGAGAACCTGGGGGATACATCTTAGGGTCATATAATGACGTTTGGAACCATATATGACCATTATATGTTGCCATAAATGTCCGTGGTTGACTCTAGGATATTACATGCTAAGGTAGCCGGGTTAAGAACTAATTTTAGGGCGCCATGAAGCCCTATTTCACGTGGTATGTAGTAAGATGGTGTTGCTCTCTATAGTGGATTTGGCACCCTTAGTTGGTATTTGCTTAGTTATAATCCCGTGTGAGGTAACATTGTTCTAGCCTTCATCACTTTGTTGTGTGGCGCATTTGGATCCTTAGCTATGCATATCTTGATCCTTGTTTTGATTTATAGCTCCCAAGATCGTGACCGAAGCACTCTAGGGGAGGAAAAGGGCACTTCTTTCTCATTTTTCTTTATCTTCTTTTTATTTTGTTACAAATTTGATTTTCTATTTTGCATAAAGCTACTTGCTAACCAATTTGAGCCTTATGTTTCCCGCTCTTGTATAAACCATGTTACAAACCTAATGGCCTATGTTAACCAACCCTTTTAGTTTGTGAAGAATTGGCATGTGAGGTTTGAGTTTTGAGAATGTTGATCAAAAACAAGAAGCACTTTGAGATTTGGTTAAAGTTGAGCTTGTGATGAATGATGCAATTCATGAAAATCAAATGAAGTTTCAAGAAAAAGCCGTCCATAATTTGAAAAAGGCAAGGACAATGAATAAAGTAAAAAAAAAAATTGAATTGAAAAAAAAGAAAAAAAAAACAAAAACAACAAAAATATTTTAGTTGGTTTCATTTTCTTCCTTAGTTTAAGCATTGAGGACAATGCTTTGTTCAAGCTTGGGGGGAATATTGTGTGTTTGTGTTGAATAAGCTCGGGGGAATGGCATTAGTGGTATTTTTGCTTAATATTTAGTGAAATCTTGAGTTATTTTTGAGTTTCGGCCGCACTTTTTGCTTCACTTAGGAAATTTCACCAAATTTCAAATTTTTACCCCGCCTTAACCCTTAGCCTTACGTTACAACCAATAAAAAGACCTTTAGACTCTAGTGGGTTAGGTCAAAAGAACGGTGGAGGGTGATAGACTTCAAACCTATGGAAAGAGTATGCATAGTTGAGACGTCAGGATTACCTTCTCAAATTTCTCATTTCTTTATATTTTTCCGGTTCCTTCGTGGAATCTTGAGAAGCTAGCTTAAGGGTTAATTTGATGCTAGTGGAGAGAACGTGGCCCGATTGGTTGGGGCTAGGGTGGATTGAGTCCTAAGTAGTTCTCTATGCTTAGCATGTGTTATGTTTCAATCAACCATTGACATCTTGGAACGTGCATACATTTGTCCATTTAGAAAGGTTTGCATTCATTAGTACTTGTCCTTATCTCTTGTCCATATATGAGCTTGTGTTTTGCTTTTTCTCTTCGTGTTTCTTATCCTTTTCCTTTTGTTGCCTTGCCTTGGTTTTTCTCAAGAGTTGTGGGGTAAGCTCTTAGGAAACCCTCACGAGACCTCACTCGTCCTCATAGGCGACTTTGGGGTTTTAAGGGCTTGTTGTAGCTAAAAACAACCGTGATTCCTACGACAGTGAGTTAGTGTACATTCTTTCTCCTTGTTTCTATTTTGTTTCTTTTGGTTTCAATAATTCCATCTTGTTCTCTTTTGCCTTAGCTTTGCTCGAGGACGAGCAAAGGTTTATCTTGGGGGAATTTGATAAGTGACATTTATGTCACTCTTAGGGGTAGTGTTTAGGTTATTTTCGTGTTTATTTTCCCTTATTTTCCCTTTCTTTCTCTTGTTTTCTCTTTAATAAAGTTTCTAGTTTATTTTGGTAATTTTGGAGTGTTTTAGTTTATTTTCTTTATTTTATTAGTTTTAGTCTATTTTCGTACTTTATTTTATTCTATTTGCTTGCGTAGTTTTAATTTTTTTTAGTTTTGTTTTATGTCCCTTGTTTTCTATTTCTATTTCTATTTTATTTATTTTATTTTATTTGTCTTGGTTTTATTTTATTTCGTCCTTTTTCTATTTTCATTTTTATTTATTTCTATTTTATTTATCTTATTTTATGTCCCGATTCTCCCTTATGGTTGTGTAGGATCGTGCTCGGAGGTCGGAGGTTCGAGGTCCCAGGTTCGAGGCAAATGCACAAGCTGCTGCTCTTCCCTAATTCTGCTGCCAGCCTAACCATCACCACACCCTTCACTAACCTTCACCACACACTCTTCACCTCACTTCCCCTGCTCCCTCACCCACACAACAGCCCACCAAACTCACAACACCAATAACCCGCTACACCAGCCACAATCAGCAGCAACACCACACACACCAGCACCAGCCACCGCCACAAAACCACCACGCAACTCCACCCCCCAACCATCAACAACACCAACAGCAGCCCTCACTCACTCAACAACAGCAACTGCAACAACAACAACAGCAGTCACGCAATCCCGCACACCACCAACCTTCACCTCCAATCACCGCCACTGAACCACCACCAAACAACCACCAACAGCAGCGAACACAACTCACTCGCAACCACGCACCACCTCCAACCAAACCGCCAACAATAACCACCTCCAATCAACAACAACCACCCAAATCACCACAAAATTACTTACCCCATAGTCGCGCAACTCCAATAGCAACTACCTACACCTCCGCGGCCGCGCAACTCTGTCAGAAAGCGCACAAATTGGAGTCCAAAACAGATTGGAGGCAGTAGCATTTGCGCGACCTCTGCGCGATGTCTTCGCGGGGGCGCAAATGTGGGTTCAATCACGAGCTTCTCACGTGATTTTAATGAAAATCGAAGGGCCACAATTTGATGCTAGATGATTGTAGTTGATGAACGGTGGTGATTGAGCAACAATGGCCGTTGATGATGGAGTATTGACGGTGGTGATTTGTTGGATGATGCGTGGTGATGAAGAGCAGCCACGAAGAAGAAGGGAATGAAGGTCTGATGGTTCGTGATTTTTGGGGGAATTTGTGGGTTTATTTTTTCTTTTTCTTTTATTTTTATTTCTTTTACTTTTCCTTTTCTTATTTCCTTTTCTCTTTTATTTCTTTTCTCTTTTATTTTCTTTTTATTTCCTTTTCTTTCTTTATTTATTTTCTTCCTTTATTTTTCTATTTTTCCTAGTTTTATTAGATGAGTATAAATACCCATTTTTGGGGTAATTAAAGGGGGAGAACATTTTAGCTATTATTCTACTCTCTAATTTAGTTTTAGGGGAGCTTCTCTCTCTAGGGTTAGCGTAGGATTAGGGTAGTTTAGAGAGAGAAAGTGAGGGTTTTCACCATTGTTGAACTTGGATTTTGAAGAAGAAATTGATCACCTTTTCTATAGATTTACATCTTCAATCAATGAGAATCTCTAACTCTCTCTCCTCTATTTTTATTGTTTTATTTTGATTATTATTTTTGTTGTTGGTATTGCTTGTTGATCATGTTGATTCTTGATTATTTGTTGATTAATCTTGTTATTATCATGATTAGTGAGTAATTTACCCATTGAGGGGATGGTTGTGGTGTAGTTGGATCTTGAGCATGTTCTAGGTTTAGAGTTGATTTATTTGTGATTAAAGTCTTTGTATGTTTGATATTCTTTAATCTTCTTGCAAGTGCACATTGTTGGTTGATTAAAGGTGAATCTTTGCTAACAAGAAACGGAAGTTGACTTAGTTAAGGTTCATTGTTATCGATAGTTCTTTGATTGCACCTTCTAATATATGGTTCTAGTGCGGAAACATAGAGGCTATGTTGGGAGAAGCCAATTGACCCCGGAAGGCGGCTAGATTGGACTCTTTATTTCGATATTTGAGCATGTTTAGTTCATAATTAATTCAATTTCTATGCCTTTGTTTATGTTTAAGTGAATGTTATACCTAAACCATTTCCCTTAATGTTTTATTTCTTGTTTTAGCATTTATAGACTTTAGTTTATTTATCTACTATTTCGGACTAGCTTAATTGTCGATAACATTTAGTGGTGTTTAACCGTTCTCTGTGGTTCGACCCCTATGCTTGCCTTATACTCGTATTAGATTTGTTTAGGTTGTATAAATTGTATTTGATCTAGGGATAGACAATTGACGACGCGTTTATTCCCTTGTCAGTTGTACAAAATAGCCGTGGTAGGCTTCAGATTATGAAATCGGTGCAAATTTGGAACGGGTAAATTGACTGTTTTAAGGCATATTGGATGGTTCCACCCACTCAATTGGACTCCCGGAGGGTATTAGAAACCATGGTAAACATCTCAACAATTTTTATTTCCGGGCGAAAAAAGGTCAAAAAATTCCATAATTGAAGGCTAAATCCATGCTTTTTGAGGAATTATGAGCTTACGGAGCCCGGTCGCGAAAGTCTTGTGATCCTAAGGGATACATCTTAGGGTCATATAATGACATTTGGAACCATATATGACCCTTATATGTTGCCATAAATATCCGTGGTAGGCATGAGGTGACGATATCAGTGCAAGTTTGGAACGGGTAAATTGACAGTTTAAAGGCATATTGGATGGATCCAACCACTCAATTGGACTCCAACAGGGTATAAGGAATCATGGTAAACAACTTGGCAATTTTTATTTTCGGGCGAAAAAAGGTCAAAATATTCAAAAATTGAAGGCTATAATCCACGCTTTTTGAGGAATTTTGAGGTTACGGGGCCCGGTGGCGAAAAATTAGGAGACCCTAGGGAATACATCTTAGGGTCGAGACGTTTTGAACCATATATGACCATTATAAGTTGACATAAATGTCCGTGGTAGACTTGAGGTCACGATATCGGTGCAAGTTTGGAACGGATAAATTGACTATTTAAATGCATATTGGATGGTTCCACCCACTTAATTGAACTCCCGGAGGGTATTAGGAGCCATGGTAAATGTTTTGGGTGTTTTTGTCCCTTGGGAGAGTTACAACTCGAAGATTGGTCCTGAGAGCCTCTGTACCTGCAAAATCAACGGAGACACCATTTGGGGTGGTGCTCCGCCTCCAACGCTCAAGTTAGTAACTTGAAGGAGAGTAAAAAAGTGCGGAATTTAAGGTGGGGATCTGCTTGGATTCCAAGCTCAGGTGTTCTCTGATGAGAGAGAAAATAGGGTGTAATAAATGTTGGGTGAATTTCTGAATGTCCCCCATTTTGGGGGAATATCTCCCTATTTATAGGGTCATGGGGAAAAGTGCCCCTCCCTAGGTCATTCTGACTTAGGACTGATGGGCTGCGCCGCCAAATAGCGGATTTTGGGGAATTGGGCCCTTGAAGGCCGCAATTCTAATGGAGTATCTGGAGAGGCCACGTGTCAGCTGGAGATTGACCAAGGATGACCCGCCACCCTCTGACACGTGGCACCTCCTCATTGGTCCACTTGTCTAGGGTAAAAATTCCCTAAACATTTGCCCCTCACGGGTGCCACGTGGCTGGCCACGTGGTACCTGTGACACGCGTCACCCCATGAAGGGTGAACAGTAAAAATGGCTAGGGTTAACGGTCATTTTTCCGTTTACCCTGCCTATAAATAGAAGTTTACCCCCCCTTTCTCTCCCCTCACTTTCATCATTTTCATTTTCTAGAGAGAGAAAGAGAAGTTTTTAGAGAGAGGTGCTCTGACTCCGACTGCGTACTTGTCATTTCCAGATTCCCGCGTGCTCACTCAAGAACACCCGGTCACCGGCTGTAGCTGCTTTCAGAGTTTTCAGAGTTTTTTCTCAAAGTAAGGTAACTATCCGTTTCCTTCCTTCAATTTTCTTTTACTTGTATACATTCTTTTTTCTAAACAAAATAAATGGACTCTTCATCCACACACACGGCACGGCCTAGGACGCTCAGCCGGTCTCCTGGTACGGCTGAGTCTAGAACTGGGGGTGCCCTTTCCAGATAATCAGATCTCCTTTTCTCATCCCCAAATCCCTCCCTCTCTGTGTCTGTGCAGGACACAATGGCCAGAGTTAAGAAAACGGCTGTCAAGCCGAGACACCGGCGCGCTAAAAGAGTGCGCGCTGACGAGGTTTCTAGGGAGGAGGACTATGAGAGTCCGGATGAGCAGGAGGTTTCTGAGAGTGGCGCCTCCTCACAAGAAGTAAGTGATTCAGGCGGCGAAGAGGCCGCCTCATCCTCCGAACCAGAGGAAGGAAATGGGTCAGGCGGCGAGGAGGCTGCTGAGAGGTCAGGGTCGGAAGCGTCCGGCTCTGCACAAGAGAACTTCGCGGCTGACTATCAAGTGCTGGCGAAGACTACAGATACACCTGACCCCAGAAAAATAAGGATGCTGCCGGCTAACAGGGCCCTTCTAAAGAGCAGCTTCAAGGCCTTTAAGGAAAAGCACCCATTTGGGAAAGGGTGGTATATGACGGTTCCGCCTGCGGATGCCGTCATGGCCTGGAAGGACGATATCCCAAACGCAGACAACTACTTCGTCTGCTATGAGGTGGTTATTGAAGCCGGCCTCCGGTTCCCCCTTCATACTGGGATCAGGAAGATCCTCAAGGGGTATGATCTGGGGGTATGGCAGTTGACTCCAAATTCGTGGGGGAATATACTCGGGTATATTGCCGCCTGCGAGTTTCAAGATTTAGAGCCTAGTTTTTCGGCCTTTGCTCATATGCACTATTTGAGCAGGGCCCCAGGCGGTCATGGGGCTTGGTACACACTCACAACCTTGCCCCAATATCAAATAACCTTGGACAAAGTGTCCAAATGGGCTGGGTGGAGGGAAAGGTTTTATCTAATTTCCTCCCCATCCCTTGCACACAACCGGACTCTGCGCCGGTACAATCAGGAGCCGACGCTCCTAGGGAGAAAATGCGCTCTCCCGGAGCTTTCTACAAGAGCCCGCCGGCAAATTATTTATCCTGGTTTCTTCGAGACCACCACGGCGCATATGGACGACGGGACGGAGATAATTGTCCCTAAGAATTGGATTCCCCATCCGAATTTTTTCAAGGATGAGAGGTTCCTTTCCGCCTGTGGGCTTAGCACAATGTTTCCCCAGGGTAGATCCCTATACTTGAAAAACTTTACCTTGCTTTCAGTAATAATTCTTCTCTTTTGTTTTTCTGTAACTGACATTCCGTCTGACTTTGCAGCCGAAGCTAAAAGGATGGTGGACCCGGCAAAGACTCCGGCTAAGCCTGCTGCTCAGCTGCGCAAGGAGCAGCTGATGGCCAAGAAAGCGTCCTTGGAGGCCAAGGATGCAAAGAAAGGCGGGGTAAGACCGCCTGCCCCAATGCTCATTTTAATGAATTTGCATAAGTATTTTGCCGGCTACTAACATTTTGTTTTCCTTGCTGCAGGGCACCAACAAGGTTATTCCACGCTCCTTCACCAAGCACGTAAAAAGAACTGGTGAGGAGCTCAAAACTCCGGCTGCCAAGGTCAGGCGGACCCCAACCTCTTCTGCCAAACCAGATCGTCCTACGACTGGTGGCAAGTCTCCCTCCAAAGTACAAGCTTTGAGCGAAAGCTCAAAGAAGACGGAGGAGAAAATGCCGGATGCCTCAGAGGAGGCATCGAAGAGTGGCGTGCCACTCAATGCTGCAGCCGGCACTGCAGCGGCTGGGGAGGGTTCAACTCCACAGCCCAGAACTCAAGGTAAGGCTACCATTGAAATCCCTTACCCACTTGACTTTTTGAGGGTCAAGACTAAGGTAGACCCATCCGGTGGCTCAGTGAGCAGCTGGGGACGGATGAATGCTGCCTATGCCGCTTCCCTCTCACCAAGTACTTCTTTTGGTGCAGATGCTACCTCCAGGGCACCTGACTTTCCGGGCTTTGCCAAACGGATGGTGAGGACCCTCACCCGGACAGATAAAGCCTCAGTACCTGATCTGCAGGTAGTGGACTTTGACCGGATAATGGGCCAGCTGGTGGAGATAAACTGTCTTAACTCAGGCTTAAGTTTTCATTTCATTGTGTCAAGTGCTAACTTTCCCGGCTGACTTACTCAGGTAATGCTGAGAGTAGACGGGCTCCGAGTGCCCTTCAGGCGGAAGCAAGAAGAGGTAAATGACGCCAAAAGAAGGGCAATCGAAAATCTCAACTCTGCTGAACATGCATATTATATGTCTGAACTTTCAATTAAAGCAGTGGAGTTGAAACAGGAGGAGCTGATTTAGACCCTGACGGCTGCTAACGAGGCTGCGAACAGCCGGGCCAACGACCTTGAACAAAAATTGAAGACTGCTGAATCTAATCTCAAGGCGTTGGAAGGGGCTGATACTGAAAATACCCAACTCCGGGCTGACAACTCCCGGTTGGTGGTGGCCCTGACCAAACAGAAGACTGAGCACCAGGAGGAGCTTGCCAAGGAAATTGCCAAGGAGCAGGCCCGGCTGGTCCAGGAGAATGAAAAAGACACGGAGGCCCGCCTGCAGCTAGCCTGGAAACTCCTCAACCCAGAAGTGGACTTCGAATATTACAAGCTGAGGTACGATTATGTCACGGCTGTGTGTGATGCTGAAATTCTGGGAGAGGAGGCACCGCCTCGCTTCAAGGTTTGGGTTGATTTACAAGGATATGATGTCTCCGACGAGGAGGAGGAGCAGGCGGGAGGGCAGGAAGAAGGTCAAATTGAAGAGAACCAGCCTGAAGAGGCTGTGAATGCAGAAGCAGACCTTCCCCCGGCACAAGACCAGCCGAAGCTCCAGCCACCAGCTCAGCAGCCGGAGCAGCAACCTCCCCAAGAGTAATCAAACTCTTGGCTTCAGCGGCAGTATGCCAACCAATCAAGCTTAATTATTACTTTTCTTTTGAATTTCCAGCCTGCGTGCTGAGTAACTGATGTATCTTTTACCGACCATGGGGTCGGGTAACGGTGGTTTCTTTACCGGATGTATTTCCGGGTAACAATTATCTTGGCCTTTTGAGCCAATTCAATTTGTGAAGTATACCGACTCAGTCGGTTTTTCTTATACTTGCTATTTTTCAATTCAATTTTTTTTGCAATTTTTGCATATATACTCAATATACACTTGTGGATCTGCCTAACAATTTTCCTAACTTAAAAAAGCATGCGGCATGCACATATTCGGCTGTCTCTGCCCCTGGACGGTTGTGTGGTTGGTTTAATCCAAACAAAGAGAGGATTGATTGCCTTGGGAACTTCTCATACTTGAAAGAGTATGGGATGTATGTAAGGCAATCAATCACAACAGCGATTGCCCCAAACCAAGTATACAGCCGGCCAAATAACAGGCATGCAACCTCTACCCCAGTCGGTGTTAAACCGTCTGGGTATGCTTCATAGCCGTTTACGCGAGAAAGGGTTTGCCCCAGAAGTACGCAACTTGAGGAAAATCTCTCTAAGTAAAAAACATTCGATGTTTCTCTGGCTGATACTTGTAAACAGACGGAAAATTTTCAATTAAAGATTACTTAGGAGAAATAATATGCACAGACAGCTATGAGTTGGCTGCTTTAGCCACTCAATTGTTGCCGCCTACATGGGCTTATAGAACAAGCATGGTGGCTGTTCTCTGCGACGATTGCACCCGGAGGGGTGTCGCCGGACGCCTATAGCCACACTGGAATAGACGAATTTTGAGAAAATGGACAACCATCTGGCCCTTGGCCTCAGGTCTAGCTTTTAGACCGGCTGATAGCTGCTAAACGGTTTTGTGCTTAGCTTAAGGATCCGGCTGTTAGCCTCTTGTCACTATGGACTCCTTTGATTTCATGTACTAAGTATCAAACTTAGTTTTTATCTGGCCATTGGCCTCAAGTTATTCACACGTTAGAATTACCATTGTACTTTTTCAACATTAGCATGGGTAAACCCAGACGGAAATAAAAAGACAATAAATGAAACAAAAGCATTTCTCAATAATACTTCTTGTTACAAAAAACTTACAATACTCAGAAGTAGTACTTTTTTAAGTTGTCTACATTCCAAGTTCTAGGCAGGCGTCTACCGTCTGGGGTTTCCAGGCGATAGGTGCCATCCCTAACTTCTTCATAGATCCGGTAGGGGCCTTCCCAGTTAGGAGTTAGCTTTCCAAGCTCATTGGCCCTACCGGTTGCCTCCATTTTCCGTAACACAAAATCGTCCACTTTCAAAGGGCGTTTGTGCACTCTTTTGTTGTAGGCTCTCGTCATTCTCAGACGGTATATCTCATGTCGTAGGGCAGCATTGCCCCTACGTTCCGGGAGGGAATCCAATGCCAGCCGCATGGCCTCCCAATTTGCCTCTTCATCATAGAGCATCACTCTGAGCGTAGGCTCATAGTGTTCAATGGGTAAAACGGCTTCAGCCCCGTATACCATGAGAAACGGGGTTTCTCCGGTTGACCCCTTAGCAGTTGTCCGGATGGCCCATAACACATGAATTAACTCTTCAGCCCATAGGCCACCGGCTCTTTCAATTTTCTTTTTGATTCCGTCTGAGATGAGTTTGTTGAATGCCTCAACCTGACCATTTGCTTGAGGACGGCCGACTGAGGCAAAGTAACTTGAGACGCCCTGATCTCCTAACCAAGTCTTGAGCTGAGGCGTTTCAAACTGAGGGCCATTATTAAACACCATAGACATAGGTACCCCAAACCGGGTGATAATATTCTTCCATATGATGGAGATGACATCCTTTGTCTTGATATTCTTAACTGCCTCCGTCTCCACCCATTTGGTGAAGTAATCCACTGCCACCAAAATATAGCGTTTTCCGCCTGGAGCAGGCGTATATGGACCCAATATGTCCATGCCCCATTTAGCAAACGGGACTAGGTTGTGGATTGCCGTCAGATCAGTAGCCGGGCGATGTATTAGCTTGCCAAACCTCTGGCATTTATCACATTTCTTCACAAATTCCTTGGCATCTGCCTCAAGGGTAGGCCAAAAGTAATGCCGCCTGACTCTGACGGCTAGGGATTTGCCGCCTATATGGGAGGTGCAAAATCCCGCATGCAGCTCTTCAAGTACTTCTTTCCTCTTTTCTGGGGTAACACATTTCAACAAGGGCTTGAGAAAACCAGCCTTGAAGAGTTCTCCGTTTCTCAACTCGAAGTTTGCTGCTCTCTTTTTCATGACGGCTGCTTCCTGAGGTGAATCAGGTAGCGTGCCGTCTGCAAGATACGCCCGGATGCCATCCATCCAAGTAGAACTTCGATCCAGAATTCCAATGGGCTCTTCATAAATACTTCGTTTTTCAAGAACTTCCCAAAAGATTGACCGAGGCGTATCATGGCAGGCGGATGATGCCAATTTGGATAGTGCATCCGCCGGGTGATTATCTGACCGGGGAACTTGATTCAATCTGAACTCCTCAAGTGTCCCAGCCTCAACTTTGACAGCCTGAAGATATTTGATCATTGCCGGATGGGTCGCTTCATAAGTGCCCTCATACTGGCTAACAACCAACTGAGAATCAGAGTGGGCGTCAATCTTTGTTGCCCCTGCTGCCTTACACATGTGGATTCCGGCTAGTAGGGCTTCATACTCTGCCTCATTATTCGAGGCTTGAAACTTGAACCGTAGTGCATACTCATATCTATCTCCTTCTGGAGATTCACAAACTATGCCTGCACCACAGCCGTTCTTTGTAGAGCTCCCGTCTACATACACCTTCCAAACCTGATCAACATTATTCGGAAGAACCGGACGAGTCATTTCAACAATGAAGTCGGCAAACGCCTGACCTTTCACCGCTTTCCTTGGTTCGAAGGATATTTCAAGACTTTGCATTTCAATAGCCCATTTCAGCATTCTGTCGGATGACTCCAAAGTGGACATTGGCCGCTTGAGGGGCTGGTCGGTGTAGATTACCACCGGATGTGCCAGAAAGTATGGCTTCAACTTTTTGAAGGCCATATATAGAGCAAGACCAAATTTTTCCACCATGGGGTACCGGAGTTCAGCATTTTTTAACACATGACTAATGAAATATACCGGGAGCTGCGTACCGTCTCGTTCAGCAAGGAGAACGGCACTGAGAGCATGGTCTGAGACGGCTAGGTACATGTATAACCTCTCTCTTGGCAAAGGACTAACAAGTCTTGGCAAAGAGTGCAAGTGTTCTTTCAACTTCTGAAATGCCGCCTCAGCATCATCCCCCCATTCAAATCTAGTCTTCTTCCTGATTGCTTGGAAGAAATAAAGGCATTTGTCACCTGACCGGCTGAGGAACCTCCCTAAGGCGGCCAGGCAACCGGTGAGTCTCTGAACTTCCTTGACAGTGCGGGGTGACTTCATGTCGATTACCGCCTGTATCTTCTCAGGGTTAGCCTCTATCCCCCTTTGATCAATCAGGAAACTTCCCAGACTCAACACCAAAGACGCATTTCTTAGGATTTAACATAACCTTATGTCGCCTGAGTGTGGTGAAGGTTTCTCGGAGATCAGCAAGATGATCCGCCTGCTGCTTGGATTTGACTATCATGTCATCAATATACGCCTCTACATTCCTCCCAATTTGATTAATGAAGACTGTATTAATCATCCGTTGGAATGTAGCCGGCGCATTCTTCAAGCCAAACGGCATCACAGTGTAACAGAATAACCCCTGATCAGTGACGAAGGCCGTCTTTTCTTGATCTTTTTTCCACAGAGGTATTTGATGGAAGCCGGAATAGGCATCCATAAAACTCATCAAGGCATGACCGGCTGTTGAATCGACCAGACTGTCAATTTTTGGAAGTGGATAACTATCCTTTGGGCATGCCTTGTTGAGATCTGTGTAATCTACACACATCTGCCAGGTACCATTCGGCTTCTTTACAAGCACAACGTTTGCCACCCAGTCGGGGAAATTACAAGGCCGAATGAACCTAGCATCCAACAGCTTTTTTACTTCGGCAGCTGCCGCCTGACTTCTTTCCTCACCGTGGTTTCTCTTCTTTTGCCGGATGGGCTTCATTTTTGGATCCACGGCGAGTTTGTGGACAGCAAGATCCGGGCTGATGCCTGGCATCTCTTCCACTTCAAAGGCAAACACATCTTTGAATTCTTTCATCAGGAGGTGTAAGTCTGCACCTAGAACAGCGTTAGCAACCGTCCCAACCTTAACAGTTCGTTCTGGACGGCTGTCATCCAGAACGAGATCAATACTCTCTCCAGCCGGTTGGGGACGGAGCTCCTCTGACCGTTCACCGGTCAGTGATTGCTATTTCTTTTCTTTCTTCACCACCACCAGCTCTGCAGCTTTTCTCTTTTTTCCGGCTGCTGGTGGAGGTGAGGAAGCATCCTTGACGTTGTCAAGGTCTATTGGTTCCTTCCCTTGGCCGTCTGCGGCCACAGTATCCTTGACGGCTGAGAGATAGCACTCCCTAGCCGTCTTCTGATCCCCGCTCAGGGAACCAACAGAACCATCATCCCTCTCATACTTGATGAGCATGAGAGAAGGGATGATTACAGCCTTGGCTTCGTTGAGGGTTGGCCTCCCAAGAATGATGTTGTAGGCGGTCAACTCCTCAACGACCAAGAATCTGACGACCATGTGTCGTCCCTGGCCCTTCTCAACCAGCCGGATGGGTAAGTCAATTCTGCCGGCTGGATAGACCATCCCACCCCCAAAACCAACCAGGGGGTGGGTTACCGGATGCATGCTACTGGAGTTGTATTTCAGCTTCTGCAAGCACCGGAGGCTGATGATGTCTGACGAACTGCCGGTGTCAATAAGGATGCGCCCAACTAACTGGTTAGCGACTTTGCATTCAATGACAACCGGATCGTCATGCGGGCGGCGGACGCTGCCCCTGTCCTTCTCAGTAATGAGGACATCCGGAAAAGTGGAGCTGGCAGACGCCTGCTCCTCATCATCCTTATCCATTTTTCGAAGATGGCTTTTGGTGCCCCGGATGGTAGGGCCACCACAAGAGAATCCGCCTGCAATGATGTAGACCGGATCCTTGTCGGTTTCCGAACTACTTGCAGGCTGGGAGGCAGCCTTAGAGGACTGACCCTTGTTCTTCTTCTTTGCCCCGGCTGGGGACTTAGAAATATAGGACTTCAGATGTCCTTTGTCAGCCAGACGGTCCAACGTCCGCTGTAAACTGAAGCAGTCGTTGGTGTCATGGCCAACTTCCTCATGGAATTGACAATATTTGCCCTTGTTCCGGGACTGAACGGAACTCTTCATTGGATTCGGCTTCTCAATGGACAGCCGGTCCTTTACCTCCATGAGGATGGAGTTACAATCCTTGTTAAACTCGTACCGGGGAACGTACGGTTTAAATTCTTTTTTCTTTTTCTAGGACGGCTGCTCAGAATCACTGACCGCCCAGATTTCTTTTCTTTTCTTGCTCTCTTCTTTTTTCTTCGCCGGCTGAGCTGACCGGCTCTCTTTTTGCTTGTCACACTTCTTAGAGTCCGACTGGTTACCAGGCGTGCAGAGGTCGGTTGCTTGTATATAGCTTTCCGCCTCCCTCAGGGCCGCCTGTAGCGTAAAAGCCCCTTTTCTGACAAGGTCGAACTTAAAAGCCGACCTGTCTCTCAGACCTTTGAAAAAGTCTGTAAATGCTACCTCGTCAGACAGCCCCTGGATTTGAATTCTAACCAGGTTGAACCGCATGACATATGAGCGTAGCCCTTCTCTCTCTCCCTGCTTAATGGTGCTCAAGTCTAAACTTGTCTTCTTAGCAGGGATGTTCATTGAGAAGTTGGTGGCAAACAAGAAGGCTAGCTTCTTGAAGCAACCAATAGATCCGGCTGGCAGGTTGCCAAACCATTGTTGGGCAATGCCCTTCAATGTAGCCGGAAAGGAGCGGCACCAGGTAGCATCATTCCAACCTTGTAAACACATTAGGTTGGTGTATGCCATCAGGTGATCTTCAGGGTTGGTGGTGCCATCATAAGCACCAACCAAGATGTTCTTAACCTTGGCCGGCTGAGCCGCCTCGGTTATATTGGCTGCAAAGGCAGACGGCTGTTCGCCTAGCCTCATCAGCCGGAGCTGCCAGTCCAGTGGCTGGGCACTGGTATATGCCGCCTGACCTCCGAATGGGGGTGGCTGCATGAATTGGAGGCCATATTGTCCATACTGCGCCTGGGGTGCGTATGGCATAGACCCTATCATCAGCTGAGGTTCGGTGTTGACGGATTTACCGCATGTCCGACTCTCATGCAAGGACATAGAGTTCCTTGCAGAAGCTTGCTTGAAGCTGTCTGGAAAGCTTGAGGTAGAAGCTGACTCAGACTGCTCCTGCCTCCTACGATTGATGACTTCTCGAGCATCAAAGGTGGAGGCTTTTTTGCCATCCGGCTGGGGTCGTCGGGGCATCAGAATCTTAGACCAATCAAGTTTTGCGGCTGCCTTCTCCTTTGGGTGAGGAGTTGGCTGCCTGTCCTTGACCGGCTTCTTCTTCTTCCCATTATTGGGAGTCTTTTTAGCCGGCTGACTCTTGGAAGAGCCTGCCTTGTTGTTGATCATGTCTTTGATCTCACCCTTGAAGGAGTTCATGAACTTCATGAGCTCAAACCGGGTGACTGGAGCTTCTCCTCTGGCCTTCCGGGTTTCCCCGTCTGACCTCCCAGTGGGCCGGCTACTAGGGCCCGCCTGATCCAGATTTCGTTCCAGCTGATCTCTGGAACGGATGGATTTAGAGATGAGAGAACCACCCCTAGAGATGTAAGTCTCAACATCATTGTCTTCTTCTTCATCCTCCTCCCCAGTGAATACCTCTGGCTGAGGCTGAAGTGGAGGCTGGGGGATTTCGAATCCTACCGGCTGAATAACCGGTTGCAAGTCTTCCGGGTTACCCGTCTGAGTACCCGGACGTAGAGAGGTAGAATTGAGAATTGGTACAGAATTTTGAACCATCTTGAGGTACTCTCCCCACAGACGGCGCCAAATGTTTTGGGTGTTTTTGTCCCTTGGGAGAGTTACAACTCGAAGATTGGTCCTGAGAGCCTCTGTACCTGCAAAATCAACGGAGACACCGTTTGGGGTGGTGCTCCGCCTCCAACGCTCAAGTTAGTAACTTGAAGGAGAGTAAAAAAGTGCGGAATTTAAGGTGGGGATCTGCTTGGATTCCAAGCTCAGGTGTTCTCTGATGAGAGAGAAAATAGGGTGTAATAAATGTTGGGTGAATTTCTGAATGTCCCCCATTTTGGGGGAATATCTCCCTATTTATAGGGTCATGGGGAAAAGTGCCCCTCCCTAGGTCATTGTGACTTAGGACTGATGGGCTGCGCCGCCAAATAGCGGATTTTGGGGAATTGGGCCCTTGAAGGCAGCAATTCTAAGGGAGTATCTGGAGAGGCCACGTGTCAGCTGGAGATTGACCAAGGATGACCCGCCAGCCTCTGCAACGTGGCACCTCCTCATTGGTCCACTTGTCTAGGGTAAAAATTCCCTAAACAGTAAACATCTCGTCAATTTTTATTACCGGGCGAAAAAAGGTCAAAAAATTCCAAAATTAAAGGCTATTATCCACGCTTTTTGAGGAATTTTGAGGTTACGGGACCCGGTTGTGAAAAGTCTTGAGACCCTAGGGGATACATCTTAGGGTCATATAATGATGTTTGGAACCATATATGACACTTATATGTTGCAATAAATGTCCGTGGTATGCTTGAGGTCACGATATCGGTTAATGTTTGGCACGGGTAAATAGACTGTTTAAAGGCATATTTGATGGTTCCACCCACTCAATTGGACTCCCGGAGGGTATTAGGAATCATGGTAAACAACTTGTAAATTTTTATTTCCGGGCGAAAAAAGGTCAAAAAATTCCAAAATTGAAGGCTATAATCCACGCTTTTTGAGAAATTTTGAGGTTATGGGACCCGGTGGCGAAAAGTCTTGAGACCCAAGGGGATACATCTTAGGGTCATATAATGACGTTTGGAACCGTATATGACCCTTATATGTTTTACAAAATAGCCTTGGTAGGCTTCAGTTTACGAAATCGTGGCAAATATGGAACGGGTAAATTGACCGTTTTAAGGCATATTGGATGGTTCCACCCACTAAATTGGACTCTCGAAAGGTATTAGGAACCATGGTAAATATCTCGGCAATTTTTATTTTCGGGTGAAAAAGGTCAAAAAATTCCAAAATTGAAGGCTATAATCCACGCTTTTTGAGGAATTTAGAGGTTACGGGGCCCGGTGGCGAAAAGTCTTGAAAACCTAGGTGATACATATTAGGGTCATATAATGACGTTTGGAAGCATATATGACCCTTATATGTTGCCATAAATGTCCGTCGTAGAATGAGGTCACGATATCGATGCAAGTTTGGAACGGGTAAATTGATTGTTTAAAGGCATATTGGATGGTTGGACCCACCCAAATAGACTCCCAGGATGTATAAATGTCCATGGTAAGCATCTCGACATTTTTTATTTTCGGGCGAAAAAAGGTCAAAAAATTCCAAAATTGAAGGCTATAATCCACGCTTTTTGAGAAATTTTGATGTTACGGGGACCGGTGGCGACATGTCTTGAGACCCAAGGGGATACATCTTAGGGTCATATTTTGACGTTTGGAACCGTATATGACCCTTATATGTTTTATAAAATAGTCGTGGTAGGCTTCAGTTTACGAAATCAGTGCAAATTTGGAACGGGTAAATTCACCGTTTTAAGGCATATTGGATGGTTCCACCCACTCAACTGGACTCTCGGAGGGTATTAGGAACTATGGTAAACATCTCGGCAATTTTTATTTCCGGGCGAAAAGAGGTCAACAAATTCCAAAATTGAACGCTATAATCCACGCTTTTTGAGAAATTTTGAGGTTACGGGGACTGGTGGCGACAAGTCTTTAGACCCAAGGGGATACATCTTAGGGTCATATTTTGACGTTTGGAACCGTATATGACCCTTATATGTTTTACAAAATAGCCGTGGTAGGCTTTAATTTACGAAATCGGTGCAAATATGGAACGGGTAAATTGACCGTTTTAAGGCATATTGGATGGTTTCACCCACTCAATTGGACTCTCGAAGGGTATTAGAAACCATGGTAAACATCTCGTCAATTTTTATTTCCGGGTGGAAAAAGGTCAAAAAATTCAAAAATTGAAGCCTAATCCACGCTTTTTGAGGAATTTTGAGGTTACGGGGCCCGGTGGTGAAAAGTCTTGAGACTCTAGGGGATACATATTAGGTTCATATAATGACGTTTGGAAGCAAATATGACCATTATATGTTGCCATAAATGTCCGTGGTAGGATTGTAGTCACGATATCGGAGTAAGTTTGGAACGGGTAAATTAAATGTTTAAAGGCATATTGGATGGTTGGACCCACCCAAATAGACTCCCAGGATATATAAAGGTCCATGGTAAGCATCTCGGCATTTTTATTTCCGGGCGAAAAAAGGTCAAAAAATTCCAAAATTGAAGGTTATAATCCACGCTTTTTGAGAAATTTTGAGGTTACGGGGCCTGGTGGCGAAAAGTCTTGAGACCTTTGGGGATACATCTTAGGGTCATATAATAACGTTTGAAACCATATATGACCCTTATATGTTGTACAAAATAGCCGTGGTAGGCTTTAGTTTACGAAATCAGTGCAAATTTAGAACGGGTAAATTAACTGTTTTAAGGCATATTGGATGGTTCCACCCACTCAACTGGACTCCCGGAGGGTATTAGGAACTATGGTAAACATCTCGGCTATTTTTATTTCCGGGCGAAAAGAGGTCAAAAAATTCCAAAATTGAAGGCTATAATCCACGCTTTTTGAGAAATTTTGAGGTTACGGGTACCGATGGCGAAAAGTCTTGAGACCCAAGGGGATACATCTTAGGGTCATATTATGACGTTTGGAACCATGTATGACCCTTATATGTTGTACAAAATGGCCGTGGTAGGCTTCAGTTTACGAAATCGGCGCAAATATGGAACGGGTAAATTGACCGTTTTAAGGCATATTGGATGGTTCCATCCACTCAATTGGACTCTCGAAGGGTATTAGGAACCATGGTAAACATCTCGGCACTTTTTATTTCCGGGTGAAAAAAGGTCCAAAAATTCCAAAATTGAAGGCTAATCCACGCTTTTTGAGGAATTTTGAGGTTACGGGACCTGGTGGCGAAAACTCTTGAGACCCTAGGGGATACATATTCGGGTCATATAATGACGTTTGGTAGCATATATGACCATTATATGTTGCCATAAATGTCCGTGGTACGGTTGAGGTCACGATATCGGTGCAAGTTTGGAACGGGTAAATTGACTGTTTAAAGGCATATTGGATGGTTGGACCCACCCAAATAGACTCCCATGATGTATAAAGGTCCATGGTAAGCATCTCGGCATTTTTTATTTCCGGGCGAAAATGAATCTAAAAATTCCAAAATTGAAGGATATAATCCACGCTTTTTGAGAAATTTTGAGGTTTTGGGGCCCGGTGGCGAAAAGTCATGAGACCTTAGGGGATACATCTTAGGGTCATATAATGACGTTTGGAACCATATATGACCCTTATATGTTTTACAAAATAGCCGTGGTAAGCTTCAGTTAACGAAATCAGTGCAAATTTGGAACGGGTAAATTGACCGTTTTAAGGCATATTGGATTGTTACACCCACTCAACTGGACTCCCAGAGGGTATTAAGAACAATGGTAAACATCTCGGCAATTTTTATTTCCGGAAAAAAGGTAAAAAAATTCCAAAATTGAAGGCTATAATCCACGCTTTAAGGACTTTTGAGGTGAAGGGGCCCGGTGGCGAAAAGTCTTGATACCCTAGGGGATACATCTTAGGGTTATATAATGACGTTTGGAACGATATATGTACATTATATGCTGCCATAAATGTCTGTGGTAAGCTTCAAGTCACGATATTGGTGCAAGTTTGGAACGGGTAAACTGACTGTTTAAAGGCATATTGGATGGTTGGACCCACCCAAATAGACTCCCAGCGTGTATTACGGTCAATGGAAAGCATCTCGGCATTTTTTATTTTCGGGCGAAAAAAGGTCAAAAAATTTCAAAATTGAAGGTTATAATCCACGCTTTTTGAGGAATTTTGAGGTTACGGGGCCCGGTGGAGAAAAGTATTGAGACCTTAGGAGATACATCTTAGGGTCATATAATGACGTTTGGAACCATATATGACCCGTATATATTGTAAAAAATAGCCGTGGTAGGCTTCAGTTTACGAAATCGGTGCAACTTTGGAACGGGTAAATTAACTGTTAAATGGCATATTGGATGGTTCCACCCACTCAACATGACTCCCGGAGGGTAGTAGAACTATGGTAAACATCTCGGCAATTTTTATTTCCGGGCGAAAAAAGGTTAAAAAATTCCAAAACTGAAGGTAATCTACGCTTTTTGAGGAATTTTGAGGTTACGGGGCTCGGCCCGGTGGTGAAAAGTTTTGAGACCCTAGGGGATATATCTTAGGGTCATATAATGAAGTTTGGAACCATATATGACCCTTATATGCTTCCACAAATGTCCGTGGTAGGCTTGAGGTCACGATATCAGTGAAAGTTCGGAATGGGTAAATTGACTATTTAAAGGCATATTGGATGGCTCCGCACACTCAATTGGACTCCCGGAGGGTATAAGGAACCACGGAAAACATCTCGACAATTTTTATTACCTGGCGAAAAAAGGTCAAAAAATTCCAAAATTGAAGGCTATAATCCATGCTTTTTAAGGACTTTTGAGGTTACGAGGCCCGGTGGAGAAAAGTCTTGAGACCCTAAGGGATACATCTTAGGGTCATATAATGACGTTTGGAACCATATATGACTCCTATGTGTTGCCATAAATGTCGGAGGTAGGCTTAAGGTCACAATATCGGTGAAAGTTTGGAACGGGTAAATTGATTGTTTATAGGCATATTGGATGGTTCCACCCACTCAATTGGACTCCTGGAGGGTATTAGGAACTATGGTAAACATCTCGGCAATTTTTATTTTCGGGCGAAAAAAGGTCAAAAAATTCTAAAATTGAAGGCTATCATCCACGCGTTTTGAGGAATTTTGAGGTTACGGGGCCTGGTGGCGAAAAGTCTTGAGACCCTAGGGGATACATCTTAGGGTCATTAATGACGTTTGGAACCATATATACCCTTATATGTTTCCACAAATGTCCGTGGTAGGCTTAAGGTCACGATATCGGTGCAAGTTTAGAACGGGTAAATTGACTGTTTAAAGGCATATTGGATTGTTCCACCCAATCCATTGGACTCCCGAGGGTATTAAGAACCATGGTTAACATCTCGGCAATTTTTAATTTCCGAGCGAAAAAAGGTCAAACAATTCCAAAATTGAAGGCTATAATCCATGATTTTTGAGGAATTTTGAGATTACGGGGCCCGGTGGCGAAAAGTGTTGAGACCCAAGGGGGTACATCTTAGGGTCATATAATGACGTTTGGAACAATATACGACCCTTATATGTTGCCATAAATGTCCGTGGTAGGCTTGAGGTCACGATATCGGTGAATGTTTGGAACGGGTAAGTTGACTGTTGAAAGGCATATTGGATGGTTCCACCCACTCAATTGAACTCCCAGAGGGTATAAGCAACCATGGTAAACATCTTGGCAATTTTTATTTCCTGGCGAAAAAAGGTCAAAAAATTCCAAAATTGAAGGCTATAATCCACGCTTTTTGAGGAATTTTGGGGTTACGGGGCCCGGGGCGAAAACTCTTGAGACCTTAGGGGATAAATCTTAGGGTCATATAATGACGTTTGGAACCATATATGAACCTTGCATGTTGCCTTAAATGTCCGTGGTAGGCTTTAGGTCACGATATCGGTGCAAGTTTGGAACGGATAAATTGATTGTTAAAAGGCATATTGGATGGTTCCACCAACTCAACTTGACTCCCGGAGGGTATTAGGAACTATGGTAAACATCTCGGCAATTTTTATTTCCGGGGGAGAAAGGTTAAAAAATTCCATAATTGAAGGCTATAATCCACGCATTTTGAGGAATTTTGAGGTTATGGGGCCCGGTGGCGAAAAGTCTTTAGACCCTAGGGGATATATCTTAGGGTCATATAATGAAGTTTGGAACCATATATGACCCTTATATGTTGCCACAAATGTCCGAGGTAGGCTTGAGGTCATGATATCATTGAAAGTATGGAACGGGTAAATTGACTGTTTAAAGGCACATTGGATAGCTCCACCCACTCAATTGGACTCCCGAAGGGTATTAGGAACCATTGTAAAAATCTCGGCAATTTTTATTTCCGGGCCAAAAAAGGTCAAAAAATTCCAAAATTATTGGCTATAATCCACGCTTTTTAAGGACTTTTGAGGTTACGAGGCCCGGTGGCGAAAAGTCTTGAGAACCTAGGGGATACGTCTTTGGGTCATATAATGACGTTTGGAACCATATATGACTCCTATATGTTGCCATAAATGTCGGAAGTAGGCTTGAGGCCAGGTCACGATATCGGTGAAAGTTTGTAACGGGTAAATTGATTGTTTATAGGCATATTGGATGGTTCCACCCACTCAATTGGACTCCCGGAGGGTATTAGGAACCATGGGAAACATCTCGGCAATTTTTTATTCGGGCGAAAAAAGGTCAAAAAATTCTTAAATGGAAGGCATAATCCACGCTTTTTAAGGAATTTTGAGGTTACGGGGCCCGGTGGCGAAAAGTCTTGAGACCCTAGGGGATATATCTTAGGGTCATATAATGACGTTTGGAACCATATATACCCTTATATGTTGCCACAAATGTTCTTGGTAGGCTTGAGGTCACGATATCGATGCAAGTTTGGAACGGGTAAATTGACTGTTTAAAGGCATATTGGATGGTTCCACCCACTCAATTGGACTCCCAAAGGGTATTAGGAATCATAGTAAACATCTCGGCAATTTTTAATTCCGGGCGAATAAAAGTCAAAAAATTCTAAAATTGAAGGCATAATCCACGCTTTTTGAGGTTACGGAACCCGGTGGCGAAAAGTCTTGAGACCCTAGGGGATACATCTTGGGGTCATATAATGACGTTTTGAACCATATATGACCCTTATGGATCCTAAACTCACAAGGTATGGGTTTAGGGATCCTACAAGAAAACGGGCTTGACTACCAAAAGAAAACCCTTTCCATAACAATATAATACAGTTCTTGCAGAAGATTAAGTACGGTGTTCAATCATACAATCTTGATAGCTCACATATAATATTTCACATATTGCATGCTTTCATCAATAAACATTTAGTCATACAATATGCTTGAACACCTCATATAAAAATATGCACATAGGGAAGAAATTAAATTCTAGCTTATATGCCCTTTTGTCTCCTACCCAAGCTCACCAACATGCTAATAAAAGTTTTTAACACATATTTCTTACCTCAATCCTTGCTTTCTTGCAAAATGAACAAACTAAAAATATTTTTGACTCCTCTTTTCAAAATAAAATTTGAAAATAAGTTTCGAAAAAGGGCCAATATATTCGGCCATCACAAAAAAAAAAAAAAATCGGACATACTAAAAAAAAATTCGGATGTCCAAACTAAAAAAAAAAATTTCGGACCTCATAAAAATAAATATAATAAATAGTTTGGTCCTCTTAAAATGAAAATAAAATAAAATAACTCGATTTCAAAACAACCTAATTAAATAAGCACTTGGCCAAGTTTTACAACAAAACACTTTAAAATACATTTTTGGGTTTAGTGGTAATAAAAATCTCAACCAAAGCTCCTAGATACCACTTTGTAACACCTTAGAAATTCCTTTCCTTTAAGATACTTATTTTACTTCTTAAAATACGATTTAGGAATATCTAAGACATTACGGCTAAGGCAATTATCAAAGATACACAGCGAAAGACTTAGAATTAAAATTTGTTCAAAACAAGTCAACTTAAAGACAATCAAACGTAAGTAAAGTTTAAAACCAAAACAAACGAAGTCAAATAAAATCAAACTACAACTTGGAACCATTAAAGGCCCTTATTCAAAACCGTTCCAAAACCAAACCTTTGCGTTAGTCCACACAAAATGTATCATAAATAAATAAAGCATAAAACACATCGTAAACTAGCACGATTCACTCTTCACTCATACCCCGTCATGAATATGCTTCAACCTGAAAAATTTATCTCTACTTGCCCTCACTACTCTCCATTAAAAAGGGGTCATCATAGGGCCAAGATAAAGACATGGCCAAGCACACAAACACACACACAATCAGCAAAGCTGAGTACATAAGCATAATTAAACACACTAACATGCTTTCACCTATCAACACACACTTACCTCAATGCACCGGTTTACAAGCATTCACAACAATCAACAAGACACTTATACTAGACACTAAATAATTCATTTTGCGTTGATTACGCATCGAACGGGTTTCCTCCTATACCTCCCCCAAATAAATTGAGGTTAACTGACACGGGAGCTAACCGTGCCAGCAAAAAAAGCGCATAATAATAAATAAAAAGGAATCTTCAGCGTCCTGTAATCCATTAGAAGTTATGGTTAAATATAAAACCCCATAACTCCCCCCATTGTTCATACTCTAGGTATATACGTTCCAAGAGTTTTGGTGCGGAATCTCTTTCACTTTACGTTCTTTACATGTTATTGGACTTGGTGGTGACTCTCAAAGCATAATAAATTAATCAACAATAATAATTTAATCAATCAAACATACCAATTTATTCTTGAATATTTAGTGTCCACATAATATTTAATGTTGAACCCTTTTTAATTCTACCTCAGTGTCAAAGACACCTTAAACGCATAGAGCGCCAACAATCCTATCCTTCGGTGTTAAAAACACCTTAAGTGCACAAAGGCACCAACATACTATTTATTCCTTTTGTACATAGACATGTATATAGCTCTTTCCTCATGCTTAAAGCATGATAAGTGACATTTATGTCACTCATAGGGGTAGTGTTTAGGTTATTTTCGTGTTTATTTTCCCTTATTTTACCTTTTATTCTCTTGTTTTCTCTTTAATAAAGCTTCTAGTTTATTTTGGTAATTTTGGAGTGTTTTAGTTTATTTTCTTTATTTTATTAGTTTTAGTTTATTTTCGTATTTTATTTTATTCTATTTGCTTGCGTAGTTTTAATTATTTTTAGTTTAGTTTTATGTCTCCTATTTTCTATTTTATTTCATTTTATTTTATTTATTCCTATTTTATTTATTTTATTTTATTTGTCGTTGTTTTGTTTTATTTCGTCCTTTGTTTATTTTCATTTTATTTTATTTTATCTTTGTCCCGATTCTCCCTTGTGTTTATTTGGTTGTGTAGGATCGTGCTCGGAGGTCGGAGGTCGGAGGTTCGAGTCAAAGGTGTCAATCCATGAAGCTTTCAAGCCCCAAACTTGCTGCTGCCCCTAAACCTTCACCCCACATCCCACCTTATCCTCCACCACACACATCACCACTCAGCAACACCACCACACACACTAACTCTCCTCACTCCCCTGCTCCTCACCCACACAACAGCCCACCAAAATCACAGCACCAACCACCGCCAAAACCACCACAATCAGCCACCACAACTCTACCACCAGCTTCCACCTCCACTCCAATCACCTCCAACCAAATACCGCAGCTTCCACCAAACACCAGTCAGCCACCTCACGCAGCCCCTGCTGCCCACAATCAACCACCAAAACACTCGCAACCACCACACATCACCACACTAACAGCACCGCAGCCACCAATCAAAGCCGCCGCACACAGCAGCAGCCCCAAATCAAAGCAGCCCGCAACCCATAGCTCCAATTCATCTCAATTCTCGATACCCTTCGGAGCGGGCACTCACTCCACCGAAGCGGCCGCTCCATTTCGTTCAATTTCTCCAATTTGAGGCAGAAGCACAGAGTGGACGCTCCAATGGGTATGAGCGGCCGCTCCATTTTTATCGAGTTTAATCGTACGGATTAATGAAGTTGGACGGCTGCGATTAACCCACTTAAATCAACAATGAGATCGGTGATGATGGTTCTTGAATGGGTGATTATGGCCGTTGATGTTGATTTGATGATGATGATTGATGATGGAATTAGTGAGGCGTGAAGCAGGGGAGCAAACCCCATAATTGAGCAGCTAAAGAAATCGAAGAAGGAGGGGGTCTGATGGGATTTGGGGGGATTTCGGTTTTTTGTTTTCCTTTATATTTTTCTTTTTATTTTTAGTTTTGTTATTTTTTATTTATTTTATTTGGTTTTATTTTCTTTTTATTTTCCTTTATTTTAGCTTGTATATAAATACCCTTCTTAGGATATTTACTAAAAACTAATCATCCATCTATTATTCTACTCTCTAATTAGTTTTTAGGAGAGCTTCTCTCTCTAGGTTTAGCTTAGGGTTAGGGTAGTTTAAAGAGAGAAAGTGAGGGTTTCACCATTATTGAACTTGGATTTTGAAGAAGAAATTGATCATCTTTTATATTGATTTACATCTTCAATCAATGAGAATCTCTAACTCTCTCTCCTCTATTTTTATTGCTTTATTTTTATTATTGTTTTAGTTGTTGGTATTACTTGTTAATCATGTTGATTCTTGGTTATTTGTTAATTAATCTTGTTATTATCATGATTAGTGAGTAATTTCCCCATTAAGGGGATGGTTGTGGTGTAGTTGGATCTTGAGCATGTTCTAGGTTTAGAGTTGATTTATTTGTGATTAAAGTCTTTATATGCTTGATATTCTTTAATCTTCTTGCAAGTGCACATTGTTGGTTGATTAAAGGTGAATCTTTGCTAACAAGGAACGGAAGTTGACTTAGTTAAGGTTCATTATTATCGATTGTTATTTAATAGTACCTCCTAGTATATGGTTCTAATGTGGAAACATAGAGGCTATGCTGGGAGAAGCCAATTGACCCCGGAAGGCGGCTAGATTGGACTCTTTATTTCGATATTTGAGCATGTTTAGCTCATAATTAATTCAATTTCTATGCATTTGTTTATGTTCAAGTGAAAGCTTTACCTAAACCATTTCCCTTAATGTTTTATTTCTTGTTTTAGCATTTTTAGACTTTAGTTTATTTATCTCCTATTCCGGACTAGCTTAATTGTCGATAACATTTGGTGGTGTTTAACCGTTCTCTGTGGTTCGACCCCTATACTTGCCTTATACTCGTATTAGGTTTGTTTAGGTTGTATAAATTGTATTTGATCTAGGGATAAACAATTGACGACGCGTTTATTCCCTTGTCAAAGCATCAATAAAAATTATATGAACCATAATAAAATTTCTTTTCAATTTTCCAAACATAATTAAACAATTAGTTTAATTAAACATGCTCTCTATCATGCCATAAATAAACATGTGGTTCATAAATAATATTCCAAACTATAAATTTCCGTTCAATAATTCATCACAAGTAAATCATGCTTCTCAATTCAATCACTAATAACATCCAAATCACAAATTTCCATTCCAAACCTAGCATAATATTATTTTTAATTAATCAAACACATTTAGCATGCTACTACATCAACATAACTATGCTAAGTACGCGAACGTACCTCAATTAAGCCCATAAAGTGGCCGAAAATACTACAACAATTTCCAAATCAAGTCTCCTACATAAAGGGACAATAATACTAAATTAATTACCCTCGTATACACAATTTCCAGCAACTTAAACTCACTTTAAACCATTTAAAATAATCTGAAAATTATTTAAAAACTCCTAATTAAACTCCTTTTTAATAGTGATTGGAAGGAGAACGGTAGGTCGTTGGGCTACCACCCTACCCAATCAAACAAAATTTGTAACTTAACAAACCCCTATTTAGTGTAGTGGTAAGTCAAGGTCGAACCCAAAGGAATGGAGGTCGAATGCACAATGCCTAAGTCAAGCTATTTCGAAGTCAAGTAAAAGGGGTTTTATGAAGGAAACTAGAACTAGAGCTAAATGATGCAAGAACTTATATGAAATCAATCTAAAAACACTAGGGCAATGGATCCACATGTAATTGTAATGGAAAATGGTAATTTGGGAGGTCAAACCGACTAAGTCAAGTGATATGAAGGAAGATCATCATGTATCCAAAATAGCATACCAAGATGGTTCACCTAGAGGTCTAACTAGCGTCAACTACGCTAAACACTACCTAGGGAACGTCACAAAGCACCTCAATCGTGAAATTGCAAGTTACTAATCAATGGTCCGTATCATAGCAAGCTCACAATGCAATCTAGTGCAATAATCAAAGATGGCCAAACCTCAATTAATCACACACATGCACATGAATTATCAACAAAATTTAATCATATCATCAACTCCATCAATTATCCCCAAATTACTCTAATCCATTATTCAAACATGCTTCACCATTTCCCTAGCTAGAAAACTACTCACTAGCCATAGGAATCAAGATCAAAACTACAACAATCATCAATTTCATCATCAACATAATTGAAATCAAAGATTAAACCAACAATCAATCAAAATCAATCAAAATTCAATTAAACTACAATCAATCATCAATAACATGGAAAACAAATGAAATCAACTAGAATCAAACTTGTATTGAAATCAAGAAGAAGATCCTTACAAAACTTTGATCTAAAGATCAAATACAATGAGGAATTCTTGAGCAATCACCAAAAATCATGAGTTTCTCTCTCTAAAGTTCTTGAGTTTCTCTCTCTAAAATTCTCCCAAAAACTAACTATCCAAAAATCAATCTAAAAACTTCTCACTAAAAATAGGTAGAAATAACTATATATACAAAGAGGAGGTCGGTATTGACGCCCAAAAATAGACCCTCGTAGGTGCGGGCGCTCGGAGGAGGGAGAATGGTGCGCACGGGGCACACCCAGATTGGTGCGCCCGCACGCACCAGGTGTGCGGCCGCACCCGACCAATGTGCGGCCGCACACCACCTTGGTGCGCCCGCACATATCTGGGTCTTTCCCCCTTCTTCTCTTCGTCCTAGCTCAAGCGTTGCACACGTCCTAGATGATGATGATGGAGGACAAAGTAGGCAGAAACTTTCTTAAATCTCTTGAAAAGTATAAGCCATGAAGAAGGCATATACAAAGCCTTGAAGCTTGCCTCTTGGATCCACCCTTGACTTGAAACTTCTCGCACCATCTTTAGGCATGAAAACAATGAAAGCTCATAGAGAGGAAGCTCGGGAATTCTTGGACAATCAATTACCACCTACAAATAAATGATAAAAAGCAAGTAAAAAAGAAAAATAACAAGTAAACTAGAAAAAGCATGAAATAGAGAAACTAACTACAAAAAGCATAAAATGAAGAAAACAAGAATAAAACTAAGGAAAACTAAAGAAAAGAGAGATAAAATGAAATAGAAATCATCCAAAAAGGGACCAAATGAGTTCCATAAATGTCACTCATCAAATAGGTTATCACACCCTTTTATTAAAATCACAATTATATTACTTTTAATAAAATTCCAGCATTTTAAACTAATCGATAACTACTTCAAAACTTCATCAAAATACATCTTTATACTTAAGTTATCCATAGAAAAATTAAATTATCTCTTACCCTTTAAACTCAAGGATAAAATTAAAAAAAAACTTCGTTAAAAAACAAAAATTGCCCGAAAATCATATTTCGAGGCTGAATTTGGCTATGAGAGGGTAGTGCGCACTACCAGAGGTAGTGGTTCTTTCTTAAAACGTTGTTTTCACATGGAAAACACTACTTTTTTGTCAAAATCGGATGAGTTTAGAACCTGATCAGGATTGAAACGAGATTAATATTAACGAACGAAAATCTAAAAATTAAAACATGAATTTAAGTGTTCAAAATAATTTGGAATTAAGTTAAACTAATTAGTAGTTATAATCACCAAAATTTCCAAAATATCATTACTATAAAAGCCCTAAATCAATTGTTCATAAAAACCCTAAAAATCAAGTCTTTCATAATTTTAAAACCCTAACTTATAATTTTATGAAATCTGAAAATAAAACACTTTATTATTTAAAATTTACAATCATTAATCATTAAAATACAATTACCAAACATACTAATCTTATTTAAACAATTAAAATCAAAAACCCAAATTATGAATTGTTAGAACATTAATTAAAACAAGAGGAGATAGAAAATAAGACTAACCATTTTGTGTGGGAAATATTTGGGGATAAATGGAGTATTTATAATGTAGAGTAGGTTAGGGTAAGTTTGGGCTTCATAAAAATAATGGACTTTAAATGATGAAATAGGTGGCCCAAAAGTAAAAATAGGATGATTGGGTTCGTAAGAAAGACGGGCTACATTTGGATTAAATACTTGTTGACCCAAATATAAATACTTGCTTTATCTATAATCCAATAATTAAAATGGTTTGATCCAAAATATATTTTATAATTAAATAAATAATTTATAAAATACATTAAAAATACGGGGTATTACAATATATATATATACCAATTCAATTGTACTTCCTCCATTTCTATTTAGTTGACACGTTTGATTTAGGCACATATATTAAGGAGAGGAGAGAGAGTGATAGAGAATGAAAAGGCAAGTGGGGTAACTTGTAAATGCAAGGTAAAAAATTTACCTGAATAGGAAACGTGTCAACTAAAAAGAAACTTCCTAAAAAGGAATACGTGTCAACTAAAAAGAAATGGAGGTAGTATTAACTAAGGTTACTCACCGTCCCTCAGTTTTGTGCAATACTTGAGAAAAATCAGGATAACCCGTGTCATTAGGAAACTCTACTTCCTCTTCATTTTTGTTATAGCCAGCACCATCTACATCATCAATTTCCATCTCCTCTTGATCCCTATATAGATCTTCCATATGAGAATTATCATTCATTTCACCATGTGATGATGTTTGTTGAGAAGAAAGTTGTGATGAAACATTAGGTTGACGCCTAATGATTGGACCCCTCCCATTAAAGCCACCTCTAGTTAGAACCATTTTTGTGTATCTACACACTAGAAAATGAGAAAAAACAAGGTAATATAGGCACTATAAGAGTAAAATATACTAAAGAAGTAATATTAACTATAGATATAAATTTCATATAATATAATATTTAATTATCAAAATTACAATAACAAGAAGTTAAAGACATAAAAAATATTTGAAAAGTAAAATGTCTAATCTAAAATGAACTATTTTCTTCATCTTTTTCTAATTCCTCCTCCTCCTCCTCCTCATCCTCTCCCTCTTCCACTTCCTCATATTCATTACAAGAAAGCTCTTGGGCTTCTTCCTCACCTACTTCAAATTCAGATAACAAAGGAGGATTTTCAATTGAAGCAACTTGGAATGCATAAGGCTCAAAGGGCGCATCAATAACTCCTCTTGCCTTAATGTTGAAAACAAACCACCATTGATTTCTTTCATTACTACTACTACTACTACTACTACTACTACTACTACTACTACTACTACTACTACTACTACTAGGACAAGGAGCATAATATACTTGTTCGGCTTGATATGCCAGTACGAACGGATCATACTTTGGATATCGTTTTGAATGGTTCACCTCAACAAGATTATATTTATCATGTATCCTAATGCAAGGTCCAACATCAAACCACTCACACTTAAACAACACTGTTGTATAACGCTTTCTTGCTCCAACATAAGTTAACTCTGTTATTTCTTGTAGAATTCCATAATAATCACTTCCTTGGACACTTTTCACACATATACCATAATTCATAGTTGACTTGTTGTAACACCCCAATAATTCTCCCTTTTCCAAACCACTTACTTTAAATAAAATAGTGGAGAACCATAATGTTACCGCCACGTGTTAAAACGTTAAGGCTTTATCAAAGTATTGCAGCGGAAAACCAAACATAAGTCTTTAAAATAACACAGTTCAGAAAACGAATAAGCCAAGGCTTACAAGTTGGAACCATAAAGGCCCTTATTTAAAACCAAACCAATAATCAAAATCCAAGACATAAACGAAATAGCAAAGCATAAATAAGTTCAACACAAGAATCGAATACTCTCAATCATACAATCCCTTGACAATGCGTTTGTCAAATCCCTGAACTTCACATCATCAAGCTAACCTGTGCAATACTGCTCCCCAATAATACAAGTGTAATAATTGGATCATCACAGGGTCATTGAAAGGCGAAGGCCGTGACCAAAGAAAGACACACACAAAAGCACGCAATCAACAAAGCTGAGTACATACAAGTTACAACGCACAAAACCTAGCATGCTCAACTAATTAAAGTAAATAAACATATAACACAAATTCATTAATCAAGACTCCACACTTAAACAATTCAATTGACTCAACATACTTACTAACCAATTCCAAACACTTGACTATATATTTAATTTAATTAATTTAGTTTGGAGTAAGCAATAGACGAGGTTGTCCAATCCACCAAATCATTTTTGTCCTAAATGACCATTTGAAATAAAAGTTTAGCGCGATGCAAGAATGGGCGCGACTCCATTCTCACAAAGTTAGTCTAGGATCCCATCTAACTTTCATTATAAAATAAAATGTAAATACCAAAAGAGAATAGGACATGTTGATCAAACAAGCCTCGAAAAGCCATGAGCTACCACCGTGTACCCCAACCCATAATTGTCAATACTCTAGAAGTGCACGCTTTCTAGAGTTTTATTTCTCATCCAGGTTTCACTTTACGTGATTACAAATTTAATTAATATCCGACTCATTCAAGTAGACCATACATAACAATAGAAATCAATTCACTTTTAATCTTATTAAGGACAATGGTGATCACATCACAAGTTGATCTTTAATTCCATTAAACACTAAGCGAAAAAACCACTTAGCCACCGGTTCAAAACCCCCTTAAGCCACCGGTTTTGAACCGGTGGTCATTTGGGGGGTGGCAATAACCCCAAGAAAGGCCACCGGTTCAAAACCGGTGGCAAGAATGATTATCGCCACCGGTTAACCGGTGGCAAAAACCCATTCCCGCTTTTTTTAAAGGGGTTTTTGGCACCGGTTATGTTCAAAACCGGTGGCAAAAATGGCCCAAAAAAATTAAAAAAAAAAAAATTTTGTTTTTGCATTTTTTCCACATAAATTGATATATAAACACTAATATATATATATATATATATATATATATATATATACTTACATATTTTCATTAAAAAAGGCTGTAACATTACAATTTTGGTCCAAAAAAACTTAAAAAAAAACAATAGCATAGCAGAACAACAGTAGCCTTGTGAGGTAGAGGCAGAAGCTGCAGCAGCAGCAGCCGCTGCTCTATCTCGTCTTCCAGTGACATCTCAGTAAGCTGATCTTCTGGGCCCACAAGATCAAGTTCTAGCCGGACAGCTGGATGCCCCTGCAGATCCAAATAACCCCAAAAGCTTCACTACTCCAGCATAAAACATGTTTATGCTACACAAAACACACTACAACCTTCAAACACAAGCCATTCAAAGAATTTCTATAAAAAAAAAACATTAACCTAGCTTCATTTTATTATCAGCTTGGAAACACCCAAACCCAAATATAAGCTATACTATAATATGAATAAACCTGTTGATTACAGATAACTACTGCTTCGCAAATTTGATTTGAGTACAAAAATTACAAACAACTGGTAAAATAAGCCAGAAACTACGATATAATACACCATGAACACCTAAACAACATAGCAATTCGAGATACATTAAAAAAAAAAAAAAAAAAAAATCAGTAACACTTACATTTTTTCTACATTTGGACCATATCTTGCGAATTGGACAGCTATTTCTCTACCATCCACAACCCTCCCTACACGAAAAACATAGATAAAATCAACAACATTACCCCCCAATTATCAAATTATATCACAATTCTAATATACAAAGTAAGTACTAGCAATACCATCAAGCCTATCCACAGCCTTCTGAGCTTCATCAGCATACTTGTATCGAACAAAGGCGAAACCACGGGATTCCCCAGTCCTGTATCACCCATTAATTTAATAGCGAAAGACGAACAAATAAATTAAATTAATTAATTAACTGATCAACAAAAGAGGAAAATTATCACACCTCCGATCACGAGAAATCCGAATGTCAAATGATTAAATTTTAAGAATTTTTTATTTTTTCTTACAAAATATTTCAAGAAGCTAAAATATATACGAAGTACAAGTTATAATCGACAATGTGACCCAATTGCACAAACATTTTAGGCCAATTTCAACAAATAATTGTACTTCATAATTGTGTTTCAACTAAATTAACAATCCAATACTAATTAGGAAATATAGCAGCTACCTTATTTCACTTTTAATTACTTAGCTTATTTTTTATTTATGCAACTTACAAGTTTACAATATGAGTATTTCGGATCATTTCACCCTTTCTTAGCTAGTTCACCATTCCAAGTAGTGCAAATATATCCAAGACTAGTTAACAATTTCAGCCAAGTTTTATACCCCCTTTTTCTTTTCTTCTTTTACTGGTGTAAACAACCCACTAAATACTCAATACGATTCTGGAGCTGCAGCCTTGCTAGGCCACCTGCAGCAGCAGCCTCGGCAGGGCAGCAGCAGCTGCAGCCTTGCTTAGGCCACCTGCAGCAGCAGCCTCGGCAGGGCAGCAGCAGCTGCAGCCTTGCCATGGCACCCTGCAGCAGCAGCCTCTACAGGGCAGCCGTAGCTGTAGCCTTGCCAAGCCACCTACATCTAATGTCACTTATAGTTCTAGTATTCAATGCATCATTCACAAGAAAACAATCATAGAAAATGAAAAAATATAAGGATGAATGCAACAAAGGGAGAACTACAAGTCCATGTATCTCAGTCGGATTAAAAAGACCACAAATAGAGGCAAAAAAAAAAGAAGAAAAGAATACTTCAAAAGAAATCCATAACAGACATGTGTTAAAGGTATATTATTACTTAGCATACAACAGGCCACACATACATCAATACCAATCTGCACAAAATTAATTATAAACTAAGGAATGCTCAATGAGGACAAGTATACATTCCACAAAAATCAAAATTCCAGCAAAAAAAATACGAACTTACCTTCTGAAAAATGGGATATTCAGCACTAAATCTGGTACAAGCAAAATTTGCAGCATCTTCACTTGTCCCAGGTTCTTGCTTGAGAAATTGATTGCAAGGAAAAGCCAAGACTTCAAAACCTGAGATACCAGATGCAAAATAACTTTTTCAATTAAAATGGGTGACTAAAAAGTTTCAGCTGAGTATAAGGAGCTCAAAATGAGAAAATAACTTCTCTGAATAAAGCACACCTGATTTAATAAAAACAAAAACAATTCGATTCACAATCACTCGCCTACCTTTCCTAATCTCTTTTTGTGTCCCTTCACATGCCTAGCTCTCAAATGAAGGCATTGACCTCCTCTTAAGTTCAAATTAAAGTGAGTACCAAGATACTAAAATGTCAATTATCATTTCAGACATCCCCTTCAACCAGCCAAAGTAAAGAAAAAAAGAAGAAGAAGAGATATCTATTATACATCTAATAAATTATGATTTCACATGAACACACTAGCTGGCTAAGTTATTTGACCAAGAAATCATTCTTTTCATGCCTTACATCTATTCTCTTAAAAATTAGTCACCGCCAATTATTAAAGCCTTTAAAGGCATAATTAAGCATCTTCTATTCTTAATAATAGCAGCCCCTAGTAAGATTACAGCAGCATATCGCATAACAAAATTGCTTACAACCAACCTTAAATCCATAATCAACCTTAACCCATAAACATACATACTCTAAAAACATAATAGGTCATGATAGGCACAAGATTAGGCATAAAAATTATGAAATAAATCAGTTAAAACCATTCAATTCACATAGTTCACTAATTAACCTGACAGCAGCACTTTTGCTTAGGTTTAGGCTCATAATCATATTGAAACTTACCCAAAACATGATAATTTAACATAGAGATATATCTAACATGATGCTATACCATATGAGGCACAAAAACAAACTAAATAAAGACCAAATGAGGTTGTAAACCCACTGAACAACTACAGCAATTATAGCAGCAAATTCGTGAACATTATAGTACAATTAATACTTAAAAACCACCACAAAACGCAACAATAATTAATGTTACCAAAGCTATATATATATATGTATAATCAATTGAAACAAGAAAAAAGCCGAGTATTTTTTTTTTCTCCTAAGGTGAACGTAATGTACATCTTAGTATCTTCTCTAGTTAAGATAGGCTTTTTTTTTATTTTATTTATTTATTTATTTTTTAACCCAAATACATATATATATATATATATATATATATATATATATATATATATATATATATATATATATATATATATATATATATATATATATATATATATATATATATATATATATATATATATATATATATATATATATATATATATATATATATATATATATATATATATATATAATCAATTTAATCAAGAAAAAAGAAAAGAAAAGAATAAAGTTTTAGCATACAAAGAAAACTTCTCCTTCAAAAATCAATCTTACATGCAGTCAAAAATCAGTAAACAACTAAACATGTTTGTAGATTAACAGATAAACATGTTCTAAGAGTTCTGAGACCTATAGTATCATACTGAAAATTCATGTTCTGAGACATAATGATGATAAAACTTATTATAATTGCTCCCAACAAAGCATTGTAAATAATTATGTAACACCGACTAGCACTAGCATTCTAAGATTTGATGCTCCAACAACTATATCACCAGTCAAAAACATAATTAATGTGCACATACTATTTTTTCAATTTTCTAACACGAAATTATTAGAATATATTTTCACATAAACAACCAAACACAATAACAACAATAACAAAGAGGATCATCACAACATAATGCATTATTGCATAAACAAAGAGTCAATAATTACCTTGCAGCTGTAATTTCCAGCCAGAATGTTAAGCAAGATAGTGGAGCAACATCAGGAAAACATGAAGCAACCACAGCCAACAAAGACCAGCTCAACTCCTTTGCCTTCAAAAGAAGTGACTTTCCTGATTCTTTTTGTTTTTCACATTAAGCTAATATTTGAAAAAGTTCAGCTCATATAAATAAAGTTTGATCGGGATGGGAAGATTCATTCCTTCCTTTTGGAGAATCTGAATTAGAAGGCAAGGCATTCTTCTTCCTCCACTGCATGCCTCTCAAGACTGTCAATATGTGAGTCCTAAGACGTGGATCAGTAAACTCTTTAGCAGCCTAAAATGACAAAAGTAAATAAATAAATATTATGGTACATATTAAAGAAGTAAAAAATCAGACATTAAAATTTTCTAACTTGAGATATCATTATAAAAAAGAGAGAGAAATCTGATCCAATTATGCAAGAAAGTTATATATCCCTTACCACTTCACTAGTGGAAAATTTCTCATTCGTAACAGGCTATTTGTAACGGGCAAAGCTTTGCCCGTTACAATTAAGATATTCGTAACGGGCAATATAGTGTCCGTTACGAATACTTACTTATTCGTAACGGGCAAAGTAGTGTCCGTTACGAATAAGTAAGTATTCGTAACGGACACTATATTGCCCGTTACGAATAAGTAAGTATTCGTAACGGACACTATATTGCCCGTTACGAATACTATATTACACTTAAATACGTCAGCATCCATCTAACCGTCCATTCCATAGCCCTAGATCTAATCTCAGCCGTTCTTTCCCTCCCTCTTCAATAAATTTCCCCTCTTCCGCCTCACAACTTTGTCATTCATTCAATCTTATCATCTTCTCATATTTTCTCTCTCCTCTCAAAAAACTTTGCAACTCTGAATTTCTCAGATCTACGTAATTGAGATCTGATTCATGAATTTCTTTCAATTGATTCGAACAGATCGTTCGATGATCTACGTTTTGAGTATAATTTCTTCGTGTTCCGTCAATGGATGATCTCTCAAATCCGATTCACTCTGCTATGGCGGTGATGATGCTGGATTTGTTGTGCTCTTCAATTTCTGGAGGCGAAATACTTTAGATCGTATGCAATCAGAAGCATATTAGTCATCGGAGATGGTGAGTTTTCGGATCTGACCTATTTAATTCGTAGTTCTGTGATTCTGAGCCTTTAAACTGTCAGATCTTGTTGATTTATTTGATTTTCAATCAGTTTGTCTCGTGTCTTTGATTGAAATTACTTTATAGCATAAGATCTTCACGATCATTGAATTGTATTCCCAAATTGAATGACGCAAATTGTATGAGTAATGAATAATCATACCTTCGTGTTGAGGAATAAGTTGAGCAGTAACAGACCCAAATTGAATGACGCAATTGCTGAAATTGATTGCGAGTAGTATAATTGGAAGATAATTTCTTAACCAAGCCGCCATTAATGGATACTGCATCCTTGACTTTACCAAATGAGTAAGCGAAAGAGAAGATGAAGAGTTAATGCATGTAAAATGAGGGTGGCTTCACCATTTTAAATACGGAGTGGCTTAAATTCTGGTTGATCAAATTCTGCTTTGGCTATCAATTTAAGGTGGGTTGCATCTAATACTTTTGAGTTTAATTATATCTTCGGCGAGGTATATTGAATTTTATTTGAATTTTTATTGATTTTCATCGATTTTTTAATTTTGCGATTTTTGTTGTGAATTTGTTGTGTTATCTGTCTTGTTTTTGGTATTCTGTTTGATTAAGGTTATGGAAATATATGATCTGTTGATGTTGATGTAATTAAGGTTGTAGAATTTTATGATCTTGTTTGATTGAGGTTCAATTTTTGGCAGCTTATGTGATTATTGATTTATGGTAAATTGTTGTAAATTTGTTATTGTTTTCACCTTGTTGAAGGTTTTCTGGTAGATTGAAGTTGTGAGAATGTATGATCTGTTCATGTTGTGATGATTTGATTAAATTTTAGCCTATTATGTAATAATTGATTATAGTGTAGGATTAGCATTGTCGTGTGTATGACTATATGTATAAAAACAGGGAAGCGATTAGGTTTTAGATGTTTAGCATTGGCTCCCTGACTGGTCCTGATTGATGGTGAGGGAAGGTACTAATGAGAGATCTTACTTGGGAATTTTCTGTGGCGGAGATTGAGGAAATTATATTGTTGTTAATTCCGTATTTATTAGACTTGGGAAACCTTGATGTTTGACTCGTATTTCTTCTTAATTTTAAAGTTAATGTTTTTTTTAAGGAGGCTGTCTTTTATTTGAGTTCATTTTGCTTAAAATGGTGAATAATGACGGCTGTTTAAGTTGTAGCATAGATCTGTTGATTAGTAGTGTATGATTTGATTCGATCTAAGTAGTTTGAGCAGAAATTATGTTGTGATTGTTTTTCGAATTCTGAAAACTGTGGTGCTAGGTTAATTTTTGTGAATCAATCATTTTGATAAAAATAATATTCTTTATTATTTCTTGCTTAAATAAAGTCTCTTTGACTATCATTAGTGTTCAAATAATAACTCCTGTTCATTTTGATTTTTTTTTTAACCGGCTAATTCAATTATGATTCAATGATCTTGTGGATTTTGATATTATTTTTTTTCAATTATGTTAATTTTGGTTTTTTGAAATTATTGAATGTAGGTGGAGCATATAATATCTACACAAGGGAGCTTAAGACTCAACGTCTCAGACCACAAATGTCGGGATAAAACTTGTTTTTATTATAATTATGATTTGTTTTTGCTCTTTTATTAGTCTTATTATATGAGCAAGTCGATGTATTTTGCAGTGATAATGAATATATTTTTGCTTATAGTATATTAAATGTGTAATAAAAAAATTATTTGTGTTTTATACTTGTGTAATAAATAAATAATCTGTGTATTATACTTGTGTAAAAAAAAAGAAATTATCTCATTATTTGATAAAATGATCCAGCATGTGCTAGCACGTGCTGGATTTTTTTTAAATTGCATCAAACACTATTCGTAACGGGCAGATATAATGCCCGTTACGAATAACCCGTTATTCGTAACGGGCAAAATAAAAGCCCGTTACGAATAACGGGTTAATCGTAACGGGCACCTGAAACGCCCGTTACGAATAACGGGTTAATCGTAACGGGCACCTGATACGCCCGTTACGAATAACCCATTATTCGTAACGGGCACTTTAAACGCCCGTTACGAATAAGTAGTTATTCGTAACGGACGGTGCCCGTTACGAATAATAATGGCCATCCGTAACGGCCGCATACGTAACGGACGCTGCCCGTTACGGATGGGCCCTTTTTGCCCGTTACGGATGGCCTTTTTTCCACTAGTGCTTGAATCACCAAATCAAATGGATATCCACCAACCTGCGCCTCTGAGAGAAATCCAACCTAATGAAACAATAACAAAATTTAGCAATCATTAAAGAAAAACCACCTTGCTCCTTGCTTCCCATTCTGAGATAACTCTACATCTTTCAACCTCTATTTTTCTATTAACAAGCAACTACAGCACACATACCCAGTCATTGTCTCTTGCTAAGAAAGCAAGGTACACAATGCTCAAAGGAATCTGGTGCATCTGGCAAAATAGAGTAACTAAATTCCAGTGCTGACTCGCAGCCTTTTGTTGATGAGATCTTAATTCATTTCCATCACCTTCGCCACTCAACAGCCAAGAGCCACATGTTTTCTCACCAGCATATGATAGAAGGCTAGCCTTCTCCAGATGCTGAAGCACAAGCAATAGAGTTGGAGGCAGATGATTTGTAGCAGGCTTCTGAGCATCCTCCGGTTTATTTATATTTCCACTCTGGTGAAGGTAATAATCTGCCAGAGCTTGAGCAACATAATCTGCAACAGTTGCTTCGCTAGAAGCAGCATGTAGTGTAGCATTGTTGGACAAGAGTTGGTTTTGTTGCATAATTTGATTGGATCTGTAAAAGAAATGTATTCGTCTTAACGCAGCAACATCAACAACCTAATCAATTCCAAATCAATTCAAACCAAAAAAAAAATCAGAATTTCAATTAATTCAAGCCCGATCTGAACCAGATCCTAACCCTAAAAACACAATTCAGCAAAAAAAAAACAAAAAGAAATCGAAAACAATCGAAAAAATTACAAATACAAGTACCTTATTCTCGGATTTAAGCATAGGACTCGAGAAGAGATAGAGAGATGGAGTGGGCTAGCTGGCGGATCGCGACCACCGTCACCATAATCACCTTGGCGCCGTGAAGAGAACAACATGTTCATCAACCTCATCACAACATAACCCCAACTAATTCAATCAAACGCCCTATTCATTTTAATTGTTCATCATTAATTACAAAAAAAGTAAATAAAAATCAGAAACCCTAGATCTTAAATCGAAGAGCACATACCTTCGTGAAGAATTCCACCACATCTGCAAAGATCTGGCAATTACGATGGCGGCAACAACATTCATCACCGCTGTCATCCTCAAATCCTGAAATTCACCACGCTGTCATCCTCAAATCCTCAAAGAAAGAAAGAGTAAAGTAACATTCACCACCGCTGCCAAGAGAGAAGTGAAAGAAAGAAAGAGTAGAGTGGCGGCGGTAGATGGAGCAAGAGGAGGCAAGTGAAGAGAGAGAAAGGAGGGTTTGACCAGAGAGAAGAGAGAGGAGACGGAGAAATCAAGAAGCAAGAGAAAGAAAATAAAGGAGAGAGTTAGAGAGTACGAGAAGAGAGAGAAGGCTAAGCTATCATTATAATGAGGCGCGGTTTTTTTTTTTAACAAAACCACCGGTTCAAAACCGGTGGTCTTTACAATTTATGCCACCGGTTCGGTTTGAACCGGTGGCAATTTAAATATATATAATCCCGCCCACTTTTTAGGCCATCGGTTTCGAAAACTGGTGGCCATTGAGCGGTGCCCTTTTGTATTTTTCTACTAGTGAAACTTCCAAATTATCAAAAATTGTTGAACATAGTCAACCCACCTAGCCATTTCTGCTTAATAATCCACCTTTACTTAACATACTAACAAGTCATGATTGAGTAATAAATAAATAAATAACATTGTGGAATAATTAATAAATTAATTCCACTTAAACCATTCAATTCCAATCCTTTAATAATCCAAATGTGGTTAACAAACCAATCGAATGAAATATGTTTGTATCAACATTCCATACAAACAATAATCTAATATAATTCAACATACTTGCATCCATAATTCCATTCAAGCATATTTAATTCACCAAAACATGCCTCATAAACATAAATACATGAATTAATTAAATATATAACCAAACAATTTCCATCCAATTGTTCTCTAATCATGAAACTAAGTTCGTTCTTTTTGGTTCCTAAACATGACATTACTTGCAATGAAGTAGACATGTACGTACCTCGTGTAAACAATCCTTTGCGCCACTTTTAATCACTTAAAAGTCTCCTAAGGAATAATCACCTCCTAGAAAATAACCCATAATCACAAATTAATACATACAAAAATTTCCAACAATATAATCTACATTAAAAGTCCTTAAAACTTCCTTTAAAACATGTTTTTATGCGTAATTAATCATCAGAAATTGACTAGGAACAAAAGCCCCAAATTAATTAGTCATTAGAACCCTAAAATCCCAATTTCAATAAATTAAAACCCTAGGTTTTATAATTATAAAATCTGAAAATTATAATAACAATTATAAATCTGAAATTAATAATTTAAACTATCAAAAACATGATTTTGATAATTAAAATATAATCTTTATACTATAAAAATAAAACCCAAAACAAAAGTAATAATTTTGAAGCAAAATATAAGAAAACAAAGGAGGAAGAAGGGGGAAAGGTGGCTGCGGTGGCAGGCGCCGACGACCAGGTTGCGGCGATAGAGAGGCCCGCCGGTGGTGGCAGCAGCCATGAACAAGAGCAGCAGCAATGGCAGTTGGGGGAAGCAGTGAGCATGGCTCACGTAGGAAGGAGGAGGAAAAGAAAAGAAAGAAAAAAAAAGAAAAGGAAAAGAAAGGAAGAAAAAGGAAAAAGAAAATAAAATAAAGAAAATAAAGAGGAAAAATAAGACTAACCTTTTGTGTGGGGAAAAAATTTGGGATGTATGGGGTATTTATAAGAAAGAGAGTAGTGTAGGGTTAGTTTTAAGATTGGGCCTCATAAAATTAATGGGCCAATTAGATAAATGAAATGGACTAGCTTTGTCTAATATGTATGGCATAAATGTAGAATGGACAATTAAAAATCTTTTTAGAACAAAATCAAATATCAACCCAAAAATAATTTGGAACTTTAAAACTTAAATCCCGGAAAAACACACATAAATATTATAAATGAAATAAAAATTCATATATAATATATTTATAAATACGGAGGATTACACTTGTTTTTTCCATGAGAAAGAGTATGAAAATGATAGCCATTGATGTGATAGTGATTAAATTTTCGAACTCTTGTTAGTAGTCCAAATGCTAAAGAGTGAACAATGTCATTTTTTATGCCTTTTTCCAATACCTATATTAATCAAAGGTTCAAAATGTCATTACAATCATATACTAACATGCTAAAAACACTAGTTAATCATATATTTAATTAGTATTTTATATTAGATAAGTGACTTACATAATCTTAGAACCAATCAGGATATATGTCTTCATATTTGATCCAAACTTCATCTGAACTTTGGCATCTATGTTCTCTGATCATTTGTTCTTCAAACAAATTGTTAATTATATTAGTATGTAAACATATAGATATGTTACGAGCACTATGTTATGGTACTTTTATAGAAATTTACCTTTCATATTGCTGTAGAGTTTCACAATTACTTAGAACATATCGGTGAGCAACTTTGTAATTTTTTTCAACAAGGTAATAAAATTGACCTTCTGACGAACTATGTCCAAAAGTTGAAGAGAACATCTCAGGTAAGTCAGGATTATTGTTCAATTCACTTTCAGCATGTGCACCCAATCCTAAATCCTTCACCTTAGAGTCTACTTCTTCTTCAAAATAAAGGGAGCAAAAATTTGTTACCTCCTCGAGTAGGTAGGCATTACAAATTGAGGCTTCCACTCGCGCTTTATTACCAACTTTCCTCTTTAAATGGTATAAAAACCTGTAATAAAAAATGCTAAGTATCTTCAAATTAATTTAAAAAAAAAAGAAAGTAAAAGATGAATTTTATATAATTACCTCTCAAAAAAGTACATCCACCTATATTGAACCGGCCCACCAATTTTTGGCTCATATGGCAAATGAATAGGAAGATGCTCCCTACTATTAAAAAAACCAGGCGGAAATATTCTCTCTAATTTGCAAATAATTTCAGGAATATTTTCTTCCAATCGCACCATGTCAGTAATTTTTAAGGTGGTGGCGCAAAGATCTCTAAAAAGTTAGTTCAACTCAGTAATAACATTCGACACATTTAAGGGTAACAAGTCTTTAAATACCGCTGGTAGCAATCGTTGCATAAAAACATGATAATCATGACTTTTCATACCGAATAGCTTACACTCCTTTAAATCAACGCATCTACCTAAATTAGAAGCATATCCAATAGGAAACTTTAATTTCTTCACCCATTCACAAATAAGTTTCCTTTTCTCTTTAGGAAACACACAAGGAGCATTCGGTTTTAAAGTCCGTTTTTCCCTTTTACTATTAATAACATCTTGCGCCTCCAATTTTCGTCGTTTACAATACTCCCCCAAGTCTCTTCTTGCTTTCACATTGTCTTTAGTTTTACCCTTAACATCCATTACAGCGTAAAACACATTATCAAATACATTTTTTTCAATGTGCATGACATCAAGATTGTGGCGTATCAAGAGCTTGCTCCAATATGGAAGCTAACAAAAGACGCTTTGCTTTGTCCAATGGTGGAACTTTCCATCATCACCCCTTATTTGCTTAACAGTTTTTGGAAATAAAAGATACTTGATTCCAAATGTCCTCACCACTCATTCGTGGTGGTGGGGAATCATTCTCAACTCTATCTTTAAAAAAAGCACTCTTATATTTTCGAAAATTATGGTCATGGGGTAAAAACTGACGATGACAATCAAACCAACTTTGTTTTCCACCATTTTTAAGAGTGAAAGCCTTAGTGTTTTCTATACAATATGGGCAAGCTAATCTACCCGACGTGGTCCATCCTAAAAGCATGCCTAAGCCGGAAAATCACTAATAGTCCAAAGCAATGTAGCCTTCAATTGAAAATTTTGTTATTGCGAGATGTCGTAAGTCGGTAACCCAACCTCCCATAATTGCTTTAATTATTCAATAAGAGGTTGCAAGTACACATCGAGATTCCCTTTAGGATTCTTCGGACCTGAACTTAGAAACATAAAAGGTTTCTTCATGCACAATTCAGGTGGAAGATTATAAGTAGTTAAAATGACGGGCCAACAAGAATATTGCCTTCCTGTCTTTCCAAATGGTGAAAATTCGTCGGTACAAAGACCTAGTCGGACATTTCTAGGCTCCGCAGCAAAAGAAGAGTGCTCTTTATCTAGGTGTTTCCACGCCTCTCCATCACTTGGATGAGACATAAGGCCATGAACTCGAGGATTATCTTTATGCCACCTAATCTTCTCCGCAGTAAATCTTGTTGCATATAATCTTTGTAATCTCGGGCCTATAGGAAAGTAAATAAGAGCACTATGAGGAGAATTGTTGCCACTTTCTTTAAGAGTCTTATAACGACTTCCTTTGCAATATAGACATTCTTTTAGATCTTTGTGTTCCTTCCAAAATAACATACATCCATTTGGACATACATGAATCTTTTGGTGCCGAAGTTCTAGCCCTTCAAGCAATTTCTTAGTCTTGTAAAAACTATTTGTCATCTTGTTTTCATCTAGGCCCATGTCTTTCATTAAGGAAGCAACACCATCTATAGCTTTATGTGGAATATTATACTCGCACTTGATGTTTGCCATCCTTGTAGAAGTAGACAATACAGACAACTTGTAGCCATCATACAATGGCTCTTCCGCTGCCTTCAACATGTCAAAGAACTTCTTGTAACTAGCATGTGGCTCTTCTTCAATATTTTCTAAACCACCTTCTAGTCCAAAGGCATCTTATACCATGTTTCTATATGGGTTCAATGCATCCTCGGTGGATATGGAGCTGCTACTTTGGGATTATCTTTGGAAGTGCAGTTCACCATGAAAAACCCATTGGAAATAGTTAGGCAAAAAACCATGCCTATAGAGATGCTCCTTAATGGTATCAAGATCTTGATAAGGAGTATTTCGACACTGTGCACATGGACATTTCATCACACCATCTATCACGACATTGTCTTGTGTGGTAGCAAATGTAATAAATTCATTGACCTTTTCAGCAAAGGTAGGACTAAGGAATTTTCCTTCTAACCGTTTATACATCCATGCTCGATCCTCCCTCATTATATAGCTGTTTCAGTAAAAAAATAAATGATACAAAAATCATAGACAAAGTAAGTAAAGCACTTAGAAGAATGCCATTCTTTTAGGTCATTTAACTATTTAAGGTCATCAAAATGAAAATTATTGTTACCAATTAACATCGTATGAGAAGAAGCGTTCCCATTTTCTACACGCTCTTTCTAATGAACTTTAAAAGGCTTGATTCATGTCTAATATATGTATTTATAAATTCCTAAGAAAAGAAATCACAAAAAAAAAGCATGGTATATGGTTTTAAGGTCTTATAGAACCAAAATCAACCAAATTCTGCCAAAATGGGAAGAAGCGTTCCCATTTTCTACATGCTCCTTCTAATAAACTTATAAGGGCTTGAATCATGTCAAACATATGTATTTGTAACTGCCTAAGAAAATAAATAACAAAGAGAAAGCAATTTATAAGGTTTTAAGGTCCGGTAGAACCGAAATCAAGCAAATTCAGGCAAAATAAGAAGCGTTCTCATTTTCTACATGCACTTTCTAATGAACTTGAAAAGGCTAGAGTCATGTCAAATATATATATTTATAACTTCTTAACAAAAGAAATCACAAAAACAAAGGATGTTATAAGGATTTAAGGTCTTGCAGAACCAAAATCAACCAAATTCGGCCCAAATAGGAAGAAGCGTTCCCATTTTCTACATGCTCTTTCTAATGAACTTATAAAAGCTTAAATCATGTCAAATATATGTATTTATAACTGCTTAAGCATAGAAATCACAAAAAAAAAGCAAGTTATAAGGTTTTAAAATTCGAGCAAAATAGGAAAAAACATTCCCATTTTCAACATGCTCTTTCTAATGAACATAAAAAGGCTTGAAGTCATGTCAAATATATGTATTTATAACTTCATAACAAAATAAATCACAAAAAAAAGGATGTTATAAGGTTTTAAGGTCTTGTAGAACCAAAATCAAGCATTTCCAGGTAAAATGGTAAGAAGCGTTCCCATTTTCTACATGCTCTTTCTAATGAACTTATAAATGCTTGAGTCATGTCAAATTTATTTATTTGTAACTGCCTAAGAATAGAAATCACAAAAACAAAGTTATAAGATTTTATGGTCTGGTAGAACCGAAATCAAGCAAATTCAGGTAAAATGAGAAGAAGCGTTCCTATTTTCTACACGCTCTTTCTAATGAACTTGAAAAGGCTTGATTCATGTCTAATATATGTATTTATAACTTTCTAAGAAAAGAAATCACAAAAAGAGTATGGTTAAGGTTTTAAGGTGTTGTAGAACAAAAATCAAACAAATTCGGCCAAAATGGGAAGAAGTGTTCCCGTTTTCTACATGCTCCTTCTAATGAAATTATAAAGTCTTGAATCATATCAAATATATGTATTTGTAACTGCCTAAGAGAATAAATAACAAAGAGAAAGCAATTTATAAGGTTTTAAGGTCTGGTAGAACCGAAATCAAGCAAATTTTGCCGAAATGGGAAGAAGCGTTCCCATTTTCTACATGCTCTTTCTAATGAGCTTATAAAGGCTTGAATCATGTCAAATATATGTTTTTGTAACTGCCTAAGCATATAAATCACTAAGACAAAGAAAGTTAGAAGGATTTAAGGTCTAGTAGAACCGAAATCAAGCAAATTCGGGCAAAATAGGATGAAGGGTTCACATTTTCTACATGCTCTTTCTTATGAAATTATAAATTCTTGAATCATGCCATATATACATTCTTATAACTTCTTAAGCAAATAAATAACAAAGCAAAAGCAAGTTATAAGGTTTTGAGGTCTTGTAGAACCAAAATCAAGCAATTTCGGGCAAAATGGGAAGAAGCATTCCCATTTTCTACATGCTCTTTCTAATGAACTTGAAAAGGCTTGAGTCATGTCAAATATATGTATTCATAACTGCCTAACAAAAGAAATAACAAAAATAAAGCAATTCATAAGGTTTTAAGGTCTTGTAGACCCAAAATCAAGCGAATTCGGGCAAAATAGTATGAAGCATTCCCATTTTCTACATACTCTTTCTAATGAAATTATAAATTCTTGAATCATGTCAAATATACATAGTTATAACTTTCTATGCAAATAAATAACAAAGCAAAAGTAATTTATAAGGTTTTAAGGTCTTGTAGAACCAAAATCAAGCAAATTCGGGAAAAATGGGAAGAAACGTTCCCATTTTCTACATGCTCTTTCTAATGAACTTATAAATGTTTGGATCATGTCAAATATATGTATTTATAAATCTATAAAAAAATAAATCACAAAAACAAAGCAAGTTATGAGGTTTAAAGGTCTTGTAGAACCAAAATCAAGCAAATTCGGGCAAAATAGTAAAAAGCATTCCCAAATTCTACATGCTCTTTCTAATGAACTTATAATTGTTTGAATCATGTGAAATATATGTATTTATAAATGCATAAGCATATAAATCAGAAAAACAAAGCAAGTTATAAGGTTTTAAGGTCTTGTAGAACTGAAATCAAGCAAATTCGGGCAAAATAGTAAGAAGCATTCCCTTTTTCTACATGCTCTTTTTAATAAACATGGAGAGGCTTGATTCATGTCAAATATATGTATTTATAACTTCCTAACAAAATAAATCACAAAAAAAAAAGAAAGTTATAAGGTTTTAAGGTCTTGTAGAACCAAAATCAAGCAAATTTGGGCAAAATAGTAAGAAGCCTTTTCGTTTTCTACATGCTCTTTCTAATGAACTTATAAATTCTTGAATCATATCAAATATATGCATTTATAATTTTCTAAACATATAAATCACAAAAACAAAGCAAGTTATAAGGTTTTAAGGTGTTGTAGAACAAAAATTAAGCAAATTCGGGCAAAATTGGAAAAAACGTACCCATTTTCAACATGCTCTTTCTAATGAACTTGAAAAGGCATGATTCATGTCAAATATGTGTATTTATTATAAATCACAAAAATAAAGCATGTTATAAGGTTTTAAGGTCTTGTAGAGCCAAAATCAAGCAAATTCGGCCAAAATGGGAAGATGCATTCCCATTTTCTACATGCTCTTTCTAATGAACTTGAAAAGGCTTGAATCATGTCAAATATATGTATTCATAACTGCCTCACAAAAGAAATCACAAAAACAAAGCAATTCATAAGGTTTTAAGGTCTTGTAGAACCAAAATCAAGCAAATTCGGGCAAAATAGTAAAAAGCATTCCCATTTTCTACATGCTCTTTCTGATGAACTTATAAAATAATATATATTATTTTATCGCCTTCGTTTTATTGCTAAAAGTGATGGAACGATTATTAATTACTTCTAATAGTTCTTTTGTATAGAACAAGATGACTTGTTTTCATTTTATTTATTACAACATATTATGTAAATTACTTCAATGACTCTTAATAAGTTAGCAACAATTTATATCACAACTTGTTTCTAATGGCAACAAATTAAAATGTGATGTCATTTTAGCAACAAATAGTAAAACAAGTGTCTCCAATAGCAACAACTAGAAATTTTGTTGCAAAACATTTTGTAAAATGGCATTGCTAAAAGACAACAAATAAAAAATCTGTTTTCAGCTAGCAATAATAATGAGACAGCTAATTTCTAATAGGAACAATTCAAAAATTTGTTGCCTCAATTTGTTTCTAAATCGCTACAAAAAAAATTAGTTGTCAAAATTTGTTAATATATGGAAACAAGACAAATTTGATGAAATCTACCAACAACAAGTAAGACAACTTCTTTTCAATAGCAAAAAAAAAAATAGATATATTGAATCAAATGAAAGTCAAATGCATTCAACAAAGGTAATTTGGTCAAATGAAAGTCAAACACATTCATACAAAGCTTTTTGAATCAAATAAAACTCAAATGCATTTAACAAAGCTAATTCAGTCAAATGAAAGTCAAACACATTCAACAACGCTTTTTGAATAAAATGAAAGTCAAATACATTCAACAAACACAATTGAGTCAAATGAAAGTCAAAAACATTCAAACAAAGCTTTTTGAATCAAATGAAAGTCAAATGCATTCAACAAAGATAATTGAGTTAAATGAAAGTCAAACACATTCAAACAAAGCTTTTTTAATTAGATGAAATTCAAATGCATTCAACATAGCTTTTTGACTCAAATGGAAATTAAACACATTCAAACAAAGCTTTTTGAATCAAATGAAAGTCAAATGCATTCAACAAAGCTTTTTGAATCAAATGAAAGTCAAACACATTCAAACAAAGCTTTTTGAATCAAATGAAAGTGAAATGCATTCAACAAAGATTTTTAACTCAAATGAATATCAAACACATTCAAACAAAGATTTTTGAATAAAATAAAACTCAAATGCATTCAACAAAGCTAATTGAGTCAAATGAAAGTCAAACACATTCAACAACGATTTTTGAACCAAATGAAAGTCAATTGCATTCAACAAAGATTATTGAGTCAAATGAAAGTCAAACTCATTCAAACAAAGCTTTTTGAATCAAATAAAGTCAAATGCATTCAACAAAGATAATTGAGTCAAATGAAAATCAAACACATTTAAACAAAGCTTTTTAAATTAAATGAAAGTCAAATGCATTCAACAAGGCTAATTGAGTCAAATGAAAGTCAAACACATTTAAACAAAGCTTTTTGAATCAAATACAAGTCAAATGCATTCAATAAAGCTAATTGAGTAAATTGAAAGTCAAACACATTCAAACAAAGCTTTTTGAACAAAATGAAAGTCAAACATATTCAAACAAAGCTTTTAAAATCAAGTGAAATTCAAATGCATTCAACGAAGATAATTGAGTCAAATGAAAGTCAAACAAATTTATACAAAGCTTTTTGAATCGAATGAAATTAAAATGCATTCAACAAAGCTAATTGAGCCAAATGAAAGTAAAACACATTCAAACAAAGCTTTTTGAATTAAATGAAAGTCAAATGCAATAAAAAAAGCTAATTGAGTCAAATGAAAGTCAAACACTTTCATACAAAGCTAATTGAGTAAAATGAAAGTCAAACGCAAATAAAAAAAGCTTTTTGAATCAAATGAAAGTCAAATACATTCAAGAAAGCTAATTGAGTCAAATGAAAGTCGAACACACTCAAACAATGCTTTTTGAATAAAATGAAATTTAAATGCATTTAACAAAGATAATTGAGTCAAATGAAATTCAAACACATTCATACAAAGCTTTTTGAATCAATTGAATGTGAAATACATTCAAACAAAGCTTTTTGAATCAAATAAAAGTCAAACGCATTCAACAGAGCTAATTGAGTTGATTGAAAGTCAAACACATTAAAACTAAGCTTTTTTTGCATCAAATGCAAGTATAATGCATTCAACAAAGATTATTAAGTCAAATGAAAGTCAAACACATTCAAACAAAGCTTTTTGAATTAAATGAAAGTGAAATGCAATTAACAAAGCTAATCAAGTCAAATGAAAGTCAAACACATTCATACAAAGCTAATTGAGTCAAATGAAAGTCAAATGCATTTTACAAAGCTAATTGAGTCAAATGAATGTCAAACACATTCATACAAAGCTTTTTGAATCAAATGAATGTCAAACACATTCAAACGAAGCTTTTTGAAACAAATGAAAGTCAAATTCATTCAACAAAAGATAATTGAGTCAAATGAAAGTCAAACACATTCAAACAAAGTTTTTAGAATCAAATGAAAGTCAAATGCATTCAACAAAGCTAATTGAGTCAAATGAAAGTCAACCACATTCAAACAAAGCTTTTTGAATTAAATTAAAGTGGAATGCAATTAACAAAGCTAATTGAGTCAAATGAAAGTCAAACACAATCATACAAAGCTAATTGAGTCGAATGAAAGTCAAATGCATTCTACAAAGCTAATTGAGTCAAATGAATGTCAAACACATTAAAAAAAAAGCTTTTTGAATCAAATGAAAGTCAAATGCATTCAACAAAGCTAATTGAGTCAAATGAGAGTCAAACACATTTATACAAAGCTTTTTGAATCAAATGAATGTAAAATACATTCAAACAAAGCTTTTTGAATCAAATGAAAGTCAAACACATTCAACAAAGATAATTGATTCAATGAATGTCAAATGCATTCAATAAAGATAATTGAGTCAAATAAATGTCAAACAGATTCATACAAAGCTTTTTGAATCAAATGAAAGTCGAACACATTCAAACAAAGCTTTTTGAACCAAATGAAAGTCAAATGCATTCAACCAAGATAATTGAGTCAAATGAAAGTTAAACTCATTCAAACAAAGTTTTTTAAACCAAATAAAGTCAAATGCATTCAACAAAGCTTTTTGACTCAAAAAAATTCAAACACATTCAAACAAAGCTATTTATATCAAATGAAAGTCAAATGCATTCAACAAAGTTAATTGAGTAAAATGAAAGTCAAACACATTCATAGAATACTTTTTTAATCAAATGAAAGTCAAATGAATTCAACAAATCTAATTGAGTCAAATGAAAGCCAAACTCATTCAACAAAGCTTTTAAAATCAAGGGAAAGTCAAATGCATTCAACAAAGTTAATCGAGTCAAATGAAGGTCAAACACATTCATACAAAGCTTTTTGAATCAATTGAAAGTCCAATGCATTCAACAAAGCTAATTGAGTCAAATGAAATTAAAACTCAATCAACAAAGCTTTTTTAATCAAATGAAAGTCAAACACATTAAAACAAAGCTTTTTTAATCAAATGAAAGTTAAATTTATTCAACAAAGCTAATTGAGTCAAATCAAAATCAAACACATTCAAACAATGCTTTTGAATTAAATGAAAGTCTAATGCATTCGACAAAGATAATTGAGTCAAATGAAAGTCCAACACATTCATATAATGCTTTTTGAGTCAAATGAAAATCAAATGCATTCAACAAAGTTTTATGACTCAAATGAAAGTCAAACACATCAAACAAAGATTTTTGAATCAAATGAAAGTCAAATGCATTCAATAAAGTTAATTGATGAGTGACATTTATGGCACTCATTTGGTTCCTCTTTGGATGATTTCTATTTCATTTTATCTCTCTTTTCTTTAGTTTTCCTTAGTTTTATTCTTGTTTTCTTCATTTTATGCTTTTTGTAGTTAGTTTCTCTATTTCACGCTTTTTCTAGTTTACTTGTTATTTTTCTCTTTTACTTGCTTTTTATCATTTATTTGTAGGTGGTAATTCCCGAGCTTCCTCTCTATGAGCTTTCATTATTTTCATGCCTAGAGATGGTGCAAGAAGCTTCAAGTCAAGGGTGGATCCAAGAGGCAAGCTTCAAGGCTTTGTATATGCCTTCTTCATGGCTTATACTTTTCAAGAAATTCAAGAAAGTTTCTGCCTACTTTGTCCTCCATCATCATCATCTAGGACGCGTGCACCGCTTGAGCTAGGACGAAGAGAAGAAGGGGGAAAGACCCAGATATGTGCGGGCGCACCAAGGTGGTGTGCGGCCGCACATTGGTCGGGTGCGGCCGCACACCTGGTGCGTGCGCGCGTACCAATCTGGATGTGCCCCGTGCGCACCATTCTCCCTCCTCCGAGCGCCCGCACCTACGAGGGTCTATTTTTGGGCGTCAATACCGACCTCCTCTTTGTATATATATTTATTTCTACCTATTTTTAGTAAGAAGTTTTTTAGATTGAATTTGATAGTTAGTTTTGGGAGAATTTTAGAGAGAGAAACTCAAGAACTTTAGAGAGAGAAACTCAAGATTTTTGGTGATTGCTCAAGAATTCCTCATTGTATTTGATCTTTAGATCAAAGTTTTGTAAGGATCTTCTTCTTGATTTCAATACAAGTTTGATTCTAGTTGATTTCATTTGTTTTCCATGTTATTGATGATTGATTGTAGTTTAATTGAATTTTGATTGATTTTGATTGATTGTTGGTTTAATCTTTGATTTCAATTATGTTGATGATGAAATTGATGATTGTTGTAGTTTTGATCTTGATTCCTATGGCTAGTGAGTAGTTTCCTAGCTAGGGAAATGGTGAAGCATGTTTGAATAATGGATTAGAGTAATTTGGGGATAGTTGATGGAGTTGATGATATGATTAAATTTGGTTGATAATTCATGTGCATGTGTGTGATTAATTGAGGTTTGGCCATCTTTGATTATTGCACTAGATTGCATTGTGAGCTTGCTATGATACGGACCATTGATTAGTAACTTGCAATTTCACGATTGAGGTGCTTTGTGACGTTCCCTAGGTAGTGTTTAGCGTAGTTGACGCTAGTTAGACCTCTAGGTGAACCATCTTGGTATGCTCTTTTGGATACGTGATAATCTTCCTTCATATCACTTGACTTAGTCGGTTTAACCTCCTAAATTACCATTTTCCATTACAATTACATGTGGATCCATTGCCCTAGTGTCTTTAGATTGATTTCATATAAGTTCTTGCATCATTTAGCTCTAGCTCTAGTTTCCTTCATAAACCCCTTTTACTTGACTTCGAAATAGCTTGACTTAGGCATTGTGCATTCGACCTCCATTCCTTTGGGTTCGACCTTGACTTACCACTACACTAAATAGGGGTTTGTTAAGTTACAAATTTTGTTTGATTGGGTGGGGTGGTAGCCCAACGACCTATCGTTCTCCTTCCCATCAAAATGGCGCCGTTGCCGGGGAATGGTGCTTTGAGTGCATGTTGTTGTTGAGTCTATTTCATTTCATTTGCAAAATACAAAAAGGTTTTACACTTTAGGCTACACTTGTAGCCGTGCTACTTATATTTTCTTTGAGTTTTGTATGCATAGGTCCCGAGATCGCTCATTTGTTCCCTTTGATCCGGAGAATGAAAGAACTCTCTCAAGGAGGAGAGTAGCAAACAAGACTTTGGATTATAGTTCCTCAAGCGAAGAAGAGATTGAAAAAGAGCAAGTCATGGGAGAAAAACCAAGAGTTGCCTTGAAAGAATTGGGAGTACCCGGTGCATATAGGTTCGAGAGTGGCATAGCTCCACCTACAACACCGGCAAACGACTATGAAATTCAGCCGGCAATGATCACCCTAATTGAGAGGAGACAATATAGTGGGGCAAAGAACGAGAGCCCATTGAACCATCTTAACGAGTTCGAAAAATATTGCAACACGATCAAGGTTAATGGAGTGTCCCAAGAATTCATCCGCCTTAAGTTGTTCCCTTTCTCCCTCATAGGAAGGTCTGTGGAATGGCTAGACAAAGAGGTGAAGCCCAATTCGTTGAGAACTTGGGATGATGTCACTAAAGCTTTCTTGTCCCGTTTCTATCCTCAAAAGAAAATGGCGGAGGCAAGGGCTTTAATTCAAGGATTCAAGCAAAAGCCAAATGAGAGTCTTTATGAGGCATGGGAGAGATTCAAGGAGTACCAAAGAGAATGTCCTCACCACGGAATTCCAACATATCAATTGATCCAAATCTTCTACGGTGGTTTGAGTCCTCAAGGCAAAGCATACCTTGATGGAGGGGCCGGTGGTCCAATCATGACCAAAACCGAAGAAGAAGTTGTGGACATAATAGAGGATGTGGTGACTTACTATAGAGATTGGCAAGATGGGGAAAGAGATTCTTCAAGTAAGCAATCTTCGTTGTACTCGGTGGACCATCTTAATGCCATCAACAATCTTTCCTCTCAAATGACAAACTTGGGAAAGGAGATGACGGCGATCAAGGCCAAGTTGGAGAGTGTTTCTTCCTCTTCCAAAGCTCCAAATCTTCCCTCCCAAATTAAGGGGAGAGGTGGAATCTAACTCTCAAACTCCTTCTACTTCATATAATATTCCTATGGGTTGTTTGTTTTGTGATGTATGTGGATCATATGACCATGATTCTAGCAATTGCAACAATGAATGTGTTGATGAGTTTGACAACAATGAGTGTGAACATGTTAATTTTGTGTCAAACAACAATGTTCAAAGATTTGATAATCAAAGAGGCCAATGGAATAGGAATTACCAAAACCAAGACAATTTTGACAACTATAATCATGGTAGTGGTTATAGGAACCAAGGGAATCAAGGTTCTCGTGGTAACCATAACCAAGGTTATAGTGGCCAAAATCAAAGCCAAAGCCAAAATTATGGTAATCAAAACCAAGGTTATGTAAATCATAACCAAGGTAATGGTAACCATAATCGTGGTGGTGGTAACCATAATCAAGGTTATGGTTCAAATCAAAATAGGGGTAATTGGAACAATCAAGGAAGGGGAAATTTTCAAAATAATGCTGAAAGAGGTCCCCCACCCGGTTTTGTTCCAAAGACTCAAGGTGAAAATTCCTATTCACAACCTTCTTCTCCTAGGACTACTTTGGAGGAATTGATTGATAATCAAACCAAGATCATTAACACCTATATGGCGGTTAGTGATAAGAAATTCAATGAGATGATGACCCACAAAAAGATGCTTGAGACTCAAATTACCCAATTAGCAAGCACTATTAAGGATTTTGCTAGTCCTTCATCTTTGCCTTCCCAAGGTGTTGAACCAAAGAAACCCGTGTACTCTATTGCCACAAGTGGTGGATATGATTTTAATGAGGGAGTTTCTTGCTCAAAAGAGGAAAGAGATGAGAGTGGTGATATGGAAAATGAAGTGGAGAGGGTTGAGTCCAAGGAAATTTATTGTGAGGTTGAGGAAAAAGAAGAATATGTTGTTGAAAAGATGAGTGAGGTAGAGAGATTTCCCGATCTACCATATCCCCAAAAATATTTGAGATTCAAAATGGATGAGCAATTTGGGAAGTTCCTTGAAGTTCTTAAGGAAGTTCATGATTCCACACCCTCTACCGAGCCAATTCCCGATATGACTAAGTACTCCAAGTTCCTTAAGGAGATACTAGAGGAGAAGGAAGATTTTGATGAGGGTAGTTCGGTGGAAGGAGGGAAGTGTTTTAGTGCTCTTATCCATGGTGAGCTTCCGGAGAAAATGGAAGATCCGGGGAATTTTTCAATCCCTTGTCAAATCAAGAAAATGGTTTTTGAGAATGCTTTGTGTGATTTAGGGGCCAGTGTGAGTATTATGCCCTTTTCGGTTTTCAAAAGGCTTGATCTAGGTGAGCTTCAACCATCTAATATAACACTTCAATTGGCCGATCGCTCTATTAAGCTTCCTAAGGGAACAATTGATGATGTTCCTTTAAAGATTGGAGAGTTTGTCTTTCCCGTGGATTTTGTTGTTTTGGAGATTGAGGAGGATGAGCATATTCCAATCATTTTAGGGAGGCCTTTCTTAGCCACCTCGGGAGCCTTAATAGATGTGAAGGGAGGTCAAATCACTTTGAGATGTGGAAAATTGGAATAGAGTTTTAAGCTGAAGCCAATGCATGAGTCCTTATCTTGTGTGCAAGATATAGCATGTGCTAGTCTTTCTCGTTCCATTAATGATATGTGCATGATTGATTCTTCTACTAATGATGTTTTTGAGATTGTTGATGATGTTTGTGCAAGTCTCGATGATGTTAGTGAAGAAGAATTTGTAATTCAAAAGCTAAGGGATGAGAAAGAAATTGAAATTCCAAATTGGTTCAAGCTTAATTTTCAAGATGAAGAGAAAGCTTCCATGATTAAAGATGTTGAAGTCAAGCCGAAGAAAAAGGCCCGTGACTCGAAGAAAGCAAGAAAAAGAAAGAAGTTGAGAAAGGAGAAGGAAGAATTTGAAAAGAATTTTGTGAAGGTTTCATTAAGCAACGATGAGAAGTTGCTCAAAATTGAAGAAAATTTTGCTCTATCAAACCACCTTGAAGAAGGTGATGTTCTTTGATCCTCCATGATTTGGAGGAAGGGTCGAGCTTAGGACCTTAAGCAAGCGCTTCCCGGGAGGCAACCCGGAGTTTCTAACTTTTCCCTTTGATTTTTAAATTTTCTTATTTTTGTTTCTTTTATTACTTTGTCTTTTCTTTCACTTTTCTACTTGATTGGATTTTTAGGATGTCCTTTTGCGGGATTGGAATTCTACAAGTATGCATGATGAATGGAAGGTGTTCATGGCACAAATCACATTTTGTTCGATTCTAATCGAAATTTGAGGTAAAAGGGTAAGAATTTTACAGAGGTAAGATAGGAAATTCATGTTTTGAAAGTTGGAGGAAATTGATACTTAGTGAATTTTTGTGGTGAGCATATGAATTTTCAACTTTGAGGTCTTTGAAAATGATTTTAGCTACTGCCTATGTTGTTCCTCATCACCATCATGATTCATGTGCGCACCAAAATAGGCAGTAAGTATCAATTTGTTGAGAAAAAGGAAGAATCGAGCACGCACAGGGATGTGCGGCCGCACACGAGGCATGTGCGGGCGCACACCAAACCTGTGCGGCCGCACATGGGCTGGACGTGCATATACTCCTCTTCTTCCTCCTTTTTCCCTTCATTTCCTCATTTCATCTTCTTCCTCACGAGCATTCCCCTTTCAAAACCCTCTTGTGCGCACTCTTCACTCTCCATTCACCATCAAAAATCACTCAAATCCTCACCAAAATCACTCCATTTTCAATCAAAATCACTCACAAATCTTTCTACACTACAAATTCCTCACAAATTAACCCAAATTTCACTCACTCTCTCTCCTACTCTTGGTGGCCGAAAATTGGGGCTTTCTTTGTGGGTTCAAATTGGTTGCTCTAAGTTGGTTAATCTTGCTTCTCTTATGGTATAATCACTAATCCTTGCTTTAATTTTGCCATTTATATCATAAATTTGCATTGATTGAAAATTTGTATGAGCATGAATAGTGTAGTATTGATTTTGTGATTTTTGATGCTTGATCTTGATATTGGTTGTGATTTGGTGATTTTTGTTGATTGATTTTGCATAACATTGTATTGTTTGTTGATTTTGTAGTGATTCTCATCATTTTTGGTTGATATATTATGAGTTGAATTTTTTGAATATGGGTAGTATGTGGTGAATGTGGTATTGGTCTTGTGGTTATTCTTGGATTGTTGAAAAGGAGTTTTTCTTGGATTATTGGTGTTGTTGATTGGTTTGGAATTGGTTTTGATTGAAAAGAAGTGTGAATTTGGAGTTTGGCAATTTTGGTAGTAAGTGGTGAATTTGGGTGTGGTATTCTTGGTTCATTGATTTTGCTCTTTGTTGGATATTGGTGATCTTTCTAAGCCTCTCAAAATGTCTAAATACCTCAAGAAACTCACCAAGAAACGGAAAACCGATGTTAGCATCGATGAACCTCCTCGCCCAAGTACCTCCTCTAGGCCTAGTACATCTTCTAGGCCTAGTACTTCCAACCCTTCCTCCACTCAAACACGACCTCCAACCTCTCTTCCCAAAAAGAAAAACTTCACCGACAAACAAAAGACCTTCTACCAAAATTTGAAGGAAGAAAGAATCCTAAAACAAACCCGCCACTACTTCCAACCCGATATGTTGAAATTAGGTATTGATAATGATGTGCGGTCATTGCTCCTAAATCTCCGATTGGGTTCTTTCATCACCGATGCCTACCGCACTTATAAGGAGCCTACTTTGAAGTTCTTGGCTACCTTAGAGCTTGTACCCGTAGGAGGGGTATATAGGGTGCGTTTCCAATTGTTCAACCACATCTTCGATCAATCATTGGAAGAGTTCAACGCCGCTCTGGATTTTGATCCCCACGGGGATATTGTCAACGTTGAACATTACATCTTCCCGGAGTATGATCAAAACTCATGGTGGGAAGACATCTCAGGTGGTACTGAGTTTATCACCAACCAGGCTAAGATCTCATCGGTGTACCAACCTTGCCTTAGGGTTGTACACCGTCTTTTGGGCTATGTTTTGTTCCCCAAACAAGAATTGGGGAAGTTGAGCAAGTTGGAGCTCAAGGTCCTTTGGTTGTCTACCCGCCCGGAGTATGTGGGCCGGTTGAACTTGGGGTATATCTTTGCCTAATATTGTTTGGACCTTCGCAAAAGGAGTACGGGAGAGATCCCATGCGGGGGCATGGTAACTAGGCTATTGACTCGCCTTCGCCTCGATGCTTATCTCCCTTTTTGTAAGTAGATCGGGGATAGTACTTCTATCTACCTCGATATGCAGCAATTGGGTCAAATCCAATTCATCTCCAAGGGCTATAGCGAAGGGAGATATGAGTGGCTTAGGGGCAACGAGCATTGGTGCTACTTGCCTAACCCCAGCTTGACTTCTTTGGCTCTAATCGCCAACAATGTGTGGCATGTTCCCAAGTCCTTTCGGCATCCCAACTTTGACTCCGATGAGGATGAGGAAGAAGATGATGAAGAAGAAAAACAACATCAACAACAACAACAACATCAACAACAACCACATTATTCTCCACAACAACAAGCTCCTCAAGAGCAAGAGCAAGAGCAAGAGCAAGGGCAACATGCTTTCGCCAATGCGGATTTGAGGGCTCTTAGTGAGCAAATGAGTGGATTGAAAATCCACGTGGATGGCATGTATGATCAAGACATTGGGGCCATCTATGAGCAACTAAGAGGTATTCAAGAGATGCAACAAGGTATGTTTACATAACAACAACAAATTTTTGAGGCGGAGGTTAACCATTGGAACATTACTCCCCCGGTTAACTATCCGTATTTCCCGCCCCAACAAGGTCCTCTACCTTTGTATGGGCATCCTTATTGGTCGGGGCCTTCTAACCCCGACACCGAGCTTCACTACTATCCGGACGAGCACGGTAACTATGATTACAAGGCTCCGGGTGGTAGTGACTATAGGGGTGACCCTAACTACCCCCATGTCCATCCTAACCACCCCTTTGAACTCACTTTGCCCGATAACTTCACCCCTCTTGCTCCTTGGCAACAAGATCTTTTCAAGGGGCATTATGGGTGGCCCGAGGGGTACACCGGAGGATGGGAGCCTTACCCTCATCCCTTCGATGACCCCGAGCGCAACAGGGACCCCGATGGGGCCGAGCCGAGTGGGAGTGGTGGTGGTGATGGTAGTAGTTATTAGTTCCCTTTAGCTTCTCATGCTTTTTTGCCTCCATCCCTTATATTTTTGATGCATGTTTTGTTTTGATTGGGATGTTGAGATGTATTTTTATCTAGCTTGGGGGAACTAATAACTTGCTCGGTGACCAATTTTGTTGTTGTGTACATACCTTAGTTGTTTGCATGTTTATTTTCATTCCTCTTGTTTGATTTCCTCATTTTCTTGATCTTTAGGCTACTTTCCTTGTAGCTAGCTTGTTTGCCCAATTTGCTTGGATGCTTGTTGTTTGTGGTGATGTTTTGCTTGGCATGTTGTTGTCGATGATCCCATATATCCAAATCCCTTAATCCAAAACCCTTTGATCCAAATCCATTAAATCCAAATCTTGTAGTTTAGAATAATTCTTTAGTTAGTTTAGACTTTATTGTTTACTTAGTTTTATTTCTTTTATTCTTTCTATTCTTTGGTTAGTTTAGCTTTTCTTTCCTTTAGTTGTATATACTTCTTGCTTAGTTTAGTTTCCTTTTATTTGTTGTTTTCTTTTATTTGTTTTGAAGTTACTAACCATTTTCTTTGTTCATAGTTTCTTTTATTTCTTTTTCTCACTTGGTTTCTTGAAGAGCTTATGGATATGGCATGCTACGAAGTGGTTTCTAATCGCTTCATTTATCTTTGCTAAGCTTGGAAACCCGGTGAGACCTTTCTTATTTTCTCTTTATTTTCCTTGGTTGCCTAGAATAGGATTAGTTTAGGAGAAGTTGATTGGTTTGAGGATTGATGATTGTTAACACGTAATGTGTTTGGGATCGGTGACTTTGTTGTCTATCGATCACTTGTTTGTCGATTGGGAATTTTATGTGTTTAACTTGCTTTCTAGTCCTTTACATGCTATTTTACCTATGTTTTCCTTTTCTATGTCTCCGTTTCTTTTCTTTTACTCTCTTTTATTTTACTTTTTCTCTTACTTTCCTTTTTTTTTCTTTTCATTTTTGATGTGATTTTGAGGCATTGTTTTTCATTTCTTTTCTTATGAAATGAACCTTGTACATTGGACTTTGTCTTTTGGATGATTTTCTTCCTAGGTTTGTAAAGGTATGCACGGTTTGAGACTATGTTCGGTTGACTCTAGGATAGTGTATGCTAGGGTAGTTGGTTTGAACTAGGGGGATCATGAAGCCGGATTCTACTTGTTTGTGGTACGTTGGTAGTTGCTTCCTATAGTTGATTTGACACCACTAGTGAGTTTTTGCCACAACCTTGTGAGGTTACTTGTTTTTCTAGCCTTCAACATTCCTTGTATGAGCGGCATGGATCCTTGACTATGCAAAACTAATCTAATAAAGCTTGATGTATGATTCTCAAACCAAGACTGAACTATCTAGGAAGGACAAAGGCACATTTTTCGGGGTGGTACTTTTCATTTTTGTTATATTTTGTTATTTTCTTTATTTTTGGGTTTACATTTTCCTTCTTGCAACCATTTGAGCCTTATCCCTTCTTTTTAAGCCACATCTTTATTTATTTGACCTTTTGTTTCATTTTCTATATTTTCTTGGTTTTTGTGAAGCAATATGATCATTTGAGATGAAGTTTGTGGTGGTTAAGTTGAAATTTTGGTTTTTATGTAAGCAAGTTTGTAATTTCATTTTCTTTTTGAATAATGGCAAATATTTGTGGAAAAGCCGTCCTACTTCTCAAAAGGCATGGACTAATAATTTGCATTTAGGAAAAGCCGTCCAAATTAAGCAAAAGGCAAGGACTTTGCATGTACAATATAAAAAAAACAAAAAAATTGAAAAGGTGAATAATTCAAAAATATTTTGATGTATTCTTTTCTCCTTCTAAGCATTGAGGACAATGCTTCATTTTAGCTTGGGAGAGAAGCGTGTACGCTTTTTGTATATATTTTTGTGAGTATAGCTTCAAGTAAGCTTGGGGGTGTTGTTTTTGTTTGGTAGTTTCTTGATTGTGGTGTTAAGGATTGATCACCCTTTTGCTTCACTTTTTAGGAAAATCACTAAATTTTTAAATTTTAGCCTACCTTCACCCTTTATGCCTTACGTTACAACCTTGGGGAAATACCTTTCGACCTAGATAGTTGAGTCACTATTCAGGGGAGGGCATCATGGGTCATTGCCTAAGGAAAGGGGATGCATAGTCAAGATTGTCGAGTAGCCTTAAAATAATTCTTTTCCGGTTCCTTCGAGGAATCATTGGGACACTCACTAAGGGGAGATTTGAGACTAGTGGGAAGAACGCGGTAAGATTGTTTGGGATGAAAGTGAATTGTGATAACTAGTTCCTATGCCTAGCATACCCTATGTTTCAATCAACCTTGGATATCTTGAAACGTGCATACCTTAACTACTTGAGAAAGATTGTCATTCATTTGCATTATAGTCTTTATGTTGGTTCATTTCGCAAAGGTTTGTTTTTATTTCATTTTCCTTTCTTTTTATGGTTTGCCTCATTGATGTTTGGTGGAGAGTTATGGGTCAAACTCTTAGGATACCCTAGGCGACTTTGGGGTTTAAAGGACTTGTTGTAGCTAAAAACAACCGTGATTCCTACGACAGTGAGTTTTAGTGTATATTCTTATCTTGAGTCTTTCTTTTTCGTTTTCAATAAAATTTTCATCCTCACTCTTTCTTGCTTTGTTTTGCTCGAGGACGAGCAAAAGTTTAGCTTGGGGGAATTTGATGAGTGACAATTATGGCACTCATTTGGTTCCTTTTTGGATGATTTTTATTTCATTTTATCTCTCTTTTCTTTAGTTTTCCTTAGTTTTATTCTTGTTTTCTTCATTTTATGCTTTTTGTAGTTAGTTTCTCTAATTCATGCTTTTTCTAGTTTACTTGTTATTTTTCTCTTTTACTTGCTTTTTATCATTTATTTGTAGGTGGTAATTAATTGTCCAAGAATTCCCAAGCTTCCTCTCTATGAGCTTTCATTGTTTTCATGCCTAGAGATGGTGCAAGAAGCTTCAAGTCAAGGGTGGATCCAAGAGGCAAGCTTCAAGGCTTTGTATATGCCTTCTTCATGGCTTATACTTTTCAAGAAATTCAAGAAAGTTTCTGCCTACTTTGTCCTCCATCATCATCATCTAGGACGCGTGCACCGCTTGAGCTAGGACGAAGAGAAGAAGGGGGAAAGACCCAGATATGTGCGGGCGCACCAAGGTGGTGTGCGGCCGCACATTGGTCGGGTGCGGCCGCACACCTGGTGCGTGCGGGCGCACCAATCTGGGTGTGCCCCGTGCGCACCATTCTCCCTCCTCCGAGCGCCCGCACCTACGAGGGTGTACTTTTGGGCGTCAATACCGACCTCCTCTTTGTATATATAGTTATTTCTACCTATTTTTAGTAAGAAGTTTTTTAGATTGAATTTGATAGTTAGTTTTGGGAGAATTTTAGAGAGAGAAACTCAAGAACTTTAGAGAGAGAAACTCATGATTTTTGGTGATTGCTCAAGAATTCCTCATTGTATTTGATCTTTAGATCAATGTTTTGTAAGGATCTTCTTCTTGATTTCAATACAAGTTTGATTCTAGTTGATTTCATTTGTTTTCCATGTTATTGATGATTGATTGTAGTTTAATTGAATTTTGATTGATTTTGATTGATTATTGGTTTAATCTTTAATTTCAATTATGTTGATGATGAAATTGATGATTGTTGTAGTTTTGATCTTGATTCCTATGGCTAGTGAGTAATTTCCTAGCTAGGGAAATGGTGAAGCATGTTTGTATAATGGATTAGAGTAATTTGGGGATAATTGATGGAGTTGATGATATGATTAAATTTGGTTGATAATTCATATGCATGTGTGTGATTAATTGAGGTTTGGCCATCTTTGATTATTGCACTAGATTGCATTGTGAGCTTGCTATGATACGGACCATTGATTAGTAACTTGCAATTTCACGATTGAGGTGCTTTGTGACGTTCCCTAGGTAGTGTTTAGCGTAGTTGACGCTATTTAGACCTCTAGGTGAACCATCTTGGTATGCTATTTTGGATACGTGATAATCTTCCTTCATATCACTTGACTTAGTCGGTTTAACCTCCCAAATTACCATTTTCCATTACAATTACTTGTGGATCCATTGCCCTAGTGTCTTTAGATTGATTTCATATAAGTTATTGCATCATTTAGCTCTAGCTCTAGTTTCCTTCATAAACCCCTTTTACTTAACTTCGAAATAGCTTGACTTAGGCATTGTGCATTCGACCTCCATTCCTTTGGGTTCGACCTTGACTTAACACTACACTAAATAGGGGTTTGTTAAGTTACAAATTTTGTTTGATTGGGTGGGGTGGTAGCCCAACGACCTACCGTTCTCCTTTCCATCAATAATTGAGTTGAATGAAAGTTATACACATTCAAACAAAGCTTTTTGAATCAAATGAAAGTCAAATTCATGCAACAAAGCTAATTGAGTGATGGGAAGGAGAACGGTAGGTCGTTGGGCTACCACCCCACCCAATCAAACAAAATTTGTAACTTAACAAACCCCTATTTAGTGTAGTGGTAAGTCAAGGTCGAACCCAAAGAAACGGAGGTCGAATGCACGATGCCTAAGTTAAGCTATTCCGAAGTCTAGTAGGGGTTTATGGTAGAAACTAAGGCTAAACTAGGCGATGCAAAAGGCTTGTACTAAATGAATGCTAAGGCACTAGGGGAATGGATCCACATGCATCAACGATGAAGTTCAATCAACTTGGGGAATTAACCAATCAAGTCAAGCAAGGTGTGGGAAAACTGAAATTTCAACCAAGAGAGTACATCAAGCTATTCTCCTAGAGGTCTAATTAGCGTCAACTACACCAAACACTAGCTAGGAAACATCACTAGATATCTCAATCGAGTAAATGTAAGCCACAAATCAATGGTCCGTATCAATGTGAACTCACAATGCAATCTAGTGTGAATAACAAGGGTGATCAAGCCTAATCAAGCACACACATGCACAAAATCAATCAACCAATTTAATCACATTATCAACTCAATCAATTTCCCCCAAATTAATCTCAATTCATCATCAATACATGCTTCACCATTTCCCTAGCAAATAAACTACTCACAATCCATGAAGAACATCAAAATAAAAGCTAAACTAGTCATCATTCCCAAATTCATCAATTGAAACCAACAAATTCAATCAAATTAATCAAACTATCAATTAACCAAATCAAACAACAATACTAATGAAATCAAACATTGAATTGCATTAAAGAGTCAAGAATTCTTACAAACTTGATAGAAATCAAATCAAATGAAGCAATCTTCAATCATCAATCATCAAACCCACACTTTCTCTCTCTAAAAATGCTAAGAACTAATGTTTTCTCTCTCTAAAATCTAATCTAATCTAAATCTTCTTAATGAAGATCTAATCTTCTCTCTATAAATGGAAAGAAATAACTAACAATCCCCAGAGGAAGTTGGGAAAGAATGGTGCGCACGGGAGCACACCCGTCCAAAAATAGACCCACGTCGGTGCGGGCGCTCGAAGGAGAGAGAATGGTGCGCACGGAAGCACACCCAGGCAGGTGCGCCCGCACGCACCTGATGTGCGGCCGCACACGACAGATGTGCGGCCGCACACTCTTCTAGTGCGCCAGCACAACGCTGCTGCTTCCTCCTTTCTTCTTTGCCCTAGCTCACGAGGTGCACACATCCTAGATGATGATGATGGAGGACAAGGTAGGCAGGAACTTCCTTGAATTTCTTGAAGAATAGAAGCCATGAGGAAGGCAAAAACAAGACCTTGAAGCATGCTCCTTGAACCTCACATTGACTTGAAACTTCTTGCACAAGCTTTAGGCAAGAAAATCAATGGAAAACTATGGAAAGGAAGCCCGGGAATCCTTGGACAATCAATCACAACCTACAATCAAAGGATAAAAAGCAAGTAAAAGGGAAAAAATAGCAAGTAAACAAGAAAAAGCATGAAATAGAGAAACTAACTACAAAAATCATATAATGCAGAAAACAAGAATAAAACTAAGGAAAACTAAAGAAAAGAGAGATAAAATGAAATAGAAATCATCCAAAAAGGAACCAAATGAGTGCCATAAATGTCACTCATCATTGAGTCAAATGAAAGTCAAATACATTCAAACAAAGCTTTTTGAATCAAATAAAAGTCAAATTCATTCAACAAAGATAATTGAGTCAAATGAAAATCAAACACATTCAAACAAAGCTTTTTGAATAAAATGAAAGTCAAATGCATTCAACAAAGCAAATTGAGTCAAATGAAAGTCAAACACAGTCAAACAAAGCTTTTTGAATCAAAAGAAAGTCAAATGCATTCAACAAAGATAATTGAGTCAAATGAAAGTCAAACACATTCAAACAAAGCTTTTTGAATCAAATGAAAGTCAAATGCATTCAACAAAGCTAATTGAGTCAAATGAAAGTCAAACACATTCAAACAAAGCTTTTTAAATCAAATGAAAGTCAAATGCATTCAACAAAGATAATTGAGTCAAATGAAAGTCAAACATATTCATACAAAGCTTTTTGAATCAAATGAAAGTCAAATGCATGCAACAAAGCTAATTGAGTCAAATGAAAGTCAAACACATTCAAACAAAGCTTTTTGAATCAAATAAAAGTCAAATTCATTTAACAAAGCTAATTGAGCCAAATGAAAGTAAAACACATTCAAAAAATGCTTTTTGAATCAAATAAAAGTCAAATGCATTCAACAAAGATAATTGAGTCAAATGAAAGTCAAACACATTCAAACAAACCTTTTTTAATCAAATGAAAGTCAAATGTATTCAACAAAGCTAATAGAGTCAAATGAAATTCAAACACATTCAAACAAAGCTTTTTGAATCAAATGAAATTCAAATGCATTCAACAAAGATAATTGAGTCAAATGAAAGTCAAACACATTCATACAAAACTTTTTGAATAAAAAAAAGTCAAATGCATGCAACAAAGCTAATTGAGTCAAACGAAAGTCAAACACTTTCAAACAAAGCTTTTTGAATCAAATGAAAGTCAAATGCATTCAACAAAGCTTTTTGACTCAAATGAAAGTCAAACACATTCAAACAAAGCTTTTTGAGTCAAATGAAAGTCAAATGCATTCAACAAAGCTTTTTGACTCAAATGAAAGTGAAAAACATTCAAACAAAGCTTTTTGAGTCAAATGAAAGTCAAACACATTCAAACAAAAGCTTTTTGAATAAAATGAAAGTCAAATGCATGATCAAATGAAAGTTAAATGCATTCAACAAATCTAATTGAGTTAAATGAAAGTAAAAAACATTCAAACAAATTCTTTTTCAATCAAATGAAAGTTAAATGCATGCAACAAAGCTAATTGAGTCAAATGAAAGTCAAACACATTCAAACAAAGCTTTTTGAATCAAATAAAAGTCAAATTCATTCAATAAAGATATTTGAGTCCAATGAAAATCAAACACATTCAAAGAAAGCTTTTTGAATCAAATGAAAGTCAAATACATTCAACAAAGATAATTAGTCAAATGAAAGTCAAACACATTCATACAAAGCTTTTTGAATAAAAAAAAGTCAAATGCATTCAACAAAGCTAATTGAGTCAAATGAACGTCAAACACATTCAAACAAAGCTTTTTGAATCAAATGAAAGTCAAATGCATTCAACAAAGATAATTGAGTCAAATGAAAGTCAAACACATTCATACAAAGCTTTTTGAATAAAAAAAAGTCAAATGCATGCAACAAAGCTAATTGAGTCAAACGAAAGTCAAACACTTTCAAAAAAAGCTTTTTTAATCAAATGAAAGTCAAATGCATTTAACAAAGCTTTTTGGCTTAAATGAAAGTCAATCACATTCAAACAAAGCTTTTTGAATCAAATGAAAGTAAAAATGCATTCAACAAAGCTAATTGAGTCAAATGAAAGTCAAACACATTCAAAGAAAACTTTTTGAATTAAATGAAAGTGAAATGCAATTATGATGAGCGTCATTTATGGCGCTCAAAAGAATAAGATTTAGGTTCTTTTTCTCTATTTTCTTTCATTATTTTCCTATATTTTTCTTAGTTTTATTTGGTTTTCCATTTTAATAACTCATTTTGAGTTTTGTCTAGTTTTTATGTGTTTTTCTTTATTTTAGCCCTTAATTCGTAGTTTTAATTTTATTTCTTTTATTTATTTTCATTTTATTTTTTTTATTTGCCTTCTATTTTTGTCTTCTATTTCTCCCTCATGTTCAGTTGTTTGTGTAGGTGATTGCTCGGGACAAGACACGAGTTACATTGTCATATTCGGAATTCCGATATTCAAGCTTGATGTTTCGAGGTCTTAAGTTCAAAGTCAATTAAGTGTTGCAACGATCACAAGCCAACATGTCTTATCCCCTTGCTGCCATCTTATCCTACACCCCACCATTTATCTCCCCTGCTCTCCCTTTGCTTCACCAATTCACAACAGCCTCTAACTCCCCTACTTTCCCCTGCTTCACAACAGCAACGTCAAACCTCGCAACACCACGCGACACCAACCTCCAGCCAGCCACCAATTGCAGCAGCTCCGCTGCACCTCCAAACGCAACACCGCAACCCCCAAAACACCACAGCCACCCACGCAACCTCCCTTATGACCTCCAATCGCAGCCACACAAATCAACCACCCAGCAGCAGCTCCACCATCCTCCACGCAAACACCAGCAGTCTTCGCCACCTCCCTGCTCCTTAAATCTGCCAGCCACCACACACGCAACACACAACAGCAAATCCCGCAAACCACCTCACAACAACAATTGCAGCAATACCAGTCACCGCCAAATGCGCCTCCTCACCTCTGCAACCACCACACACTCCACCACCAGCAAACACCAAAACCCCCACCACTCTCGCAACCTCCTTCATTTCCCCAAATTCAATTGGACTTCCCCGAGGACGCGGGTGTGAGAGGAGCGGACGCGGGCTCGATGTCACAAATCAGGCAGTAAGTAGCCGCGGTTGTCCCGAGGTCCTCCCGCGGACGCGGTGGCTATGGAGAGGGCGCAGCTTACACCACCGCGGGCGCGGCTTTCTGGGTTCAATTTAAACCCGTATCACGAGCTTCTCACGTGAGCATTAATAAGTTCGAGCGGTCAAGATTATTTGCTAAAAATTGCTAATGGTGCTGATTTGATGATGAAGATTTGCGAGAGATGATGGTGGTGTGATGAATTTCAGAGCAGCCACGAAAGGAGAAGGAGGGGAGTTGAGGGTCTGACTTGTTTTTTTGGGGATTTATTTTCTTTTTCTTTTCCTTTTATTTTTATTTATTTATTTCTTTTCCTTTTCCTTTTTATTTTATTTCTCTTTTTCTGATTTCTTTTCTTAACTTATTTTTCCTTTCTTAATTTCTATTTTCCTTTTCCTAGTTTATTTATTTTATTTCCCTTCTTTTATTATTTTTCTTAGCTTAGTTTAAATACCCATTTTTTGGGGATTTTTAGATCCAACTTTTATTCTATTTTCTGAATTAGCTTAGTTTTCTCTCTCTTAGGTTGAGAGCTCCTCTCCTTAGATTAGGCTATTTTAGGAGTAGTTTTAGAGAGAGAAAGTGAGAGATTTCAATGGTGATTGAGATATTGAAGATGCAAGTGTGACAATTGTGTTTGAGATTTTCTCTATTATCAATGAGCATTTCTAAACTCTATCTCATTTAATTGCTTTGTTTAATTTGATGTTTGTTTGGTTTGATTTTGTTATTTGATGTTTGATTAGAGTAATTGTTCTTGGTATTTTGTTCTCTATAGTTGATAGTAGATTTGATCATGTTTCTCGAGTAGTTTACTTGCTAGGGTTTGGGTAAACATGTATGATTGATGGATTGAGTTTGATTTGGGAATTTGAGTAGTTCTTGTGTTGTGATTAAATTGATTCATAGAGGTTTGCATGTTGCATAAGTTTGATTGGAGTAGCTAACCATGATTGCTAGCATTGATTGCATGATTGAATTGATTGACATGACCACTTGATATCGATTTGATCATAATTAGTTGAGTATTTGATTATGTTTCTTCATATTGTTTAGCACTAGAGAAATCTATGTTAGAGAGTGTGAGGATGATTAGTTGAATGCCCCTAATTGCTCCTACTATTTGTGTTTGCATAGCTTGGATTGCTTGACTCCCTAATTATCTTGGTTATCATGAATGCATGTTGATCCCCATTCCCTAGTGTTTCATTTGTTTGGTTCTTGATTTAGAAAGTAGAATAGCGTTAACTTTCACCTTGGACTTCGACCTAGCTTAGGTGTTAATTAGAAACACTTGAACATAACCGTTCCTAGTGGTTCAACCCTTGACTTACCTCTATACTTGTATTTAGGTAGTTGAGTGATTATAAATTTGTTTGACCGTAGGGATGATTAGTTCAACGGCATAGTTTTCCGCACGTCAAATTAACAAAGCTAAATGAGTCAAATGAAAATCAAACACATTCATACAATGGAAATTGAGTTAAATGAAGTCAAATGCATTCTACAAAGCTAATTGGGTCGAATGAAAGACAAACACATTCAAACAAAGCTTTTTGAATCTAATGAAAGTCAAATGCATTCAACAAAGCTAATTGAGTCAATGAAAGTCTAACACATTCAAAAAAAGCTTTTTGAATCAAAAGACAGTCAAATGCATTCAACATAGATTTTTGACTCTAATGAAAGTCAAACACATTCAAACAAAGCTTTTTAAATCAAATGAAAGTCAAATGCATTCAATAAAGATAATTGAGTCAAATGAGAGTCAAACACATTCAAACAAAACTTTTTAAATCAATTGAAAGTCAAATGCATTCAACAATGATAATTGAGCAAATGAAAGTCAAACACATTTAAAAGAAATTCAAATGCATTAAACAAAGCTAAATGAGTCAAATGAAAGTCAAAAACATTTAAACAAAGCTTTTTGAATCAAATGAAAGTAAAATGCATTCAACAAAGCTAATTGAGTCAAATGAAAATCAAACACATTCTAAGAAAGCTTTTTGAATTAAATGAAAGTGACATGCAATTAACAAAGCTAATTAATACAAAAGAAAATCAAACACATTCATACAAAGGTAATTGAGTTAAATGAAAGTTAAATGCATTCTACAAATCTAATTGAGTCGAATGAAAGACAAACACATACAAATAAAGCTTTTAGAATCAATTAAAAGTCAAATGCATTTAACAAAGCTAATTGAGTCAAATGAAAGTCAAACACATTCAAACAATGATTTTTAAATTAAACGAAATTCAAGTGCATTTAACAATGCTTAATGACTCAAATGAAAGTCAAACACATTTAAACAAAGCTTTTTGAATCAAATGAAAGCCAAATGCATTTATTAAAGCTAATTGAGTCAAATGTAAGTCAAACACATTCAAACAATTCGTTTTGAATCAAATGAAAGTCAAAATGCATTCAACAAAGCTAATTGAGTCAAATGAAACTCAAACACATTCAAACAAAGCTTTTTGAATCAAATGAAAGTCAAATGCATTCAACAAAGATAATTAAGTGAAATGAAAGTCAAACACATTGAAACAAAGCTTTTTGAATCAAATGAAAGTCAAATGCATTCAACAAAGCTAATTGAGTCAAATGAACGTCAAACACATTCAAACAAAGGTTTTTGAATCAAATGAAAGTCAAATGCATTCAATAAAGATAATTGAGTCAAATGAAAGTCAAACACATTCATACAAAGCTTTTTGAATCAAAAAATGTCAAATGCATGCAACAAAGCTAATTGAGTCAAACGAAAGTCAAACACTTTCAAAAAAAGCTTTTTTAATCAAATGAAATTCAAATGCATTTAACAAAGCTTTTTGGCTTAAATGAAAGTCAAACACATTAAAACAAAGCTTTTTGAATCAAATGAAAGTCAAATGCATTCAACAAAGCTTTTTGACTCAAATGAAAGTCTAACACATTCAAACAAATCTTTTTAAATCAAATGAATGTCAAATTCATTCAACGAAAATAGTTGAGTCAAATGAAAATCAAACTCATTCATACAAAGGAAATTGAGTTAAATGAAAGTCAAATGCATTCTAAAAAGCTAATTGAGTCGAATGAAAGACAAACACATTCAAACAAAGCTTTTTGAATCAAATGAAAGTCAAATGCATTCAACAAAGCTAATTTAGTCAATGAAAGTCTAACACATTCAAAAAAAGCTTTTTGAAACAAATGAAAGTCAAATGCATTCAACAAAGATTTTTGACTCTAATGAAAGTCAAACACATTCAAACAAAGCTTTTTAAATCAAATGAATGTCAAATGCATTCAATAAAGATAATTGAGTCAAATGAAAGTCAAACACATTCAAACAAAACTTTTTAAATCAATTGAACGTCAAATGCATTCAACAATTATAATTGAGCAAATGAAAGTTAAACACATTCAAACAAAGCTTTTTGTTTTAAAAGAAATTCAAATGCATTGAACAAAGCTAATTGTGTCAAATGAAAGTCAGAAACATTTAAACAAAGCTTTTTGAATCAAATGAAAGTAAAATGCATTCAACAAAGCTAAATGTGTCAAATGAAAATCAAACACATTCTAAGAAAGCTTTTTGAATTAAATAAAAGTGACATGTAATTAACAAAGCTAATTGAGTCAAAAGAAAATCAAACACATTCATACAAAGGTAATTGAGTTAAATGAAAGTTAAATGCATTCTACAAATCTAATTGAGTCGAATGAAAGACAAACACATTTAAATAAAGCTTTTTGAATCAATTAAAAGTCAAATGCATTTAACAAAGTTAATTGAGTCAAATGAAAGTCAAACACATTCAAACAATGCTTTTTAAATTAAAAGAAATTCAAGTGCATTCAACAATGCTTAATGTTTCGAATGAAAGTCAAACACATTTAAACAAAGCTTTTTGAATCAAATGAAAGCCAAATGCATTTATCAAAGCTAATTGAGTCAAATGTCAGTCAAACACATTCAAACAATTCGTTTTGAATCAAATGAAAGTCAAAATGCATTCAACAAAGCTAATTGAGTCAAATGAAAGTCAAACACATTCATACAAAGCTTTTTTAATCAAATTAAAGTTAATTGCATTCAACAAAGATAATTGAGTCAAATGAAAGTCAAACACATTGAAACAAAGCTTTTTGAATCAAATGAAAGTAAAAATGCATTCAACAAAGCTAATTGAGTCAAATGAAAATCAAACACATTCTAAGAAACCTTTTTGAATTAAATGAAAGTGACATGCAATTAACAAAGCTAATTGATACAAAAGAAAATCAAACACATTCATACAAAGTTAATTGAGTAAAATGAAAGTTAAATGCAATTAACAAAGTTAAATGAGTCAAATGAAAATCAAACACATTCATACAATGGAAATTGAGTTAAATGAAAGTCAAATGCATTCTACAAAGCTAATTGAGTCGAATGAAAGACAAACACATTCAAACAAAGCTTTTTGAATCAAATGAAAGTCAAATGCATTCAACAAAGCTAATTGAGTCAAATGAAAGTCAAACACATTCAAATAAAGCTTTTTGAATCAAATGAAAGTCAAATGCATTTAACAAAGATTTTTGACTCTATTGAAAGTCAAACACATTCAAACAAAGCTTTTTCAATCAAATGAAAGTCAAATGCATTCAATAAAGATAATTGAGTCAAATGAAAGTCAAACACATTCAAACAAAACTTTTTAAATCAATTGAAAGTCAAATGCATTCAACAATGATAATTGAGCAAATGAAAGTCAAACACATTTAAAAGAAATTCAAATGCATTGAACAAAGCTAAATGAGTCAAATGAAAGTCAAAAACATTTAAACAAAGCTTTTTGAATCAAATGAAAGTAAAATGCATTCAACAAAGCTAATTGAGTCAAATGAAAATCAAACACATTCTAAGAAACCTTTTTGAATTAAATGAAAGTGACATGCAATTAACAAAGCTAATTGATACAAAAGAAAATCAAACACATTCATACAAAGGTAATTGAGTAAAATGAAAGTTAAATGCATTATACAAATCTAATTGAGTCGAATGAAAGACAAACACATTCAAATAAAGCTTTTAGAATCAATTAAAAGTCAAATGCATTTAAGAAAGCTAATTGAGTCAAATGAAAGTCAAACACATTCAAACAATGCTTTTTAAATTAAACGAAATTAAAGTGCATTCAAAAATGCTTAATGACTCAAATGAAAGTCAAACACATTTAAACAAAGCTTTTTGAATCAAATGAAAGTCAAATGCATTTATCAAAGCTAATTGAGTCAAATGTAAGTCAAACACATTCAAACAATTCGTTTTGAATCAAATGAAAGTCAAAATGAATTCAACAAAGCTAATTGAGTCCAATGAAGCTCAAACACATTCAAACAAAGCTTTTTGAATCAAATGAAAGTCCAATGCATTCAACAAAGCTAATTGAGCCAAATGAAAGTCAAACACATTCAAAAAAAGCTTTTTCAATCAAATAAAAGTCAAATGTATTCAACAAAGATAATTGAGTCAAATGAAAGTCAAACACATTCAAATAAAGCTTTTTGAATCAAATGAAAGTAAAATGCATTCAACAAAAGCTAATTGAGTCAAATGAACGTCAAACACATTCAAACTAAGCTTTTTGAATCAAATTAAAGTCAAATGCATTCAACAAAGATAATTGAGTCAAATAAAAGTCAAACACATTCATACAAAGCTTTTTGAATCAAAAAAAGTCAAATGCATGCAACAAAGCTAATTGAGTCAAACGAAAGTCAAACATATTCAAACAAAGCTTTTTGTTTTAAAAGAAATTCAAATGCATTGAACAAAGCTAAATGAGTCAAATGAAAGTCAAAAACATTTAAACAATGCTTTTTGAATCAAATGAAAGTAAAATGCATTCAACAAAGCTAATTGAGTCTAATGAAAATCAAACACATTCATACAAAGGAAATTGAGTTAAATGAAAGTCAAATGCATTCTATAAAGCTAATTGAGTCGAATGAAAGACAAACACATTCAAACAAAGCTTTTTGAATCAAATGAAAGTCAAATGCATTCAAGAAAGCTAATTGAGTCAATGAAAGTCTAACACATTCAAAAAAAGCTTTTTGAATCAAAAGAAAGTCAAATGCATTCAACAAAGATTTTAGACTCTAATGAAAGTCAAACACATTCAAACAAAGCTTTTTAAATCAAATGAAAGTCAAATGCATTCAACAATGATAATTGAGCAAATGAAAGTCAAACACATTTAAAAGAGATTCAAATGCATTGAACAAAGCTAAATGAGTCAAATGAAAGTCAAAAACATTTAAACAATGCTTTTTGAATCAAATGAAAGTAAAATGCATTCAGCAAAGCTAATTGAGTCAAATGAAAATCAAACACATTCTAAGAAAGCTTTTTGAACTAAATGAATGTGACATGCAATTAACAAAGCTAATTAATACAAAAGAAAATCAAACACATTCATACAAAGGTAATTGAGTTAAATGAAAGTTAAATGCATTCTACAAATCTAATTGAGTCGAATGAAAGACAAACACATTCAAATAATGCTTTTAGAATCAATTAAAAGTCACATGCATTTAACAAAGCTAATTGAGTCAAATGAAAGTCAAACACATTCAAACAATGCTTTTTAAATTAAACGAAATTCCAGTGCATTCAACAATGCTTAATGACTCAAATGAAAGTCAAACACATTTAAACAAAGCTTTTTGAATAAAATGAAAGCCAAATGCATTTATCAAAGCTAATTGAGTCAAATGTAAGTTAAACACATTCAAACAATTCGTTTTGAATCAAATGAAAGTCAAAATGCATTCAACAAAGCTAATTGAGTCAAATGAAAGTCAAACACATTCAAACAAAGCTTTTTGAATCAAATGAAAGTTAAATGCATTCAACAAAGCTAATTGAGCCAAATGAAAGTCAAACACATTCAAAAAAAGCTTTTTGAATCAAATAAAAGTCAAATGCATTCAATAAAGATAATTGAGTCAAATGAAAGTCAAACACATTCAAATAAAGCTTTTTGAATCAAATGAAAGTCAAATGCATTCAACAAAGCTAATTGAGTCAAATGAACGTCAAACACATTCAAACAAAGCTTTTTGAATCAAATGAAAGTCAAATACATTCAACAAAGATAATTGAGTCAAATGAAAGTCAAACACATTCATACAAAGCTTTTTGAATCAAAAAAAGTCAAGTGCATTTTTTAAATTAAAAGAAATTCAAGTGCATTAAACAATGCTTAATGACTCAAATGAAAGTCAAACACATTTAAACAAAGCTTTTTGAATCAAATGAAAGCCAAATGCATTTATCAAAGCTAATTGGGTCAAATAAAAGTCAAACACATTCAAAAATTCGTTTTGATTCAAATGAAAGTCAAAATGCATTCAATAAAGCTAATTGAGTCAAATGAAAGTCAAACACATTCATACAAAGCTTTTTTAATCAAATTAAAGTTAAATGCATTCAACAAAGATAATTGAGTCAAATGAAAGTCAAACACATTCAAACAAAGCTTTTTGAATCAAATGAAAGTAAAAATGCATTCAAAAAAGCTAATTGAGTCAAATGAAAGTCAAACACATTCAAAGAAAGCTTTTTGAATTAAATGAAAGTGAAATGCAATTAACAAAGCTAAATGAGTCAAATGAAAATCAAACACATTCATACAACGGAAATTGAGTTAAATGAAAGTCAAATGCATTCTACAAAGCTAATTGAGTCGAATGAAAGACAAACACATTCAAACAAAGCTTTTTGAATCAAATGAAAGTCAAATGCATTCAACAAAGCTAATTGATTCAATGAAAGTCTAATACATTTAAAAAAAGCTTATTGAATCAAAAGAAAGTCAAATGCATTCAACAAAGATTTTTGCCTCTAATGAAAGTCAAACACATTCAAACAAAGCTTTTTAAATCAAATGAAAGTCAAATGCATTCAATAAAGATAATTGAGTCAAACGAAAGTCAAACACATTCAAACAAAACTTTTTAAATCAATTGAAAGTCAAATGCATTCAACAATGATAATTGAGCAAATGAAAGTCAAACACATTTAAAAGAAATTCAAATGCATTGAACAAAGCTAAATGAGTCAAATGAAAGTGAAAAACATTTAAACAAAGCCTTTTGAATCAAATTAAAGTAAAATGCATTCAACAAAGCTAATTGAGTCAAATGAAAATTAAACACATTCTAAGAAAGCTTTTTGAATTAAATGAATGTGACATGCAGCTGACAAAGCTAATTGATACAAAAGAAAATCAAACACATTCATACAAAGGTAATTGAGTTAAATGAAAGTTAAATGCATTCTACAAATCTAATTGAGTCGAATGAAAGACAAACACATTCAAATAAAGCTTTTATTATCAGTTAAAAGTCAAATGCATTTAACAAAGCTAATTGAGTCAAATAAAGTCAAACACATTCAAACAATGCTTTTTAAATTAAACGAAATTCAAGTGCATTCAACAATGCTTAATGACTCAAATGAAAGTCAAACACAATAAAACAAAGCTTTTTGAATCAAATCAAAGCCAAATGCATTTATCAAAGCTAATTGAGTCAAATGTAAGTCAAACACATTCAAACAATTCGTTTTGAATCAAATGAAAGTCAAAATTCATTCAACAAAGCTAATTGAGTCAAATAAAAGTCAAACACATTCAAACAAAGCTTTTTGATTCAAATGAAAGTCAAATGCATTCAACAAAGATAATTAAGTCAAATGAAAGTCAAACAGATACAAACAAAGATTTTTGAATTAAAGTAAAGTCAAATTCATTCAACAAAGATAATTGAGTCAAATGAAAATTAAACACATTCAAACAAAGCTTTTTGAATCAAATAAAAGTCAAATGCATTCAACAAAGCTAATTGAGCCAAATGAAAGTCAAACACATTCAAAAAAAGCTTTTTGAATCAAATAAAAGTTAAATGCATTCAACAAAGATAATTGACTCAAATGAAAGTCAAACACATTCAAATAAAGCTTTTTGAATCAAATGAAAGTCAAATGCATTCAACAAAGCTAATTGAGTCAAATGAACGTCAAACACATTCAAACAAAGCTTTTTGAATCAAATGAAATTCAAATGCATTCAACAAAGATAATTGAGTCGAATGAAAGTCAAACACATTCATACAAAGCTTTTTGAATAAAAAAAAGTCAAATGCATGCAACAAAGCTAATTGAGTCAAACGAAAGTCAAACACTTTCAAAAAAAGCTTTTTTAATAAAATAAAAGTCAAATGCATTTAACAAAGCTTTTAGGCTTAAATTAAAGTCAAACACATTCAAACAAAGCTTTTTGAATCAAATGAAAGTCAAATGCATTCAACAAAGCTTTTTGACTAAAATGAAAGTCAAACACATTCAAACAAATCATTTTAAATCAAATGAATGTCAAATTTATTCAACGAAAATAGTTTAGTCAAATGAAAATCAAACACATTCATACAAAGGAAATTGAGTTAAATGAAAGTCAAATGCATTCTACAAAGCTAATTGAGTCAAATGAAAGTCAAACACATTCAAACAATGCTTTTTAAATTAAACGAAATTCCGGTGCATTCAACAATGCTTAATGACTGAAATGAAAGTCAAACACAATAAAACAAAGCTTTTTGAATCAAATGAAAGCCAAATGCATTTATCAAAGCTAATTGAGTCAAATGTAAGTCAAACACATTCAAACAATTCGTTTTGAATCAAATGAAAGTCAAAATTCATTCAACAAAGCTAATTGAGTCAAATAAAAGTCAAACACATTCAAACAAAGCTTTTTTATTCAAATGAAAGTCAAATGCATTCAACAAAGATAATTGAGTCAAATGAAAGTCAAACACATACAAACAAAGCTTTTTGAATCAAAGTAAAGTCAAATTCATTCAACAAAGATAATTGAGTCAAATGAAAATTAAACACATTCAAACAAAGCTTTTTGAATCAAATGAAAGTCAAATGCATTCAACAAAGCTAATTGAGCCAAATGAAAGTCAAACACATTCAAAAAAAGCTTTTTGAATCAAATAAAAGTCAAATGCATTCAACAAAGATAATTGACTCAAATGAAAGTCAAACACATTCAAATAAAGCTTTTTGAATCAAATGAAAGTCAAATGCATTCAACAAAGCTAATTGAGTCAAATGAACGTCAAACACATTCAGACAAAGCTTTTTGAATCAAATGAAATTCAAATGCATTCAACAAAGATAATTGAGTCAAATGAAAGTCAAACACATTCATACAAAGCTTTTTGAATAAAAAAAAGTCAAATGCATGCAACAAAGCTAATTGAGTCAAACGAAAGTCAAACACTTTCAAAAAAAGCTTTTTTACTAAAATGAAAGTCAAATGCATTTAACAAAGCTTTTTGACTTAAATTAAAGTCAAACACATTCAAACAAAGCTTTTTGAATCAAATGAAAGTCAAATGCATTCAACAAAGCTTTTTGACTCAAATGAAAGTCAAACACATTCAAACAAATCATTTTAAATCAAATGAATGTCAAATTTATTCAACGAAAATAGTTTAGTCAAATGAAAATCAAGCACATTCATACAAAGGAAATTGAGTTAAATGAAAGTCAAATGCATTCTACAAATCTAATTGAGTCAAATGAAAGACCAACACATTCAAACAAAGCTTTTTGATTCAAATGAAAGTCAAATGCATTCAACAAAGCTATTTGAGTCAATGAAAGTCTAACACATTCAAAAAAAGCTTTTTGAATCAAATGAATGTCAAATGCATTCAACAAAGATTTTTGACTCTAATGAAAGTCAAACACATTCAAACAAAGCTTATTAAATCAAATGAATGTCAAATGCATTCAATAAAGATAATTGAGTCAAATGAAAGTCAAACACATTCAAACAAAGCTTTTTAAATCAATTGAAAGTCAAATGCATTCAACAATGATAATTGAGCAAATGAAAGTCAAACACATTCAAACAAAGCTTTTTGTTTTAAAAGAAATTCAAATGCATTGAACAAAGCTAATTGAGTCAAATGAAAGTCAGAAACATTTAAACAAAGCTTTTTGAATCAAATGAAAGTAAAATGCATTCAACAAAGCTAATTGAGTCAAATGAAAATCAAACACATTCTAAGAAAGCTTTTTGAATTAAATGAAAGTGACATGCAATTAACAAAGCTAATTGAGTCAAAAGAAAATCAAACACATTCATACAAAGGTAATTGAGTTAAATGAAAGTTAAATGCATTCTGCAAATCTAATTTAGTCGAATGAAAGACAAACACATTCAAATAAAGCTTTTTGAATCAATTAAAAGTCAAATGCATTTAACAAAGCTAATTGAGTCAAATGAAAGTCAAACACATTCCAACAATGCTTTTTAAATTAAAAGAAATTCAAGTGCATTCAACAATGCTTAATGACTCAAATGAAAGTCAAACACATTTAAACAAAGCTTTTTGAATCAAATAAAAGGCAAATGCATTTATCAAAGCTAATTGAGTCAAATGTTAGTCAAACACATTCAAACAATTCGTTTTGAATCAAATGAAAGTCAAAATGCATTCAACAAAGCTAATTGAGTCAAATGAAAGTCAAACACATTCAAAGAAAGCTTTTTGAATTAAATGAAAGTGAAATGCAATTAACAAAGCTAAATGAGTCAAATGAAAATCAAACACATTCATACAAAGGAAATTGAGTTAAAAGAAAATCAAATGTATTGTACAAAGCTAAATGAGACGAATGAAAGACAAACACATTCAAATAAAGCTTTTTAAATCAATTGAAAGTCAAATGCATTCAACAATGCTAATTGAGTCTAATGAAAGTCTAACACATTCAAACAAAGTTTTTTAAAATAAACGAAAGTCAAGTGCATTCAACTATGCTTTATGACTCAAATGAAAGTCAAACACATTCAAACAAAGTTTTTTGAATCAAATGAAAGTCATTTGCATTTAACAAAGCTAATTGAGTCAAATGAAAGTTAAACACATTTTAACAAAGCTTTTTGAATCAAATGAGAGTCAAATGCATTCAACAAAGCTAATGGAGTCAAATGGATGTCAAACACATTCAAACAAAGCTTTTTAAATAAAATGAAAGTGAAATGCAACTAACAAAGTTAATTGAGTCAAATAAAAGTCAAACACATTCATACAAAGCTAATTGAGTTAAATGAAAGTCCAGTGCATTCTACAAAGCTAATAAAGTTAAATGAAAGTCAAACACATTCAAACAAAGCTTTTTGAATCAAATGAAACTCAAATGCATACAACAAAGCTAATTGAGTTAAATGAATGTCTAACACATTTAACAAAGCTTTTTGAATCAAATGAAAGTCTAATGCATTTAACAAAGATTTTTGACTCAAATGAAAGTCAAACACATTCAAACAAAGATTTTTAAATCAAATGAAAGTCAAATGCATTCAATAAAGATTATTGAGTCTAATGAAACTGAAAAACATTCTTACAATGCTTTATAAATCAAATGAAAGTCAAATGCGTTCAACAATGATAATTGAGCAAATGAAAGTCAAACACATTCAAACAAAGCTTTTTGAATTAAAAGTAAATTCCCCGGCAACAACAATATGCACTCAAGACACCATTCCCCGGCAACGGCACCATTTTGATGGGATGAAGAACGGTAGGTCGTTGGGCTACCACCGCACCCAATTAAACAAAATTTGTAACTCAACAAACCCCTATGAAGTGTAGTGGTAAGTCAAGGTCGAACCCAAAGGAATGGAGATTGAATGTATATTGCGTATTGTCAAGCTACTCCGAAGTCAAGTGAGGGGTTTATGGTAGAAACTAAGTCTAACCCAAGCAATGTAAAAAGCTTGTACTAATCAAATGCAAAAGCACTAGGGGAATGGATCCACATGCATCAACAATGAAGTTCAATCAACTTGGGAAATTAACCAATCAAGTCAAGTAATGTGAGGGAAAACCGAAATTGCAACCAAAAGAGTACATCATGCTATTCTCCTAGAGGTCTAATTAGCGCCAACTACATCAAACACTAGCTAGGAAACATCACAAGATATCTCAATCGAGTAAATGTAAGCCACAAATCAATGGTCCGTATCAATGTGAACTCACAATGCAATCTGTGTGAATAACAAGGATGATCAAGCCTAATCAAACACACATGCACAAAATCAATCAACCAATTTAATCAAATTATCAAATCAATCAAATTCCCCAAATTAATCTCAATTCATCATCAATACATGGTTCACCACTACCCTAGCAATAAAACTACTCACAATCCATGAAAAACATCAAGATCCAAGCTAAACTAATCATCATACCCAAATTCATCAATTGAAATCAACAAATTCAATCCAAATTAATCAAACTATCAATCAACTAAATCAAACAACAATACTAATGAAATCAAAAATTAAATTGCATTAAAGAGTAAATAATCCTTACAAACTTGGTAGAAATCAAATCAAATGTAGCAATCTTCAATCATGAATCATCAAACCCACATTTTCTCTCTAAAAAAAGCTAAGAACTATTGTTTTTCTCTCTCTCTAAGATCTAATCTAATTCTAACTAATGAAGATCTAATTCTCCCTCTAAAAATGGAAGGAAAAAACTATATATACAAAGGGGAAGATAGGATTGACATCCAAAGATAGACCCACGCCGGTGCGAGCGCTCGAAGGAGAGAGAGAAGTGCGCACGGGACACACCCAGAAAGGTGCGCCCGCACACACCTCATGTGCGGCCGCACACGACATATGTGCGGCCGCACATCCCCGGAGTGCGCCCGCACAAAAACTGGCAGCCTCCTTTCTTCTCTTCGTCCTAGCTCATGTGGTGCGGACATCTTTGATGATGGTGATGGAGGACAAGGTAGGCAGCAACTTTCTTGGAATTCTTGAGGAATATGAGCCATGAAAAGAGCATATACAAGGCCTTGAAACATGCTCCTTGGATCCCCCTTTGATTTAAAACTCCTTGCACAAGCATTAGGCATGAAAAACAATGAAAGACCATGGAGAGGAAGCTCGGGAATCCTTGGATAATCAATCAAACTAACTAAGAAAAGCATAAAATGAAGAAAATAAGAATAAAACTAAGGAAAACTAAAGAAAAGAGCAATAAAATGAAATGAAATTCATCCAAAAAGAGATCAAATGAGTGCCATAAATGTCACTCATCAAATTACCCCAAGCTAAACTTTTGCTCGTCCTCGAGCAAAACAAAGCAAGAAAGATCAAGGATGAAAAATATATTGAAAATGAAAAAGAAAGACTCAAGATAAGAATATACACTAAGACTCACTGTCGTAGGAATCACGGTTGTTTTTAGCTACAACAAGCCCTTTAAACCCCAAAGTCGCCTATGAGGACGAGTGAGGTCTCGTAAGGGTATCCTAAGATTTTGACCCATAACTCTCCACCAAACATCAATGATGCAAACCATGAAAACAAAAGAAAAGAAAATGAAAATAAACCTTTGCGAAATGAACTCACATAGAGACTATAATGCAAATGAATGGAAATCTTTCTCAAGTAATTAAGGTATGCACTTTTCAAGATATCTAAGGTTGATTGAAACATAGGGTATGCTAGGCATAGGAACTAGACATCACAATCCACATTCATCCCAAACAATCTTACCGCGTTCTCCCCATTAGTCTCAAATGTCCCCTTAGTGAGTATCCCAATGATTACTCGAAGGAATCGGAAAAAGAATTATTTTTAGGCTACTCGACAATCTTGACTATGAATCCCCTTTCCTTAGGCAATGACCCATGATGCCCTCCCCCGAATAGTGACTCAACTATCTAGTTCGAAAGGTTTTTCCCCAAGGTTGTAATGTAAGGCATAAAGGGTGAAGGTAGGCTAAAATTTAAAATTTGGTGATTTTCCTAAAAAGTGAAGCAAAAGGGTGATCAATCCTTAACACCACAATCAAGAAATTACCAAACAAAAACAACACCCCCAAGCTTACTTGAAGCTATACTCACAAAAAAATATATACAAAAAGCGTACACGCTTCTCCTCCAAGCTAAAGCATTGTCCTCAATGCTTTGAAGGAGAAAAGAATACATCAAAATATTTTTTTGAATTTTCACTTTTTCAAATTTTTTTTTTATTTTTTTTATTAACTAGAAATTTCAATATCCTTGCCTTTTACTTAATTCGGACGGCTCTTTCTTAAATGCAATTTATTAGTCCATGCCTTTTATGAAGTAGGACGGCTTTTTCTCAAATATTTGCCATTATCACAAAGAAAATGATATCAAAAACTTGCATTCATAAAAACCAAAACTCCAACTTATCCACCACAAACTCCATCTCAAATGATCATTTTGCTTCACAAAAACCAAGAAAAGTAGAAAACGAAACAAAAGGTCAAATAACTAAAGATGTGGCTTGAAAAGAAGGGATAAGGCTCAAATCGTTGCAAGAAGGCAAATGTAAACCCAAAAATAAAGAAAATAACAAAATATAACAAAAATGAAAAATACCACCCCGAAAAATGTGCCTTTGTCCTTCCTAGATAGTTCGGTCTCGGGTTTGAGAATCATACATCAAGCTTTATTAGATTAGGTTTGCATAGTCAAGGATCCACGCCGCTCATACAAGGAATGTTGAAGGCTAGAAAAACAAGTAACCTCACAAGGATGTGGCAAAAACTCACTAATGGTGTCAAATTGACTATAGGGAGCAACTACCAACATGCCACAAACAAGTAGAATCCGGCTTCATGGTCCTCCTACTTCAAACCAACTACCCTAGCATACACCTATCCTAGAGTCAACCAAACATAGTCTCAAACCATGCATACCTTTACAACCTAGGAAGAAAATCATGCAAAAGACAAGTCAAATGTACAAAGTTCATTTCATAAGAAAAATGAAAAATAAAGCCTCAAAATCACATCAAAAAATAAAAAGAAAAATAAAAGAAAATAAAAGAAAAGGAAAGTAAAAGAAAATAAAAGAAAAGAAATGGAGACATAGAAAAGGAAAAATAGGAGAAATAATATGAAATGGACTAGAAAGCAAGTTAAACACATAAGAATCCCAATCGTCAAACAAGTGATCGATCGAAATCACCGTCATCGATCCCAAACACATTACGTGTTAACAAGCATCCATCCTCGACCCATTCAACTTCCCCTAAACTATTCCTATTCTATGCAACCAAGAAAAATAAAGAGAAAAATAAGAAAGGTCTCACCGGGCTCCAAGCTTAGCAAAAATAAACGAAGCGAGTAGAAACCACCTCGAGCATTCCATATCCCAAAGCTTCTTCAAGAAACCAAGTGAGAAAAAAGAAATATAAAAGAAACTTTAAACAAAGAAAATGGTTAGTAACTTCAAAACAAAGAAAAAGAAATAGTAAATAAAAGGAAACCAAACTAAGTAAAAAGTATATACGACTATTCGAAATAAAATCTAAACTAATCAAAGAATAAAAGGAATAAAAGAAAGGAAACTAAGAAAGCAAGAAAGTCACTAAACTAACTAAAGAACTAAACTAAAATTTGAAGGATTTTGATGGAGAATGAGGAGGGATTGAGATGCGCACGAGCGAGGAGGATTTGAGAGGGAGTGCGTGAGGTACGAGATGAGGAATGAGGGAATGAATGAAAGAAGAAGGAAGAAGAAATAAAAGGGCACGGCTATAGGGGGCGTGCGGCTGCACCTGTAGCCTGTGCGCCCGCAAACGCAAGGTCTGCGCCCGCACACACCTGATGTGCGGCCGCACCTTGCTACACTTCTCCGTTCTTTCTTTTCCTATTATTTTTGATACTTACTGACCACTTGGGTGCGCACATTAATCATGATGGTGATGAGGAACACCATAGGCAGTAGCCAAAATCATTTTTAATGAGCTCAAAGTTAAAGATTCATGTGCTCACCACAAAAACTCACTAAGTATCAACTTCCTCCAACCTTTAAAACATGAAATTCCTATCTTACCTCTCTAAAATTCTTACCCCTTTTACCTCAAATTTCGATTGGAATCAAACAAAATATGATATGTGCCACGAACACCTTCCATTCACCATGCATTCTTGAAGAAATCCAATCCCGCAAAGTTCATCCTAAAAATCCAAACAAGTAGAAAAGTGAAAGAAAAGAAAAGTAATAAAAGAAACAAAAAACAAGAAAACTCAAAAATCTAGAATCTCCGGGTTGCCTCCCGGGAAGCGCTTGCTTAAGGTCCTAAGCTCGACCCTTCCTCCAAATCATGGAGGGTCAAAGAACACCACCTTTTTCAAGGTAGTAGAAAGAGCAAATTTCTCTTCAACTTCTAGCAACTTCTCGTTGTTGCACTACTACAAAAAAGGCCAAAGAGACCAGTTGAAAAAGGCCAAAGAGACTGCTTTAGAGGCGGTCTCTAGCTCAGTGGTCTCTTTGGTTAAGAGACCGCTTGTAAAGAGGCGGTCTTAAGTTGTTATACCAGAGACCTATTATCTAAGAAAAACGGTCTCTTTGGGTGGTTGATATTTTGAAATTGTAGAAGCATAATAGACCGTTTTTGAAAGAAAAGCGGTCTCTTGTATACCAAACTAAGACCGCTTTTTTTACTTAGACGGTCTCTCTTTTTGAAATAACTAAGACCACTTTCTTAGTTAGGCGGTCTCTCTTTTTTTAAAAAAAATATACAACGTTTGTGTATAGACCATGCATGTATGATAACCGGTCTCAAATGGGTATTTTTTTTTTTATAATTATTTTTTCTTTCGAATAATCAAATTTTTAAATCCTAGCTACCTGCTGCATTATATTTTTGCGCCAAATGATTCATTTTTTTTTTTTTTTTTTTTTTTATCCAACCTGTCACCAAAAATAATTCCTGTATATATATCCTGCTCAATATTATGAAATTGCACCAAAAATAATCCTTGAACCTGCTAATATATTATATACAAATAGCATTCAAAAATATATATATATATATATATAAATGTGTACTCCAAAATAGAAGGCATACATATCTACTATATATGCATCAAACTATATATATCCAACACAATACTAATATATGTACACAGTATTTGTCAAAAAAAATATATGTACACAGTAATATAGCTAATGTTGTAATCACCAATCACTAAGGTTCTTCCGGCTCCTCATGATCAAGAACATATTGAATCCATAAGTCTCTAATCTCGTCAATTTCTTCTGAAGAATATGTGCAAGGATCTTTGGGAAAAATCTACAACATATGCCATTAGTAAATGAGTAAAGAAAGATATATAATTACATAAAAGTTATGAAATAACAACAATTTAGATTACATCCATTTACAATTGAGCTAAAGAGCTACTTTGCCTACTTTCTTACTTAAATCCAGAATACAGAGCTATTAGCATATTATCAACAAACAAATTTCTCACTCCAAAATTAAAACAGCCAAAAATATTTTTTGAGCTGCAGATGGATGCTAGAAAGGAATAAGAAAACAAGGTGATTCTTTTTTTGTTGGGAAATTTGGTTGTTGATAAGTAATCTACAGAGTAACTATTAAAGGAATAAGAAAACAAGGTGATTCTTTTTTTGTAAGCCCTGCTACTTGAGAAATCTTTATCGTACAAATTTGGGAGAAGATCAGAGTCATCAGACAATGAAGGAGTGCCTCCAACTCCGAGGCTGTCAGGGGGAACAATGATTTATTTATATGTTTTTTGAAAGGGAGAAATCAAAATGAGCATGTGCTATGAAGTTTATGGAACAGAAGTATAACTTAAGTAATAGTTCTGTTTTGTCACTAACTTAAACTAGAATCAGCCAAAATGATATTTAGCTGTGTGTATTATGTAATGCTAGGATGTTCACCACCTGAACTTTGTTTTTGGTATTCATGAATAATTAGTCATGTGCATCATATTGGTGAATGAGTAGCAATTAGAGCCTAAATACTTGAACTGTTCTTTGGTCTTTGTGTTGCAGAACCTGTAATCATGCTGCATTGTGATTAAATATTTCTGACAATCTGACATTTTGTGTTTTTACATCTGAGAAGTGATTGGAAATTTTAAAACAGATGGATTCTCCACCTGTAGCGATTTTATTTGTTGTAGTTCAACACCTGCATTTTTGTTTGTAGTCAGTACTCGTAGGGTTGCTAACATTTTTACTTAATGTGATGTGATCTTGTCATGCAGCATCATAGCCTGATCCCGTGAAAGCTGAGCTGTTGCAGCGAATTTGGGCTTTTCTAAATGATAACCAAGAGTTCTGAACTCTACTCAATTATGTTTCCTTTCATCTGATTTAACTAGTTCTACTGTTCTGCAAGCTAAATTGTGAATGTATATACAGAGGATACCTCATTCAATGAGGAACTCGAGAGGGCTGCTGGACCAAGAAGGTTTTCATACGTTGAGCTTGAATCAGCCACACAAAATTTCTCTAATGATTGAATAAAGTTGGGTGAAGGAGGATTTGGAGGCGTTTACAAGGGCTATCTTATGGACTTGGATATGCTGATCGCGGTGAAAAAGTCTCTAGGGGCGGTAGACAGGGGAAAAAAGAGTATACTGCCGAGGTTGAAATTATGAGCAGGCTAAGGTGTAGGAACCTGGTGCAGCTTATAGGTTGAAAAAGGCCAAAATTAAAGGTGAATTCCTACTTGTTTATGGCAGGAACACTACATCAAGGAAAGGGACTAATCAGATCTGTGCTAAGGCTCTTTTAGCTCAAATTGTGTTAATAGTATTCGCTCGTGTTGAAGAGGATTCTATGTTTGTTAGTAGTTTTAAGACGATTGTAGTTTCTGAGTTGCTTGAATTTACTGATAGGAATTTGAGTGAAGGGAATTCTGCTCAATTGGTTCAAAATGTAATTAATGAGGTTATGGATTGTAATGGAGAGGTTGAAGATTTTAAGCAACATAGTGAAAACTCCCAGAATGGAGATGTCAATGTGGATGGGAATGAGGATAAGAATGATGGTGATGATTCAAGGGAGAAACCGGAGGAAAATAATGAAGCAGGGGCAAAAGAGGAGGAGAATACTGAACCAGGGGCGAAAATGGAGGAAAATAGTGATGAGGGGAAACCAGTACTGAAAAGTGAAGGACTGGGAGGATCAGGGGAAAGGGAGAGTTTGTTTGTTGTTGCTGTTGTTGAATTTATTATTTTGGTAGTTTATGAAGTTTTCATGCCTAGTTCAATACCTAGTGCAACTTATTGTAATTGAATATTTAGCAATATCAATGGGGAAGGATTTCCTACACTTTAGGTGTGCCTATACTCACTACAATCACAGGCCATCAATAAAGCAAGCAATTCAAGTTCTCAACTTTGAGACTATCATGCCTAGTGAAATTTTAATTGATGAACACAGTCCAATCATCAAGATGGGAGTAATCTGCAATACCAAAGGAAATGCAAGAGGGGGGGGGGGGGGGGGCAGACAAAGGGGTTAACATATGCATGCATAAATAAAATATCAACTTAAATGACATGTATGTTGAAAATACCTGCTCAGAAATCCATAATACTCTGTTCTGTATAATGTCCAGCATATAGCGACATACAAAGTAACCACAGTGCTTTGTGTATGCAGATTGTAGAGGACACTGATACAAAAAAAATAACCATTAACACAGTTTTGGATCTGATTTTACACTGCTAGGTATGAAATATGCTAAAAATAATGACTTACACGTGGTTGCTTCCACCCTATTTTTGGATTCTTTTTTATTTTCTTGATATCTTTTCGATGCTTCATGCTGAATTTAACTATTCCCCTACAAAATCATTTCAAGATGGCACGGTTGCATTAATTTAGATTAGACAATAAAAAAAACACAAGATGTTAACCACGTGAATATTTTAGTAGTACATACTCATTGAGGATTTTTTGTGCAAATGAGTTGATTTCGTTTTCTACTCCAAGTGGATCTAACCAATACACCAACCCATTCCATGGACTAATCACCGCTAACGTCCAATGCAGACTAGACATATTGTAAAATAAATACATAGTAATGGGATTAGTTAAAATTTGAGGATTTAACATAACTCATCAGATCTAAAAAAAAAAAAAAAGAAACTACACTTACTTGTCATTATAAGGAGCAAAGAATAATTGATTAACATTTTTCCCCTCATTGGTTCCAAAAACATGGGCTAAGTAGTCAGATCGAACTTGCTCATCCGTTGACGGTGTCAATGGTGAAAGAACATTACAGTCACAGAACCCATACATTCCTGAGACACCTTCTTTTTGACAACGTTCTTTTAGGTGCCTTGTCCCATGAAAAGTTATATGAATATTAGTTAATGGGCCAAAAAAAACAATACTAAAATTAGAACCTATATTATATGGAAACTTACTTCATGAAGACCTTCATTTGCGATTCTCCAACCTCCCTTTAGAAACACCAATCAAGCAAGTCTTCAAAGTCAAGTGAAACATCCAACCCATTTTCGTTAAGAAACACGCTTTCCGGGATAGTTATGGAGATGGTATCACCCGTCTTTTGCATTCCCATAGCTTTTTTTCTCATAACACGCATCCAAGTAGATGTTACCTTCTCACGATCCTTGTCGGTAACAACATAGTTACGAGTGGTTGATGCTTGGGAGGATGTTGATCGTGGGGATGGTGTGGTCATATTCAACTCCTTATCTAGTTGCTTGTCCACCTTAATAATATGGTTTCACACAATAACAACACACATATAAGCTTTAGAAGAAGAAAGCTTGCACATGAATCTAAAAACCACTTAATCAAGCAAAGTAAACTACTGCGATTTAAGCTAAGTTTCGACTGATTTTGCAAATCTGTTTATGCATGCAAATTTCATACAGAATAGAGATAGTAAATCTCTAAAGTGTCCTATTGAAGATGAAAAAAATCAAACAGAATGGTAAATATACATGTTCATATAATGAATGAGCTGATGGAATTGAACCACCAATTTTAAAACTTGACTCGAAATTCTCTGCTCAAGATGATCAAGTCTCCCAGAATTTAATTAGTTCCAACAAATTAAGGTTTTAAACAAATTAATCTTCCTTGCTTTTAAAATAATTATGGTTTTTAATCAAGTTTTTCTTTATTATTGTATCTGAAATTCTTAATATCCCTTGATTGAATCTTGGCAAAGCCTATCCTTAAGGCTAATCAACAATCCAACATAATCTACAAATTAGTAACACATATATGCAATTTTATTAAATTATCAAAATGCAGAATGCAGATTACCAGAATGCAGAATGCATATTACTAGAATGCAGAATGCAGTAGCAACAGCACAGTAGAAAAAGACTGCAGAATTGATCCTTTACCTATGGGGGCAGTATCAAATGATTTGGCCAAGCTGTGAAAGCCTTCTTAGCTTGACAAACAAAGATCAATTCATCGTTGGGACATGGCAAGGGAGCAGAAGGCATTAAATCTTCTGTAATGGTTACTCGACGATGACCATTGGGCATCGACATGTTATGATTACCAAGAACTTCCGTGTTGTTTTCTATGTAAACTTTTCCGTTAGCTACAATTTGAAGCTCTTTGTCGCTTCCCTCAATTGGCAAGCGGCAATCACTCCATCCCTAAAAACAAAAGGCTCAGCCAGATGTCAAACATAATACATAACTGACTTACCTATCTTATGAATGACCAAAACTATGCTTGCTTGAGCATCTCAATTGCCCAAAACACGCCAGAAACTTCTTACCTCACTCTTTATCACCATAAAGTCACTACATAAAAACTATCAGGCAAACTTTTGGGAACATTTATACAAATCAGGTTCAGAACCTATAGTGGCAGCAAAAAAGCAAAATTTAAAATATAGATAATGTCATTTAACCTATTTTACCATACCTTACCCTTTCAGCACTTAATAGCTTTCAGAATAATATTTCTTTTATCCAGACTATGATTTTCAGCAACTTCTCGAATCTGAACTATTATTAACTATATATCAGGAAAAGAACATCATGATGCGGTGCTTCTTATATTTTAATTCAAGGAGGTATTACCTCGGGAAAATTATAGTTGATGTTGGTATTCACAACTTGACTTTGATGTGGGGGGATTGGAGTATGCTCAACTGGAATCATATGGTTCTCCTCAGGCCAAGGAACATGGTATGCCTCTGCCTCTGCCACTGCCGCTGTCTCGAGGTTCTGAAGTTGAGGATGGACCACGATTGGGCTTTTTGTGTACTGATGTTCTGTGTTCGTCGCAATTCTTTGCTCAGTATAGGCTTGTTCGTAAGATTTATCCACAGGTGAATCATGTCCAAAGTGATGCCTTTCAACGTCATTCCTTTCCATACCTCCCATCAAGAGTTGTGTAAGAGGGACACCATTACCAAATGAGCTGTCTAAATGAGCAGCATCCAACACTTTTCCAGCTGCCCCTTGGCTACTAGAACCACTCATGTCACCAGAACCAAAATGGTTCCCAAAAGCACCAAGGAAACCGCCCGAACCTGCTGCCTCCCCACCAAGCAGCCCACCTGAATTTGCAAGATCGCCACCAAAAACACCTTGCTGAGCACCACCAGCCATGAATGCTCCTAATTGCTCTTGGGTTAAGCATGACATCATGAAGGAAATTATAAAGTTTTGCTGCTTGCTCATTGTTTCCATCCTTGAGTTCATCACATTCATTCTAGCATGTAATTCGCTAGGTGCGGTTGGTTTGTTGTATCCAAAGTACTCCTTGTTAGTTATGCCTGATCCAACAGCCCTAACAGAACCTCCATGCTCTGGTTTGTTTAAAGCTCTTGACAAGATATCATCTCGACCTGTAATGACTATTTCACCTTTTTGTACTTGGGCCTCCAATTTTATCTGTAAAACGAGGCCAAGATCATAAATAGTTAGTATCTATTTTTATCCGAAAAGGAACTTATATTACATGCAGGTGGTTATCAATACACCAAGAAATTGCATTAGATTGTTGCTAACTTACTATTGCATCATGGATTTCTTTATCAGCAGGATTGTCAACGGTCAGAACTCCATTCTTGACGTGAGAATGAGCTTTAATCCAAGTCAAATGTCGAGGCACGTTTGAGACATGTATTCCTTGCTTTTCGAGATCTTTCTCCTACATTGTGAAAATACATAATCATAAAATAAACTACTTTGAAAAAGGTATATACCTAACACAAACATGCAATAATCACTAAAGAAAGAAAAGGTCAGCAATACAAACTTAAAGGTCAGCAATAATCATTAGAATTGGGATCACTTAATTTAAATTTTGAATTGGGATCACTTAATTTTAGTAGGGTGTTGCATACCAGATAAATTGATTATTGTTAGTTGGTCTTCTCTTTATATACCTTATTTTTGTTTTCTGTCAGCTCCAAACTTCATATTCTATTTGTTCTGTTTCAGAAATCTGGCAGTTATATAAATCATGCTAATTAATTTAGATTGATAAAAGTCTGCCATCATGAGACCTTGATTGACAGAATGCATCATAGCCTGGATTAAAAACTTTTGCTTCTATGTTGGAGTTAATATAGTTCTTGTGAATGTTTCATGAACGTTATGCAAAATCATACATACATTTCATCATTTCGGATGCAAGCAGCAGCCAATTTACATGTAATTAACAGTACTTTCGTGTACAGTGGGTGTGCAAGAGACTAAGTTTCTTAGTGGCAGAAGAACGGGACAGTAGCATATGAACTCAGTTTACTAGGACAGTAGCATAATAAAAATAAAAGAACAGGACAGTAGCATAATTTTTTTTAAAAAAAAAGAACAGGAAAGTAGCAGACATACAGGACAGTAGAAAATGAACTCAGTTTATTAGGACAGTAGCATCATATACTTACAATTTCTTCTTCAAAATATTGATAGCCAAGTCTCCCACCTCGATATTTTGAGGTCTTCTTTTTAGACCTTTCACGATTACTTTCACTCAATTTCTGCAATTAAGTACACATTCAAAGTTATTTTACACAAACATCAAATTTATAAAGGCATACAAAAAAAATAATAAGGTAATGCCATAATGATGAACTAGCACCTTGAAGTCATTAGAACTACAAGCTGTGATGAATGCCCCCCCAATCATCTGGAGTTATAAAAGGATATTTCAAAGGTGGTGTCCTGTTAATTGATCCATCTTTGAGATACAACCACCTAAGTCTTACTCTAGTCTTGAAAGCTCTCCATCGATCAGAAGCTCGATTTAGTATCCATCTTTTGCGACCTTCAAGGACATCAAACCCCCTCTACATTCATATAATGTCATATGTTAGACATACATATATATAACCCTAAACTTTTTTTTATTATGTAACATATGAACTCAGTTTACTTACCGAGATATTGTCATACAAATGATCTAGGACTGCTTGTGGAACATCTAACCACTTGTTGTAGGTGATACTTACTCTTTCACGCACAACTACACCAATGTAGGTGGAAAAATGACCTCTATGACTTCCAATAGGGATTCTTTTGGTTGGATGCCATTGTAAAGGGATTTTGGAGCCAGCCTGGATAGCTTTCCCAACCATTCCAAGCACCGTGCGACCTCTTTCTTCCTCGCATTCGTTGTTGTCAGAATTTTCGGTTTCACGCACTCGCTTTCTTTTCCGAGCCATCAACCTATTGAAAAGATAAAAAGAAAAAATCAATTTGGTTAGTTGAACTAAATAAAATGCTATAAAAACCATAACGTGAATTAAACATTAATATATAGATCGCAATGAGAAATGATTTTGCCAAGCAAACATTTATAAATCAACTTGCACAAACAAAGTAGACTTCAAAATTAATGTTACCACCTAGTAAGTGAAACACACCTCAAATACATAAGGACTAAAGTACTCCACGCTTTCGGTTTTTCCCCTTTTTTCTTTGTCAACCCACATGCCTTCATTGTGGTCATCTCTAACATATATTGAAATATCATCTGTATCATCAACCTCAATGTGTACTTGCTCCTTTCTCCTAACATAACCATCATCCAACACACTATCTTCACCATAATCATCAAAAGTATGTCAGGGCCTTGGTGATATAATTGCTGACATACTCTTGTTCGATGGGTCGGTCATATAAAAGACTTGTCTTGCCTGACTTGCTAGTATGAAAGGATCTTCTTTGTGACCAACTTTATTCAAATTCACCAATGTAAGCCCGAACCTATCATGTTCAACCCCATTGTAATTGTCGACCCATTGGCATTTAAAAACAGGTATCGAAAAACTAGAGTAATGCAGCTCACAAATCTCTTCGATGACCCCATAATAGTTCATCATACCACACACAGGATTCTTGTCTTTAGCACTAGCGAAATGCATAGCTTCAGCCTCTAAAGTAACCCCACTATTCTGCACAGTACTAAGTTCATCTTGAAACCTCGTGTAAAATGTGCAACCGTTAATAACATAAGCTGAATAATAAGTTGCACTAAAATCGGGTCCAAATGCCAAAGTCTTTAGTCGATCAGAAAATGGAGTCGAAGAATCTATGAGCTCCTTCGTTACATAATCCTTCAGCCAACTAATAAATGACCTACTATGTTCAGCAGCTAATGACTTCTCATTTGCTCTCCTGTTGCTTTTCCTCAAGAAGCTCATGTGTTTCTCAACATACGGCATAACTTCATCCTCATTATGAAGAATGTATAAATGAGCCTTATGCCAATCAACATAGGATAGGTCACGTACTTTTCGGCCTATGGTCCCCTGACCATCCATTCTTCCACTATGACGAGATACAGGAAGCCCTATCCGTATTGCATTTAGCACATAGTCATTGGAATAAGCAAGAACTTCTTCGTAAAATAGTCGTTCGGCAATACAACCTTCGGGATGAAAAGCGTTCTTCACATATCCCTTATAGGTTCTCATTTGCCTTTCAAAACACCATTGATTTCTCATGTGAACTGGACCACAATATCTTATCACTCTAACCAAGTGAATCGGTAAATGGATCATGATATCAAAAAATGATGGAGGAAAAAACATCTCTAATTGACACAAAATTTCAACAATTTCATCCTCTAATGCAGTCAACTCTCTTGGATCAATGACTTTGCTATAAATCGCATGAAAGAATCGGCAAAGTCTAATAATAGCATAACGAACATTTTTAGGCAGAATAGAACGAATTGCTACAGGTAACAAGTGCTGCATTAAAACATGGCAATCATGAGACTTAATGCCTACAAGTTTCAAAGTTTCCATGTTTACGAGGCTACGAATATTTGAAGAAAAACCTTCCGGCACTTTCACTCCAGCCAAGCTTTTACAAAACTCGATTTTTTCTTTTCTAGACAATGTGTAAGCAGCAGGAGGCAAGTATGCTCGACCTTTCTCATTCGTAACAGCATGTAATTCATCTCTAATCCCCATATGCACCAAGTCATCTCTAGCCTTTTTACCATCTTTAGTCTTACCAGAGATATTGAGTAATGTACCAATTAAACTATCACACACATTCTTCTCAATATGCATAACATCAAGTGAATGTCTCACAAAAAGGTGTTTCCAATAGGACAGTTGCCAAAAACATGAACACTTTTTGAAACCTTGGGTAGGAAGAGCTTTTCTATGTTTCTTTCCAAAAGTAATTTCAATGTCCTTCACCTTTTCAAAGACCTCTTCACCTAACATGACTTTTGGTCGCCCTTTAAATTCTTGTCTCCCATCAAACGCATTCTTTCTCTTTCGATATGGATGATCAGACGGCAAAAACTGACGATGAACCGGATAAACATGCTTGCCGGATGCATTTAACCATTGTCCCTTGCAATCCTCCATACCGATAGGACAAGCTGTTTCCCCTTTCACAGTATACCCCGAAAGATTACCATAAGCCGGAAAATCTTGAATGGTGCAAAATAGCATTGCTTTCAGATTAAACTTCTCATTGCGATGTGCATCAAACACTTCCACACCTTCTTCCCAAAGCATAATCAAATTATCAATAAGAGGTGCCAAGTACACATCAATGTCATTTCCTGGCTGTTTTGGCCCTGCAATTAGCAACGAAAGGAACATATACCTTCTCTTCATGCACAATGATGGGGGTAAATTGTAGGTCACCAACATAACGGGCCAAGTACTATACGTACTACTCATGGAACCAAATGGATTGAAACCATTTGTAGACAATGCAAGGCGTAAACGCTTTTCATGCGCAAATTCGGGGTATTTTGCATCAATAAACCTCCACTGCGGAGAGTCAGCCGGGTGTCTAAGCATTCCATCGTCTACTCGACCATCAAAATGCCAGGTTAACTTCTTTGCATCTTTTGCTTTTGAAAATAACCTCTTCAACCTTGGTACTATTGGAAAATACCATAATGTTTTGGCAGGTACTCCCCGATCCCCTTTCTTATACCGTGAGGCTTTACAAATCGGACAACTCTCTAACGATTCGTATTGATTGCGATACAATACACAATCATTAGAGCAAGCATGCATTTTCTCATAAGGTAAACCCATAGAGCTTAGTGTCTTTTTCGCCTCATATGTACCAATAGGAAGGACATTGTCTTTAGGAAGCATGTCTTTCACCAATTCCAATAACACATTAAAACTTGTGTCCGTCCAACCATGACCAGCCTTCAGGTTGTATAATTTGAGTATGGATGATAATCTTGTGTACTTGGTGCAACCTTCATACAATGGTTTTTCAGAGTCGTTTAACAAGCTCTCCAACATGGAAGGGTTGTTATCAAATTAATCCTCAACTGCATGCAACATGTCCTCCAGTTGATCACCCTCATTATTATTATGAACTTCGCGCACATCATCCCTTTTCTCACCACTACCACTATCTTGTATGTCCCTAAACTCTCCATGCCAGATCCAACGGGTATATGTTTTATCAAATGCCCATTTACTCAAATGATTGAGAATTTCGTCGGGTCTCTTATGCAAAAAATTATGGCACATAAAATAAGGACAACGTAGCTTGGAGCGGCCTCCACTGTTTTCTACTGCAAATTTAATGAATTCCTTAACCCCTGCTGCATATTCAGGGTCACCCGGCTTCGATGTTGATATCCAATTTCGATCCATTTCTAACCACCAAGAACAAGACCTCAAATCTTAAAGCTGTCACATATGTGACGCTCATATAAAGGCAATTTGGAATATAACCACAAGATTTACAACATCTATAAAACAATATATATAATTAAAACAATAATTGCATGAGTATATTAATATTGTATAGAAGTCGAAAAACAAGATTGAGATAAATTAACTTAAAAATATCACATAAGTAAAGCTTATATAAAGGAAATTTAGAATATAACCACAAGATTTAAAAAATCTATAACAAATATATATATATATATATATGTATAAATTGCAAGAGTATATTAATATTGTGTAAAAAACAAATATCATATTCATTAAACAATAGCAATAAGCTCTTCCTATTCATTTTTTAAGCACAAACAATATACTATACAAAGTAAAGAGTAGAAACATGGACCACTAGTCATTTACTATTTTTTTTTAATGTGAGCAGCATGAACATCAAATTTGAAGAGCTTTTACATTCATGTTCTGTCATTTTTTATAGCACATATTTTTTCACATGCAATTATTTTAGGAATCCTTACATGTGGGGTAAGCTTATATATACTATATTTTATACACCTTTTACAAAAGTACAAAACAGAACTTTTGCGGGAAAATCAAATTCCTAAAAACTACTATATATAACTGCTCGTATCTCAAACAAAGCTCTCCAAGCCAAATCAACTAACCAGTATAACAAGACGATTAAGATACAAATTTTATGCAAATAGATACAATAGAAAAACTGAAAAGAATTTGAATCAGTATGCATTTTTATAACAGTATTCTTCTTATAATATAGCAAAACAACCAAGGCAATGCAACCTCAATAAAACAGTAGATTATGAACAAAAATCATTCATTTTTATGAATTATATGTACCACATACATAGTTATAACAACAATTGAATGAAAAATCGAAACTGAAAGAAAAAAAAAATTAATACCTCGCGCGGCCTTAGCTTCTCCAAAGTTAGGGTTTTAATCCTACAATTGGAGAATTCTCCAACAATTGAATGAAAAATCGACTGGAATTGCGGTTACTACCGTGCGCCGGAAGATGGAGTGCGAACGGTTGTGTAACAATGGAGTGCGAACGGTGGTGTAAAGATGGAATGCAATTATGCAATTATTAGTTGAGTGCAGTCAAGCAACGGAATTTCGATGCAGTAGCGTCGGCAGCCTATTAGGTGGAGGTGGACGGAGGTACGTCGGCAGCCTTAGCGCGGTGTCAAGCTAAGCCAAGGGAAGGAGAGTTTGATCGACACTAGATCAGAGTAAGCTAAGAGGGAAAAGCAAAAATTTCGAGCAGAGAGAAAGCTTAGTGAAAGTAAATTATTTTAGGGATTTTAATTTGGCGGTTTAGAATTGGGAAAAGCAGAGACCGATTATTACTTTCCACTAGTCTCTGCCAATTTTTAATTTGAAAAAATAAAAAAAATAAAACACCTAGAGACCGGTTTTGTAAAACAATTGGTCTCAAACTATTTTAATTAAAATATTAGAATATTCTAAAATACCCCAAGAGACAGGTTATTTTTAAAAACTGGTCTTTTGAATTTGTTTTGAGACCGGTTTTTAATGGTGTGAATGGTCTCTTGGAACAAAGAGACCGCTTATGTAGTAAACAGGTCTATTATTTATGGTCTCTTTGGCCAAATTTGTAGTAGTGTTGCTTGATGAGATTTCATACAAATACCTTTCAAATGCAAGCTTTTCTTTCCACAACTTCTTTCTCTTTCTCTTTTTCTTAGAAGCTCGAGCTCTTTTCTTTGCCTGGTTTCTCTTTGTAAATGGTTCCTCACCATCTAAACTCATAGAAACATCACCTTCATCTTGGGGATGGAGTTCAAACCAATGAGGAATATCAACTTCCTCCTCGCTCATAAGCTTGGGAATCATCACTTTATCTTCACTAACCTTCTTGCAATCACAACTCAAAAGCACATCATCATAATTCTCAAGAAAATCGTTATGTGAAGAATCAATAATTCTTACATCATCAATAAGGCGAGGGGAATTAACACACATAATTCCTTTTATAAGAGACAAAGCCTCATGTGTTGGTTTCAAATCAAAACTTTCCTCATTCTTACCAATTCTCAAGGTTATACGACCTCTCTTAACATCTATCAAGGCTCCCGAGGTGGCTAAGAAAGGTCTTCCTAAGATGATAGGAATATGGTCATCTTCCGCTATCTCAAGCACAATGAAATCAACGGGAATGGTGAACTCTCCTATCTTGAGAGGAACATCCTCAACTCTCCCCTTTGGAAACTTAATAGACCGATTGGCCAATTGAAGGGTCATGTTGGATGGAAGGAGTTCACCCAGCTTAATGACAAGGGAATAAACACGTCGTCAATTTGTCTATCCCTAGATCAAATATAATTTATACACCTAAAAAAACCTAATACAAGTATAAGGCAAGCATAGGGGTCGAACCACAAGGAGACATGCATAAACACCACATTCACTACTTAATACTTAAGCTACCTCGGAACAAGAAGTGTGAATAACTAAGAGATTAAACTAGAGATTAAGAATGATTAAAAATCAATATAACTAAGCACCAAGGGAAGTAGGTAGATGTAGTTGCCATTTGATCATGCAATAACACGGAAGGAAAGCAATGGTAAACTAAGCATGCAAGAATATTGAATTAAAGCTCAATCTAACCGCCTTCCGGGGTTAATCAATTTCTCCTAACATAGCCTCTATGTTTCCACACTAGAACCATATATTAGAAGGTGCAATCAAAGAACTATCGATAACAATGAACCTTAACTAAGTCAACTTCCGTTTCTTGTAAGCAAAGATTCACCTTTAATCAACTAACAATGTGCACTTGCAAGAAGATTAAAGAATATCAAACATGCAAAGACTTTAATCACCATTAACAAAACCCCAACATCATAAGCATGAATCAATCAACAACTACACCATCCCCACACCCTTGGCTAGGTGACTACTCACAAACCATATTGAAGACAATATCAATCATCAAATGAATAAGCATCAACATGATCAATAAGCAAAGAAGGAAAATCAAAATAAGCAAACAAAACTAAATACAAAAGTAAAGAAAGAGAGTAAGAGATTGCTCATTAATTGAAGATGAAGATTTACAAAGATTCAATCAAGCTCCTTCTTCAATATCCAAGTTCATCAATGGAAATCCACACTTTCTCTCTCTACTAATGAAGTTTCTCTCACTAGATTAGGGCTAAAATGTTTCTAAGTAATGATAGATCATGCACTAAACTCCCTACGGCCTATATATATATAGGTCCTTTAAAGCATACAAAAATACGAAATAAAAAGACTGTAACTCAGCGGTGCGCTCCCGCGCACATACACTGCGCGCCCGCGCAGAAGTTGTGTGTGCACCCTCGCAGATCTTGTGCGCCCGTAGATCTGTGAATACGGAGAATTAAACCCATGGATGCGCGCCTTCTCCCAGCAATACTGCGCACCCGTGCTTGAGGAGTGTGCGCCCGCACACAAGGCGCACACAACACTCTGTTTTGGTTCTGCTTCTGCTGCTGTTCTGTGCGGGTTCTCCCAGGGCCGCGCGCCCGAACACATCAAGGTCGCGCGCCCGCACACAAAGCGCGCACAAGGCGCACAAATCTTCTGTTTGTGTTCTGTTCTTGGAGCATTCCTGCGCGGGTTCTCACAGTGCTACGCGCCCGCACACAGGGGAGTTTGGGGGTGAATTGCTCTTCTTCCAATGCCTTGATTCCTACAAAACAAAAACAAAGAAAACAAGGAGAAAGGCAAACAAAGAAAAGAGGAACAAAAAGGAGAGAAAAGAGGGCAAACAAGCTACAAATGGGTGGGAAAAACCCGTAAAGAGAACACTAAATTGTGGCATAAATGCCACTCATCAAATTCCCCCACACTTGCTTCTTGCTTGTCCTGAAGAAAAGGAACCCAAGGAAAAAGACAACAAACACAACATGACAAGGTTCAAGAGAATCAATCTAGTACCACGGTGAGAAATGCTCAGTTCGGACTCAGATATAATGACATTGATCAAAGAATACTTACCTTTCTCAATACAAGAGGGAAAACACGCTTTAAGATGCTCAAGGTTGAAAGAGACAAACCTAAGCTAAGCATAGAGAACTAATGATTTCATCCTCCGCCCTAGCCCCATCCAAGACGGTCCACGTTCTCTCCACTAGCTTCAACTCATCCCCTAGTTGGCTCCTCATGATTCCTCGAGGGAACCGGAAAAAATAATTCTATGTGGAACAATGAGGCTATCCCGACATCTCAACCATGCGTACTCTCTCCATAGGGTTGAAATCCATCTCCCTCCACCGTTTCCTTGACCACGCCCCTCTAAAGTCCAAGGGTCTTAGTTAGGGTTGTAATGTCATGGCTAAAGGTTAAGGTAGGGAATTAATTTGAAAACTTTGGAGGAAACTCCTAAGTGAAGCATAAGAGTGGCCATCTGTCAATAACAACATATAAATCTAACCTAAGTTTCAAATCACAACCTTTAATACAAATTACATGACAATACTACTCTCTTTTGCGAGAAAATCATTCAACTCAATTTTTCCTTCTCAATTTCTTTTCTTTCTTTCCTCATTATTTTTTTTTTTTTTGAATGGTGTTTGGTTTTCATAGATTACAACTTCCTTGCCAAACCTTTTGCACACTTTTTCATGAATAGACTTTCAAGACCTCATTCGAACCAAATTGTTCTTCTTTGATTGTTCTTCTTAGATTGTTAATTGTTGATTACTTTAGTTGTTAGTTGAATTGATGATGTTTCTAGAGTAGTTGTTTGGTTAGGGATTTGGTGAAGCTTATATTATGTAATGGATTGATGTAGATTGGGGATTTTGATGGAGTTGATGATGTGATTAAATTGGTTCATTGATTATGGGCATGTGTGTGTTTGATTTAGGCTTGATCACCCTAGTTATTCACACTAGATTGCATTGTAAGTTCACATTGATACGGACCATTGATTTGTGGCTTGCATTTACACGATTGAGGTGTCTTGTGATGTTTCCTAGCTAGAGTTTATCGTAGTTGACGCTAGTTAGACCTCTAGGAGAATAGCTTGATATGCTCTTTTGGTTTCATAATCGATCTTCCCTCTCATTGCTTGACTTAGTCAACTTCCTAAACCAATTTGCATTGTTCATTGCTATTATCTGTGAATCCTAATCCCTAGCATTTTACTTGTTTGGTTTCTTTGTCTTAGTAGTTGTTAGTGTCCTCTTTTACCCTTCGTCTTCGACCTAGCTTAGGCACATAATTGGAAGCACTTAGACATTACCGTTCCTTTGGGTTTGACCCTTGACTTACCTCTATACTTGTATTTAGGTTTGTTGAGTGTTTATAAATTTTGTTTGGCTTAGGAGGATTAGTCCAACGACCTAATTTTCCCACGTCAATTACCAACCAAGGGAATCCTATTCACTACGGAGAGCAACACCATCTTACCACTTTCCCGTGAACTAGGGGTTCAAACGTCCTCAAGAGTTCTAAACCGGGCTACCTTAGCTTAAAATGTGTCTAGTTCAACACTAAGCACTCTTAAACTGTGAAGACCCTCTTCAATTAGGAAGGTAAGCATTCAAAAATATGTCATAACAAAAGCATATAGGTCCACATTTCCAAACGAACGAGCAAATTCTCAATTTTCAAAAATTTTTCTCTTGTCATGATTATGAATGTCACATAAAGGAAAGAAGAAAAGCAACACACAAAGAAAAAGGAAGAAATCAAGAAGGTTCATAAACGAGGCTTGCAAATCATATAAATCCCAATCGATATACAATGATCGTTGAATACAACATCAACGATCCCAGGTTCCTTAGAACCAAATCAATCAACCTCGAACCATTCAACTCCTTCCTAAACTAACCTAAGCTATGCAACCGATCAAATATTTAAAGAGTTGAGAAGGAGAATTTGTCACCCGATTACGCTTAGCAAACGCAAATCCACAATCGTTGAAACTCCATTGCTCGGAAAAATTTGGGGAATGCGCCCATAAGCCCTACAAAATGTCAAAGTCCAAAACAACTCGGGAAATATTTGGTTAGTAGCAAGAGAAATATATACAAAGAAATAAAGAGAAAAACAAAATAGAAAAAAGAAGAAACTACTAAAGAAAAATGACAAAGAAAATAAAAAGTTTGGATTAAAGGGGAGTTTGGATTTCGAGAAAAACGGGAGCCAAAACAACACAAGGTTTCATTGAAAACATCATCATCATAATTTTTTTGTTGAAAAGAAGGGAAGGAACCTTCCAAAAAGACACCTATTGGCCCAAAATTGCGCCCCATGAGAACACAGCCCTTAAATGAAACAATAAATGAGCACCCCCCACACTTGAACGGAAAAACGTCCTCGGTTTGAACAAAGTGGAGAATGGGGTGGGAGGAAGAGCTAAACGCGGCCCGAGGGCCCTAGTCCTCCATGTGAGAACTAGAGCCCTCTCCATAAGGACGCCACTCGTAGTCGACGTCGATAGGAGGGCCATGGGGGTCCCAACCACCGGTGTAACCCGGTGGAAAACCGCGGTTCCGGTACAACTCTTGTTGGTAGTCCGGAAGAGGGTCATAGGGAGGGGGCATCTCAAGGGGCTCGGAAGTGTACATTGGGTTGTTGGGGTCCACACGGTAATCACACCCCCCCGGTGCCTTGTAATCTTACCGCTTAGAGGTGGGGTAGTTCACTCAGGGGGTCCCTTTAGATGAAGGCCCGGACCAATAGGGCCAAACCAGTTGACGGGGAGTGCCGTCAGAATACGGTTCCTCGTGAGAAGGAACCGGCCCCTGTTGGGGCGGAAAATACGGATAGTTCACCGGTGGGTCAAAGTGTCCTTGGTTTACATGCCAATCATAAATGTTGGCATTGTAAACCAAGTACCCATCGGCGGCTTCCGTCAACCGGTTTACCTGCATTGAAAGGTTTTGGAAGGCTCGCTCAAGGTTAAAAGAAGAAGAGGAAGAGGCCATACCTCCCTCGCTAGAGGAGGGGACGCGCAAACCTTGGGATCCCTCCCCATAATGAAAACCTTGTAGTTGAAACCCTTGTTGTTGTTGTTGATGAAACTACTGTTGCTGAAATTGTTGTTGTTGTTGGAATTGTTGTTGTTGTTCTTCTTGTTGTTCTTCTTCTTGTTGTTGTTGCTGTTGATGCCGCTCGCGGACGATCATATTTCGCTCACCTCCAAGAGCGTTAGGAAGGACACCATTGTCCTTAGGAACCTTCCACACATTCCTTGCGTTCCTCTCTAAGGAAGTGCGGCTCGAGAATGGTAGTATGCAATGGTGCTCCCTCTCAACGCACCAATCGTGGAAGTTGTTCACATCGTCGGTCGGTTGGATGAAGACCGACTTCCGCATGTAGGAGATGTCCACGAATATATCTCTGGCTCTTCCCACCCTTGTGCAAAAAGGGAAAAGAACCTTACCCCCTAGCTTCGAGGCAATCTTTGAAATCATCCCTCCTAAGGCAATCTCTCCCGTCTTGTTCCCATTCTTTATTGCCTCGCAACATAGCACGAACCAATACCCCATGTTGAGCCGCCCACTCAACTCCTCTTTTGTGGCGAACCAAAGAGTGAAAAGCTCTTCGTGAGAGAGCTTACTCAAATCTTCCTTGCTAAACACCGCAAACCCCAAGATACGGTGAAGGATGCGGAGTACTGGATGGATAATTTGGCTTGCCATCGAGTACCGAGTACTAAACTCATCTGAATCGGTAATTGTCCGCCACCAATGGAAAGCATCGTACTCGGGGAAGAGCTCGGTGGATGGGGCAAGAAGGTCGGCGTCAGGGTTAAAGTCTAGGAGTTCATTTAGACGCCGAAGAGAGACAACATGGCGGGCATTGAAGAGTTGGAAGGAGATTTGGAACTCGTTGTTTCCAACGGGTTCCTTCTCAAAGGAAGCGAGGAACTCGTAGGTGGGTTCCTTGAAGGTTGGGTATTGGTGGTTGATTAACTCACTCATCCCAAGGTTGTCAAGAAGGGACCGAAGGTCCTCATCTATCCCCAAGTCACGCATTGAGCGTTGATAGTAGTGTCGGGTGGGGTTAAGCTTGCGTTTGAGGAGTGTTTGATGAAGGGTGCATGATGTCGGTTCACAAATTTTAAAGTGGGAAGAGAGGATTGTGTTTGGTTTTGATTTTGAGAGGAGGGTTGGGGTTCATCAACTGACATTCTAGTCTCCTTTCTACTCCTTCTCCTACCACTCATCTTCACCAACTGTACTTAACAACCCAAAAATACCGAGAACACCATGGAGAGATCCAACAGTCAAAATACCAAATCTTTCCCACAACAACAACAACAACAATTGAAGCATTTGATTTTGTTATCTGAAAAGGGGTTAGGAGCAACAACTTTCCAAGATACAAACAACACAAGAGGAAAACAACTATCACCAACAATATTCAACGCCAAAATTTGCAATACTCAATCACTAAAGAGGCAATCACTAAGCAAATTTCAATATCAAGCATCAAAAACTCTCAACAACATACATTTTCAATTCCACATGCATTAACAATTTTCAATGCTCATATAAAGCTAGTGATCACTCACACAATTCTCAATATCCAAGTCAAGTAATTGCTATGCAAATTGCATAAAAACAACAATTTCATCAACAATACTCACAAATCACCAAGAAATTCATGACAAATTCCACAATTATAAGCAAAACTACCCCAAAATCACACAAAATCCATACAAGCTCAATTTTTCCTTAACAATCCTAAAACATGATCTTATCTAATGAATGAAAACCACAAAGTACTCAAGGATTAGGATTATACCACAATTGAAGAGCTTGAAGACCTTCAAGAGCCCTCACGCACCACCACCTCGACCACCAAAGAGCAACCACGAATTTGGTGAAAAATGGATGATTTTAAGAGGGGAAAATTGTGAGAAAAGTGAGGGAATATAAGGTATTTGATGAAATTTCAAGGAAATAAGTGAGATTAGAAAGGATTTGGGAGGTTAGGGTTTGTGTTTTTGAGGAGAGAGAGCGAGAACCGTGTTTGTATTTGGGGAAATAATGAAAGAATCGGGGAAAAAGGAAACTTAAGCCCCGATAAATACAGATATGCGCGCCCGCGCAAGTGAAATGCGCGCCCGCGCAGATGGCGCACACGTGTCGCGGAAAACCTTCTGCCAAAATCTGCATTTTTGTCTTCAATCTGCGCGGGTTCTCCCAAGCCTGCGCGCCCGCACAGCCTTCTTCTGCGCGCCCGCGCAGATGTCGCACAGATGTCGCGCGAATGTTTCTGCCAGGTTCTGTTTTCTGAGCTTCTCTGTGCGCGGGTTCTCCCAGGCCTACGCGCCCGCGCACAGGGTCTTCATCAAATCCTCTTGATTTGCTCCTCACTCACTTCCAAGTCTCCAAACCTCAACTTAGCTCCAAATATAACACCAAACGACCTGCAAAAATAGTCCTTAATTACACATCTAAACTCCATACAATCATGCTAGATGCACCGTTTATCAAAGACTCAAATACAATCAAAACTCACAAATCCCAATAATCCAAAGTTGTAAATTGAAAAATGAAAGTAACATGAAGAGAAGAAAGTAGAAGAGGGTTAGAAACTCGGGTTGCCTCCCGGAAGCGCTTTTGGTTAGCGTCGTTAGCTCGACGTTCTTCGAGATGATTAAGGAAGGTGGAATTGACGATGCACATCAATTAGAGTAACTGAAATTGGTTTATCACTTGGGAATCCTTCAAAATAAGGCTTGAGGCGGTGGCCGTTGACTTTGAAGGGGGAGTGGCCATCTTGGAAAATTTCATATGCACCATACGGAAACACCTCCGTAACAATGTATGGCCCACTCCATCTTGATCGGAGCTTGCCCGGGAAGAGTTTCAACCTCGAATTGAAGAGGAGCACCTTTTGCCCTTTGACAAAATCTTTCTTGATGATTTGAGCGTCGTGCCACGCTTTTGATCTTGCCTTATACATACTTGCATTCTCATAGGCACTCAACCTCAATTCCTCTAGCTCATGCAACTCTAAAAGCCTTTGCTCCCCCGCACTATGGAGATCCAAGTTGATTTGCTTGATCGCCCAATGATCACGATGCTCCATCTCCACGGGCAAATGACAATTCTTCCCATACAAGCTTGTAAGGGGTGGTCCCAATTGGCGTCTTGAAAGCGGTCCTATAAGCCCATAGAGAATCAATGAGGTTAGGGACCAATCCTTCATCGTTCTGGCAACTGTCTTCTCCAAGATCACTTTGAGCTCTCTATTTGTGACCTCCGCTTGACCACTTGTTTGGGGGTGATAAGCAAGCCCCCGCTTGTGATATACCCCATATTTCTCAAGTAGTTGCACGAAGGTGTGGTGTTTGAAATGTGACCCCCCATCCCTAATAATCGCCCTCAGAACACCGAATCTTGGGAAGATCACTTTCTTGAAGAGGTTAACCACCACTTTTGAGTCATTTGTTGGAGAAGCTATGGCCTCCGCCCATTTGGACACGTAGTCAACGACATCCAAAATATATTTGTTCCCATTTGAGGAGACAAAAGGGCCCATGAAATCTATCGCCCACACATCGAAAACTTCAAGCTCAAGGATGGGGTTTTGTGGCATTTCATCCCTTCTCGAAATATTCCCTACCCTTTGACATCTATCGCAAGTCTTGACAAATATCCAAGAGTCCTTGAATAAGGAAGGCCAAAAGAGCATTGATTGAAGAACTTTTGAGGCGGTTTTCTGAGCACTCATATGCCCACCACAAGGAGAAGAGTGGCAAATATGGAGAACACTTTGAAACTAATCGTCGGGGATGCATCTCCTCAACAATCCATCAACCCCTCTCTTCAACAAAATCGGTTCATCCTAAATATGACTCTTTGCCTCGTGCTTTAGTTTTCGACGTTGTTGTGAAGTGAAATCCGGGGGTATGGCACCACAAGCCAAGTAATTCACAATATCCGCATACCATGGAGCCGACTTCACCTCAAGAACATAAAGCACATCATCCCTTAGAGCATCCTCTATTGGAAAACCATCATCCTTGAACCTTGCACCGCCCAACCTTGAAAGGTGATCCGCCACCACATTCTCGGCTCCCTTCTTGTCTCTCATTTCATAATCAAAGTCTTGGAGAAATAAAACCTATCTCAACAACCTTGGTTTAGCTTCCTTCTTTACTATCAAGTATTTGAGAGCCGAATGGTCGGTGTACACAATTGTCCTAGAACCAATGAGGTAGGTTCTAAACTTCTCAAATGAGTGAATAACCGCTAAGAATTCCTTCTCGGTGGTTGTGTAATTTCGTTGAGCATCATTGAGAGTTTTGGACAAATAATGTATGACATGAAGCTTCCCATCCTTTCGTTGCCCAAGAACCGAACCAATAGCCTCGTCGCTTGCATCGCACATGAGTTCAAATGGAAGGGACCAATCCGGACCTTGGACAATAGGGGCGGTGCAAAGGGCCTTTTTCAACCTACAAAAAGATTCTTGACAAGCATCATCAAATATAAACTCTTTATCTTGTTGCAATAGGGATGTGAGAGGCTTTGCAATCAAAGAAAAGTCTTTTATAAAACGCCGATAGAAACCCGGCATGGCCAAGAAAAGACCTCACTCTCCTCACGTTGGTGGGGGGAGGAAGTTTCTCAATGACCTCTACCTTGGCTCTATCAACCTCAATGCTGGCATGGGAAATTTTGTGCCCAAGAACAATCCCACTTTCTACCATAAAATGGCACTTTTCCCAATTTAACACGAGGTTAGCCCTCTCACATCTTTCTAAGTAATGAGATAAATTAGATAGACAATCTTCATTGGTGGCTCCTCCAACGGAGAAGTCATCCATAAAGACCTCTATCTCATCCTCAATCATATCATTGAAAATAGACATCATACAACGTTGGAATGTTGCGGGAGCATTCCAAAGCCCAAAAGGCATCCTACGATATGCATAAGTACCGTAGGGACAAGTGAAAGTCGTCTTGTCTTGATCCTTGGGGTCAATCGGGATTTGGAATAATCCCAAATAACCATCAAGAAAACAATAGAAGGAATGCTTTGTAAGCCTCTCCAACATTTGATCAATGAACGGTAATGGAAAATGATCTTTGCATGTACTTGTATTGAGTTGGCGATAGTCAATGCACATGCGCCATCCGGTTACAAGCCTAGTGGGGACTAGTTGATCATGATAATTTTTCACTACCGTCATTCCCCCTTTCTTAGGCACAACTTGCACGGGAGATACCCAATCACTATGAGCAATTGGGTATATAATTCCCGCATCAAGAAGCTTAGCCACTTCCTTCCGCATAACCTCTTGCATGGAAGGGTTAAGCTTCCTTTGCCTTTGCCTAACGGGTTTGGCATCTCCCTCTAGATCAATTTTGTGCATGCATAAAGAAGGACTTATACCTTTGATGTCATCAATGGTATATCCTAAAGCTTTCTTGTGTTTTTTCAAAACATTGATCAAGAGGGAGGTTTGCTCCTCCGTTAGGTTGGAATTAACAATTACGGGGAATGACTCATTAGAACCAAGAAATACATACCTCAAGCCTAAAGGTAGAGGTTTCAAGTCTACCTTTGGTGCTCCCTTACCATTGGTGTTCTCCTCTCTTTCCTCAATTTGAAAAAGATCATGGGTGTGAAAAGCCTCCTCCTCCATGCTCTCATCCATGCACTCGCTCTTGCTTTCCTCTAACAAATCCTCATAGAATTGAATGTCGTCCTTGTGAGCACCTAGCTTAGAATCATTCAACAATACACTTTCTAGGGGATCGTTAGAAGCATGCAAATGGGAAAGAGAAAATTCACTAAGCATGGTATGTAGAACATCTACTCTAAAGCATTCACCACTTGAGGAAGGTTGTTGCATGACATTATTCAAATCAAACTCAATTGAATCATTGTCAATTTTCAAAGATATTTTACGCTCCTTCACATCAATGATGGCCTTAGAGGTGGCTAAAAACGGCCTACCCAAGATAATAGGAATCCTCTCATCCTCATCCATCTCTAGCACATAAAAATCCACGGGGAATGTGAACTTTCCTACCCTAAGAAGAATGTCCTCAACCTTACCCATGGGAAATTTAATTGACCGATCCGCTAGTTGGAGAGTAATGTTAGTGGGGGAAAGGGTTCCCACACTTAGCTTTTGGTAGACGGAGTAGGGCATGAGGCTCACACTTGCTCCTAAATCACACAAAGCTTTGTCAAACTCAATACCATTAATAGAACAAGGGATGGAAAAACTACCCGGATCCTTCAACTTAGCGGGAAGTTTGTTGGAAAGGATTGCACTACAATTGGCGGTAAAGCTCACCGTTTCACACTCCCTTCTCCCACTCAATAGATCTTTCAAGAACTTAGAGTAATGGGGCATTTGTTTCATGGCATCTACAAAAGGAAGGGAAACATGCAAATTCTTAATCACATCCAAAAACTTCCCAAATTGAGCATCAAGCTTAGCTCTCACAAATCTTTGGGGAAAAGGTAACCTCTCCTCTCTAGGTTGGAGATTTAGGGGCAAGGGGGTGGTCTCTTTCTCCTTTTGCACCTCAACATCCTTCTCCCTTTCAACATTAGAAGGCTCTTTGGTTTTCTCATCCTCTCTCTCTAACTCTACTTCATTTTGAGGTTCCTCCTCAACCAAGGGGTCACTCCTTACTACCTTTCCACTCCTTGTTGTCACGGCATACAAAGGTTTTGGGTTGACTCCTTGACTAGGGATAGAGGAAGAAGAAGAAGAAGATGAATTAGAAGCAAGTTGAGCAATTTGGGTTTCAAGCATTTTCATATGAGCATTGACTCGCCTTTTATCCTCCTCATTTCTTTTCTTTTCCTCCTCATGCATTTTCATGATGGCATCTAGCTTAGCCATCACGGGATCATTAGGAGGGGCCTCAATTTGAAGAGGTTGTTAAGGTGGAGGAAGTTAGTCTTGATGGAAACCCGAAGGTCTATTGGTTTGGGCATAGTTAGAAACATTTTGTCCCCTATTGCCTCCGGTGCCTTGGTTGGGAACATTGCTTTGTCGATTGTTTCCCATGTTACATTGATCACCAAAATTTGATTTTGATGGTCATGGTATCGGGAGTCCGGTTGTTGGTTTTGATAACCATACCCCCTTTGGTTAGAGTAGCCTCTTCTATTGAAATTGGAAGGGCCTCCCCCACCATGGTATTGGTTACCATAACCACCACCACTTTGGTTCCAACCATGGTTTCCACCTTGATTCCAATTCCCCATTTGATTGGAGTTTGGCCTCAAGTTCCCTACATTTCACATTCTAGGAGCAAAATTCATAGCTTTGATATCTTCTACATTATCATCATCTTCATAGGGAGGGGGTTGAACTTCACAAGCATACACACAATGGGAGGTATCATGATCATAGGTTTCACAATTTGAGCAAAACATGCATCCTTGAGGCATTTTATTATAAGAAGAGGGGGAAGAAGTGGTCATACCATTGCCTCCCTTGGTTGAAGGGGAGGTATTACCATGAGGGTTGGACCTTTCTATCATCATTTCGTCCATTTGATTGGACATCTTGGAGATTTGGGAACAAAGGTTGTTGATTGCGTTGGTTGCTCCAATGCATAGACACCTTTTCTAGAAGTGGCCTCCCTTTCTCCTTCGTACCAATCATCATAGTGCTTTGCGGCCTCCTCTATGATGCATTCCACTTCATCCTCTCCTTTGTTCATGATTGGACCGCTGGCGGCGGCATCTAGGCTTATTCTCCCTTGAGGTGAGAGACCTCCATAGAAAGTGTGGATGAGTTGATACTTGGGTATCCAATGATGTGGGCAATGACGTTGAAGCTCTTTGTACCGGTCCCATGCCGCACTTAGAGTCTCACCACTCTTTTGGCGAAAACCTTGAATTAAAGATCGAGCCTCGGCGGTCTTCCTATGGTTATAAAACCTCCTCAAGAAAGTCGTAGTTACTTAGTTCCAAGTTGTGAGAGAATTAGGGGGCACCTTCTTCTCTAACCATTCTAGACCTCTCCCAATTAGAGAAAATGGAAACATCTTAAGGCGGATATACTCTTGAGTCACTCCGTTGGCTTTGACCGTGTCACAATACTTCTCAAATTCTTTCAAATGCTCATGAGGGTTCTCAAATTTTCCACCCGAGAATTGTTTCCTCTCGATTAAAGCAATCAAATTGGGATTGATTTCGAAATTGTTGGCTTGAGTGGTAGGGGTTAGGATCCCACTTTGGGCTCTAAAGGCTTCGGGAGCCCCAAGACGACTCAAAGGTGTATTCTCTCCCATTATAGAACCTTCTTCACTCTCGGACTTGAAGATTGAAAAGGGGTTGATTCCGGGACTTGATGGTGAATTAGGACTACCTAAGTCTTCACTTGAGGGTGAAGATGGTGGAGTATCTTCCAATTCTCTTACTCCTTTGATGTGTGTCATAAATGGCACACATTTGATGAGCATTTAGGTCCCTTTTATCCTCTTTTCATAGCTTTCTTGCTCAATAAATGCTCGGTTTTATGCTTTCTCTCTCTTTTCTACCTTTCTATGGTTTTCTAGTATTTTCTCCTTTATTTCTTTTATTTTTGTTATTTTAGTTGTTTTCTCTCTATTTTAGATTTTATAAATTTAGTTTTATTTTATTTTAGTTTATTTGATTTTATTTTCATTTCATTTTCCTTACTTTATTTTATTTTCATATTATTATATTTTTCCTTCCTTTATTATTTTCATTTTCATTTTTTTTCTTTTACTTTTATTTGTCGGTTTTAGTTTTATTTCACTTTATTTTATTCCTCGGTTTTTTGTGTGTTTGTAGGTGTTGGTTCCAAGTCCAATTTGGTGTTAGCTACTGCTTAGTTTGGTCTTCATCACCATCATGGTGATGATGGTGATGGTTATGGAAGCAACCAGGAACTACCCCAAGCTGCTGCCTTCTCTTCCCCTGCTTTCCTTTGCTTCAACTTCAACTTCCCCTATTCCCCGACCTCACGCAACACCTCTTCCAGCAACGCCAACAACCCAAGCCACACTCCACTCAACCATCACCCCTCGTAACCATTCCAGCAACGCCAAAACACCACAGCCACCTACGCAACCAACTGCCATCACCACACGCAACACACACACCACAGCCACCCACGCAACCCGGCAGCAGCTCCGACTCCACTCTAATTCAGCCACCTCTTCACGCAACAACAACAACAATTGCAGCAACCTCCATTTGCGCCACCAATTCAAGCAACAACAGTAGCTATTTCTGGCAGCAACTGCAACCTCTAGCGACGCCTACCTCACCTCCAGCACACCACCGCAGCAGCAAGCTTCCCACACCTCAATAGGTGCGGCCGCACTCGCAGCCCCTGCGGCCGCACACAGCTAGGTCTAATTTGTGCGTGGCAAGGAAGCTTAATTGTTGGCCGTTGATTGATGATGATGAATGGTTGTGATGAAGGTTGATTGATGATGATGAGCTGCGTGAGACGGTGAGAAGCAGGGGATCATTTCCCCTTGAATGTGCAGCAACCGATTTCTTTTCTTTTTATTATATCTTTGATTTTATTTTCCTTTTTAATTCTTTTATTTTTCTTTTCCATTCTCTTTTCTTATTTTTATTTTCTTTTCTTTTCCTTCCTTTTCTTTTCCTTTTATTTTATTTTCTTTTCTCTTTTATTTTTCTTTTATCCTTGTATTTATAAATACCCATTTTTAGGTAGAGAGAGAAACAAGTAGAATTAGAGTAGTATTAGAATTAGATCATTCTTCCTAGCTTAGTTGAGAGCTTCTCTCTCTAGTTTAGGGTTAATTTTAGGAGTAGATTTTAGAGAGAGAAAGTGAGGAATTTCAATGGTGATTGAGAGATTGAAGATCCAAATGTGACAATTGTATTGGAGATCTACTCTATTATCAAAGAGCATTTCTAAACTCTATCTCATTTATTGCTTTGTTTAATATTCATTGTTTTGATTGATTGATTTGATTGAAATTTTATAATTTGATGATTGATTTTGGATATTCATGTTTGTATTGGTAGAATTGATGATAATGTTTGAGTAGTTGTTTGGTTAGGGATTTGGTGAAGCTTATGATGTAATGAATTGATGTAAATTGGGGATAATTGATGGAGTTGATGATGTGATTAAACTTGGTTGATTGATCATGTGCATGTGTGTGATTAATTAGAGAGTAGCTAACTTTGATTATTGCACTAGATTGCATTGTAAGTTCACATTGATACGGACCATTGATTTGTGGCTTGCATTTACACGATTTAGGTGTCTTGTGATGTTTCCTAGCTAGATTTTATCGTAGTTGACGCTAGTTAGACCTCTAGGAGAATAGCTTGACATGCTCTTTTGGTTGCATGATTGATTTTCCCTCACATTGCTTGACTTAGTCGACTTTCCATTTGTGATGCATTTACACGCTTTTTGAATGAAATGAAAGTCTAATGCATTCAACAAAGATTTTTGACTAAAATGAAAGTCTAACACATTCAAACAAAACTTTTTAAATCAAATGAAAGTCAAATGCATTCAATAAAGATTATTGAGTCAAATGATACTGAAAAACATTCATACAATGCATTTTTAATCAAATAAAAGTCAAATGCGTTCAACAATGATAATTGAGCAAATGAATGTCAAACACATTCAAACAAAGCATTTTGAATTAAAAGAAATTCAAATGCATTCAACAAAGCTTATTGAGTCAAATGAAAGTCAAACACATTTGAACAAAGCTAAAAATCAAACGAGAGTAAAATGCATTCAACAAAGCTAATTGAGTCAAATGAAAGTCAAACACATTCAAAGAAAGCTTTTTGAATTAAATGAAAGTGAAATGCAATTAAAAAAGCTAATTGAGTCAAATGAAAATCAAACACATTCATACAAAGGTAATTGAGTTAAATGAAAGTCAAATTCATTCTACAAAGCTAATTGAGTCGAATTAAAGACAAACACATTCAAATAAAACTTTTTGAATCAATTAAAAGTCAAACGCATTTAACAAAGCTAATTGAGTCAAATGAAAGTCAAACACATTCAAACAATGCTTTTTAAATTAAACGAAATTCAAGTACATTCAGCAACGCTTAATGACTCAAATGAAAGTCAAACGCATTTAAACAAAGCTTTTTGAATCAAATGAAAGCCAAATGCATTTAACAAAGCTAATTGAGTCAAATGAAAGTCTAACACATTCATACAAAGCTTTTTTAATCAAATTAAAGTTAAATGCATTCAACAAAGATAATTGAGTCAAATGAAAGTCAAACACATTCAAACAAAGCTTTTTGAATCAAAAGAAAGTATAAATGCATTCAACAAAGCTAATTGAGTCAAATGAAAGTCAAACACATTCAAAGAAAGATTTTTGAATTAAATGAAAGTGAAATGCAATTAACAAAGCTAATTGAGTCAAATGAAAATCAAACTCATTCATACAAAGGAAATTGAGTTAAATGAAAGTCAAATGCATTCTATAAAGCTAAATGAGTCGAATGAAAGACAAACACATTCAAACAAAGATTATTAAATAAAATGAAACTAAAATGCAATTAACAAAGTTAAGTGAGTCAAATGAAAGTCAAACACATTCATACAAAGCTAATTGAGTAAAATGAAAGTCAAACTCATTCAACAAAGTTTTTGAACCAAATGAAAGTCAAACATATTCAAACAAAGATTTTAAAATCAAGTGAAATTCAAATGCATTCAACGAAGATAATTGAGTTAAATGAAAGTCAAACACATATATACAAAGCTTTTTGAATCAAATGAAAGTATAAATGCATTCAACAGAGCTAATTGAGTCAAATGAAAGTCAAACACATTCAAAGAAAGATTTTTGAATTAAATGAAAGTGAAATGCAATTAACAAAGCTAATTGAGTCAAATGAAAGTAAAAAACATTTAAACAAAGCTTTTTGAATTAATTGAAAGTGAAATCAAATTAACAAAGCTAATTGAGTCAAATGAAAGTCAAACACATTCAAAAAAAGCTTTTTGAATCAAAAGAAAGTCAAATGCATTCCACAAAGCTAATTGAGTCAAATGAAAGTCAAACACATTCAAACAATGCGTTATCAATCAAATGAAAGTCAGATACTTTCAACAAAGATAATTGACTCAAATGAAAATCAATCACATTTATACAAAGCTTTTTGAATCAAATGAATGTCAAACACATTCAAACAAAGCTTTTTGAATCAAATGAAAGTCAAACGCGTTCAACAAAGATAATTGAGTCAAATGAAAGTCAAACACATTCAAACAAAGATTTTTGAATCAAATGAAAGTAAAATGCATTCAACAAAGATAATTGAGTTAATTGAAAGTGAAACACATTCAAACAAAGCTTTTTGCATCAAATCAAAGTAAAATGCATTCAACAAAGCTTATTGAGTCAAATGAAAGTCAAACACAATCAAACAAAGCTTTTTTGAAATAAATGAAAGTGAAATGCAAATAACAAAGCTAATTAAGTCAAATGAAAGTCAAACACATTATTACAAAGCTTTCTGAATCAAATGAAAGTCAAATGCATTCGACAAAGAAAATTGAGTCAAATGAAAGTCAAACACATTCAAACAAAGCTTTTAGAATCAAATTAAAGTCAAATGCATTCAACAAAGCTTATTGTGTCAAATAAAAGTCAAACACATTCTAATAACGCTTTTTGAATCAAATGAAAGTCAATGCATTCAACAAAGATAATTGAGTAAAATGAAAGTCAAAGACATTAAAACAAAGCCTTTTGAGTCAAATGAAAGTCAAATGCATTCAACAAAGCTTTTTAACTCAAATGAAACTCAAACTTATTCAAACAAAGCTTTTTGAATCAAATCAAAGTCAAATGCATTCAATAAAATATAATTGAGTCAAATGAAAGTTAATTGAGTCAAATGAAAGTCAAACACATTCAAACAAAGCTTTTTGAATTAAATGAAAGTCAAATACATTCAACAAAGCTAATTGAGTCAAATGAATGTCAAACACATTCTTACAAAGCATCTTCTATCAAATAAAAGTAAAAAGCATTCAACAAAGCTAGTTGACTCAAATGAAAGTCAAACACATTCAAACAAAGCTTTTTGAATTAAATGAACGTGAAACGCAATTAACAAAGCTAATTGAGTCAAATGAAAGTAAAACACATTCATACTAAACTTTTTGAATCAAATGAAAGTCAAATGCACTCAACAAAGATAATTGAGTCAAATGAAAGCCATACACTTCCAAACAAAGCTTTTTGAATCAAATGAAAGTCAAATGCATTCAACAAACCTTTTTAACTCAAATGAAAGTCAATGACGTGGGGAAAACTAGGTCGTTGGGCTAATTCTCCCTAAGACAAACAAAATTTATAAACATTCAACAAACCTAAATACAAGTATAGAGGTAAGTCAAGGGTCGAACCCAAAGGAACGGTAATGCCTAATTGCTTCCAATTATATGCCTAAGCTAGGTCGAAGACAAGAGATAAGAGGTGACTTTAACAACTACTAAAACGAAGAAACCAAACAAATATAAGAGCTAAGGATTAGGATTCACTTATAATAGCAATGAACAATGCAAAGTGGAATGGAAAGTCGACTAAGTCAAGCAATGTGAGGGAAAATCAATCATGCAACCAAAAGAGCATGTCAAGCTATTCTCCTAGAGGTCTAACTAGCGTCAACTACGATAAACTCTAGCTAGGAAACATCACAAGACACCTCAATCGTGTAAATGCAAGCAACAAATCAATAGTCCTTATCAATGTGAACTTACAATGCAATCTAGTGCAATAATCAAAGTTAGCTACTCTCTAATTAATCACACACATGCACATGATCAATCAACCAAGTTTAATCACATCATCAACTCCATCAATTATCCCCAATTTACATCAATTCATTACATCATAAGCTTCACCAAATCCCTAACCAAACAACTACTCAAACATTATCGTCAATTCTACCAATACAAACATGAATATCCAAAATCAATTATCAAATCATAAAATTCCAATCAAATCAATCAATCAAAACAATGAATATTAAACAAAGCAATAAATGAGATAGAGTTTAGAAATGCTCTTTGATAATAGAGTAGATCTCCAATACAATTGTCACCATTGGATCTTCAATCTCTCAATCACCATTGAAATTCCTCACTTTCTCTCTCTAAAATCTACTCCTAAAATTAACCCTAAAACTAGAGAGAGAAGCTCTCAACTAAGCTAGGAAAATGATCTAAAAATCTAATTGTCTAATTGTGTCTAATTGTTTCTCTCTCTACCCGAAAATGGGTATTTATAAATACAAGGATAAGAGAAATAAAAGGGAAAAGAAAAATAAAATAAAAGGAAAAGAAAAGGAAAGAAAAGAAAAGAAAATAAATTAATAAAAGAAATTGGAAAAGGAAATTAAAAAGAATAAAAAGAAAAGAAAATAAAATATCCAAGAAACAAAGAGGAAAAAGAATCGGGAAATGCTGCTTGCTTCAATGGAATTGGATCCCCTGCTTCTTCACGAAATTGCTGCTTATCAAATGTGGGAATTAATCCCATGATTCGCACACATCAAGCCTCAATCACGAATAATCACAACCATTCATAATCATCAATTAACGGGCCAAGATTTAGGCTTCCTTCCCACGCATCTCCTTCATACCCAGCTAAGTGCGGCCGCGGGGGCTGCGAGTGTGGCCGCACCTATTGAGGTGTGGGAAGCTAGTTGCGGGAGGAGTTGGAGGCGTTTTCTGCGGCTGGGAATATCTGCAAGGGCGGCGCAATTGGTGGCTGAAATTGCGGGAAGCAGGGGCTGTTTTGAGGAGGTAAAAGGGAGCAGGGGAGGCTGCAATTGGTGGTTATTCGCGGGATTGAAAGTGGTGAAGGTGGCTGGTTGTGTTGCGTGGTGGTTGAGTAGGTGGCTTTGGTATTTTGGGGGTTTAATTGGGACAGCGTGTGGTTGATGCGAGGTGAGGGAGTGAATGTTGGTGGCGATTGTTGTTGCTGGAGCATGCTGCTGCTGCTGGAGGTGCGGTGCTGTGGAAGCTATGCTTGGAGTTATTGTTGCTGTTGTGAAGCACGGGAAATAAGGGAGTGCGGGAATAGTGCGGGAACAGGGGAGATTGAGGAGTTCCTTCCTGCTGCCATAACCATCACCATCATCACCATGATGGTGAGGAAGACCCAAGTATGCAGTAGCTACACCAATTTGGACTTTGGAACAAACACCTACAAAACACACATAAAACCGAGAGATAAAATAAAGTGAAATGAAACTAAAACTGACAAATAAAAGTAAAAGAAATAAAATGAAAATGAAAATGAAAATAATAAAAGAAAGAAAATATAATAAAATGAAAATAAAATAAAGCAAAGAAAATGAAATGAAAATAAAATCAAGTAAACTAAAATAAAATAAAACTAAATCTATAAAATCTAAAGTAAAGAGAAAACAACTAAAATAACAAAAATAAAAGAAATAAAGGAGAAAATACTATAAAACCATAGAAAGGTAGAAAAGAGAGAGAAAGCATAAAACCGAGCATTTATTGAGCAAGAAAGCAATGAAAAGAGGACAAAAATGACCTAAATGCTCATCTAATGTGTGCCATTTATGACACACATCAAATACCCCCAAGCTTACCTTTTGCTCGTCCTCGAGCAAAACAAAACCAAGGGAGTGATAATGACGAGCTTATTAAAACAACTAAACAAGAGACGAGATGAGAATATACACTAACTCACTGTCGTAGGAATCACGGTTGTTTTTAGCTACAACAAGCCCTTTAAACCCCAAAGTCGCCTATGAGGACGAGTGAGGTCTCGTAAGGGTATCCTAAGAGTTTGACCCATAACTCTCATGATAATACAAACAAGGCAAAGCATGAAAAAGAAAACAAAATACAAGAAAAGCAAACAAATGTTCATGAAAGGACTTTTGCAAATTTACAAGCACAAGTGGATGCAAATCTTTCTAAACAAGTAAAGGAGTGCACGTTCCAAGATACCCAAGGTTGATTGAAACATAAATATGCTAAGCATAGGAACTAGCTTTCACAATCCACTTTCATCCCAAACAATCTTACCGCGTTCTTCCTAATAGCTTCAAATCGACCTCAAATGACCATCCCAATGATTCCACGAAGGAACCGGAAAAAGAGAATTTTTAGGCTACTCGACATCTTGACTTTTGCATTCCCTCTCCCTATTCCTAAAACTCACATTCCTCTCCACCGATGAATGACTCAACCACTTAGGTCAAAAGGTCTTTCCCCAAGGTTGTAACGTTAAGGCAAAAGGGTGAAGGTAGGCTAAAATTTAAAATTTGGTGGTTATCCTAAAAGTGAAGCAAAGAACGGCCAATTCTTAGAATCACAATCAAGTAGTCACCAAACAAAAACAAACTAACACCCCGAAGCTTATTCAAAGCTATAAATCACAAACATGTACACAAAAAGCGTGAGAACGCTTCCCCCCAAGCTTAAATGGAGCATTGTCCTCAATGCTCAAAAAGGGAGAATACTCACATCAAAATATTTTTTTTGAATCTTTCATTTTTCACTTTTTTTTTCTTTTTTTTTTAGTAGTGCTTTGTCCTCGCCTCTTTTAACTTTGGACGGCTTTTTCGATTTTGCACTTATTTGTCCATGCCTTTTATAATATAGGACGGCTTTTACTCATACTCATTTGCCATTATTCACAAAGAAGATAAAACACAAACTTGCTTTCATAAGAACCAAACATTTCAACTTCTCCACCACAAACTCCATCAAGAATGATCAATTGCATCACAAAAACCAAGAAAGAAAGAAAAATGAAACAAAAGGCCAAAGATCTAAAGATGTGGCTTGAAAAGAAGGGATAAGGCTCAAATGGTTGCAAGAAGGCAAATGTAAACCCAAATATAACAAAAATGAATAAAACTATGCTAAAAAAAGAAAAATACCACCCCGAAAAAGGTGCCTTTTTCCTCCCTAAACGGTTCGGTCTCGGATTCAAGTTCTATGAGTCAAGTTTCAAGATTAGGTTTGCAAGAAGTCAAGGATCCATGCCGCTCATGCAAGTATAGGTAGAACGCTTGAAAAACAAAGAACTCACACGGATGTAGCAAAAACTCACTATTGGCGTCAAATCGACTATAGGAAGCAACTACCAAACATGCCACAAACAAGTAGAATCCGGCTTCATGTTCCCACTAGTTCTAAACAACTACCTTAGCATGCTTTATCCTAAAATCAACCAAGCGTACTCTCAAACCGTGCACACCATTACCATTTAGGAAGAAAAGCATTCAATTATACAAGTCCAAATGTTATTATGTCCAAAACAAGAACAAAACAAAACACATTGCAAATTTGCCTTGATAGAAACAAAAATCTTTTTGGAGTTTTTTTTTTCAAAATATAAGAAACATGGAAAAGCATATACAAAGGTGCAAAACACATGAGGATCAACATCCCACCAAACATGATAGAATACCCTCCCCCAAGCTTGAATGAGACAATACACTCAAACATAAATCATATAATCCATGGGAGGGGAAAACAAGGAGATTAATCCAACAAACCAACATATGTCCAACAAGTTATCATCCACTAGAGAAAGAGCAAGGAAAGATATTACCGGATATTAGGTGGGTGTAAATACCCGCAAACGACCCAATTTAAACCTTTCAAAGCTAATTTCTCAAGAATTGAACCTTGTCTTCATATGCACGCAAAGATAGGAGTCAACCTTCCTTGATTCTTGATCCAAATCGAAGCACCAAAGTATATCAAGTCATGTACCTAGCAAAAGGCACACAAAAATTTCCATGAGAGAAAATCTATTCTAAAAAGAAAAGGAAAATCTAATCTAAAACACGGGTTACTTCCCGAGAAAGGCTTGCTTAAGGTCCAAGCTTGACCGTTCTAGTAAAATAATATTGCAACGATCGCAAGAGCTTGTTAAATGCACTACTACACATTTCATAAGAAAGTATGTGTGCACATGACAAAAATAAGGCATGCAACAAGCATAGTGCACACCTATGAGGAGAGAGATGCCAAGAGAAGGAAGAAGAATAAAAAAAAAACTCAACAAAATAAGAAGAAAAAGAAAAAGAAAAGGAAGAAGAAAAGGAAAAAGAAGGCAAACTCTCCTCAAAATATTTTTGGGTGGCATCGTCACCCTTTTCCCAAATTGGAGACAAATGAGCCACATTCAAATCTTCATAGACATAAGGATCCCCAATAGGCTTACCAATAAAGGAAGGGAGAAAAATACTGCAATAAGGGATGTGATTAAACTTTTGAGAGAAAGGGGTATGAGAAATAGGCAAAGGGTTTGCTACTCCCTCAACATAAGGTCTCACATCACCAATGAGGGCATGAAAATCAATCATAGAATCCTCAAAAGAAGAACACTCATGATCACCATCTCCCTCAAACATCCAACTCCCAAGAGGAACCACATAATCTCCTCCACTACCTTCATGAACAATAGCTCCCTCAACTTCCTTAAAGCCTAGAGTCTCAAAACCATGCATGAATGGAGGCAAATTAATTTCAAAATCATCTCTCTCCCATGAAGCATCATCAATGAACTTGCTTAAAAGGCTATGCCTATTCCCTATGCACTCAACAAACACATTTGTCATAACCTCAAACGAGTCCAAACACTCATGGATAGAAAAGTCACATTCATACACTTGAAACTCATCACAATCAACAAAGGAAGAGATGTTTAGACTTAAAATTTCATCAAACTCATTATCACTCTCAACTCTCTCTCCTTCACTCCTATGCTCAACAATAGGATCCTCACACACTCTTGGTTGCTCGAAATTACCATCATCACCCTCAACACACACATTGGATTTGTAACTTTCACACATAAGCATCAAAGATGACAATTGCCTTCCTAGCTCTTCATTTCTCCTTCTTCCCTCCTCAAGACGCTCCTCACTCATTTTCATCATCTCCGATTGACTTCTTAAACAATTAAGAGTCGACTCTTTTGTAGGCCCAAGATCATCACGAAGCTCAACATTCCTAATTTGAGTTTCTAAGGTAGCAATAAGAGATTCAAAAGGGGTAGGAGATTGAGGCTCAACAAGAGAAGAAGAAGTACAACCAAAAGTGGGATCATCATCATTACAAACATGAGCATTTTCATCAAATAGGGGGTTGGGGGCATTTTCAAATGTATGAGATTTGCTAGCTTGAACATGCAACACATTATCATGAGCAAATGAGGAAATATAATTGGAAGTACTTGTTCTAGGTTCAACTATGGGGTCATGTGCCACATCATGGTAAATCATGCTAACATTGGAAGAATTAACACATTGCACATCAAAAATAGAAGCACGTTTACCCTTGTTATAAACTTCCCAAGCAAACCAAACATAAAATTTCCAAGCATCTTCAATAGAAAATGCTCTAAAATTACCATTATGCATTCCTTCAACTATATCCCTAGTTTGCTCATTCAAACCATGATAACAAATCTCACAAGCTTCCCAAAGACTACAACAATTATAGTCAAGAAATTCCTTAAGTCTATTGAAATATTCACAAAAAGGCTCATCATCATGTTGAGAAAAAGATTGACATGCAAATTTTACAAAGGAAACAAAAGAAAAATAAAAGAAAAGTATACACAAAGACCTAGACTCAAGCAATCAAAAACACTCAAACATAGACACCGTTCCCCGGCAACGGCGCTATTTTGACGTGGGGAAAACTAGGTCTTTGGGCTAATTCTCCCTAAGCCAAACAAAATTTATAAACACTCAACAAACCTAAATACAAGTATAGAGGTAAGTCAAGGGTCGAACCCAAAGGAACGGTAATGCCTAAGTGCTTCCAATTATATGCCTAAGCTAGGTCGAAGACAAGAGATAAGAGGTGACTCTAACAACTACTAAAACGAAGAAACCAAACAAATATAAGAGCTAGGGATTAGGATTCACTTATAATAACAATGAACAATGCAAAGTGGAATGGAAAGTCGACTAAGTCAAGCAATGTGGGGGAAAATCAATCATGCAACCAAAAGAGCATGTAAAGCTATTCTCTTAGAGGTCTAACTAGCGTCAACTACGATAAACTCTAGCTAGGAAACATCACAAGTCACCTCAATCGTGTAAATACAAGCCACAAATCAATAGTCCTTTTCAATGTGAACTTACAATGCAATCTAGTGCAATAATCAAAGTTAGCTACTCTCTAATTAATCACACACATGCACATGATCAATCAACCAAGTTTAATCACATCATCAACTCCATCAATTATCCCCAATTTACATCAATTCATTACATCATAAGCTTCACCATATCCCTAACCAAACAACTACTCAAACATTATCATCAATTCTACCAATACAAACATGAATATCCAAAATCAATTATCAAATCATAAAATTCCAATCAAATCAATCAATCAAAACAATGAATATTAAACAAAGCAATAAATGAGATAGAGTTTAGAAATGCTCTTTGATAATAGAGTAGATCTCCAATACAATTGTCACCATTGGATCTTCAATCTCTCAATCACCATTGAAATTCCTCACTTTCTCTCTCTAAAATCTACTCCTAAAATTAACCCTAAAACTAGAGAGAGAAGCTCTCAACTAAGCTAGGAAAATGATCTAAAAATCTAATTGTCTAATTGTGTCTAATTGTTTCTCTCTCTACCCGAAAATGGGTATTTATAAATACAAGGATAAGAGAAATAAAAGGGAAAAGAAAAATAAAATAAAAGGAAAAGAAAAGGAAAGAAAAGAAAAGAAAATAAATTAATAAAAGAAATTGGAAAAGGAAATTAAAAAGAATAAAAAGAAAAGAAAATAAAATATCCAAGAAACAAAGAGGAAAAAGAATCGGGAAATGCTGCTTGTTTCAATGGAATTGGATCCCCTGCTTCTTCACGAAATTGCTGCTTATCAAATGTGGGAATTAATCCCATGATTCGCACACATCAAGCCTCAATCACGAATAATCACAACCATTCATCATCATCAATTAACGGGCCAAGATTTAGGCTTCCTTCCCACGCATCTCCTTCATACCCAGCTAAGTGCGGCCGCGGGGGCTGCGAGTGTGGCCGCACCTGTTAAGGTGTGGGAAGCTAGTTGCGGGAGGAGTTGGAGGCGTTTTCTGCGGCTGGGAAAACCTGCAAGGGCGGCGCAATTGGTGGCTGAAATTGCGGGAAGCAGGGGCTGTTTTGAGGAGGTAAAAGGGAGCAGGGGAGGCTGCAATTGGTGGTTATTCGCGGGATTGAAAGTGGTGAAGGTGGCTGGTTGTGTTGCGTGGTGGTTGAGTGGGTGGCTGTGGTGTTTTGGGGGTTTAATTGGGACAGCGTGTGGTTGATGCGAGGTGAGGGAGTGAGTGTTGGTGGCGATTGTTGTTGCTGGAGCATGCTGCTGCTGCTGGAGGTGCAGTGCTGTGGAAGCTATGCTTGGAGTTATTGTTGCTGTTGTGAAGCATGGGAAATAAGGGAGTGCGGGAATAGTGCGGGAACAGGGGAGATTGAGGAGTTCCTGCCTGCTGCCATAACCATCACCATCATCACTATGATGGTGAGGAAGACCCAAGTATGCAGTAGCTACACCAATTTGGACTTTGGAACAAACACCTAGAAAACACACATAAAACCGAGAGATAAAATAAAGTGAAATAAAACTAAAACTGACAAATAAAAGTAAAAGAAATAAAATGAAAATGAAAATAATAAAAGAAAGAAAATATAATAAAATGAAAATAAAATAAAGTAAAGAAAATGAAATGAAAATAAAATCAAATAAACTAAAATAAAATAAAACTAAATCTATAAAATCTAAAGTAAAGAGAAAACAACTAAAATAACGAAAATAAAAGAAATAAAGGACCTAAATGCTCATCAAATGTGTGCCATTTATGACACACATCAAATACCCCCAAGCTTATCTTTTGCTCGTCCTCGAGCAAAACAAAACCAAGGGAGTGAAAATGGCGAGCTTATTAAAACAAACTAAACAAGAGACGAGATGAGAATATACACTAACTCACTGTCGTAGGAATCACGGTTGTTTTTAGCTACAACAAGCCCTTTAAACCCCAAAGTCGCCTATGAGGACGAGTGAGGTCTCGTAAGGGTATCCTAAGTGTTTGACCCATAACTTTCATGATAATACAAACAAGGCAAAGCATGAAAAAGAAAACAAAATACAAGAAAAGCAAACAAATGTTCATGAAAGGACTTTTGCAAATGTACAAGCACAAGTGGATGCAAATCTTTCTAAACAAGTAAGGGAGTGCACCTTCCAAGATACCCAAGGTTGATTGAAACATAAATATGCTAATCATAGGAACTAGCTTTCACAATCCACTTTCATCCCAAACAATCTTACCGTGTTCTTCCTAATAGCTTCAAATCGACCTCAAATGACCATCCCAATAATTCCACGAAGGAACCGGAAAAAGAGAATTTTTAGGCTACTCGACATCTTGACTTTTGCATTCCCTCTCCTTATTCCTAAAACTCACATTCCTCTCCGCCGATGAATGACTCAACCACTTAGGTCAAAAGGTCTTTCCCCAAGGTTGTAACGTTAAGGCAAAAGGGTGAAGGTAGGCTAAAATTTAAAATTTGGTGGTTTTCCTAAAAGTGAAGCAAAGAACGGCCAATTCTTAGAATCACAATCAAGTAGTCACCAAACAAAAACAAACTAACACTCCCAAGCTTATTCAAAGCTATAAATCACAAACATATACACAAAAAGCGTGAAAACGCTTCCCCCCAAGCTTAAATGGAGCATTGTCCTCAATGCTCAAAAAGGGAGAATACTCACATCAAAATATTTTTTTTGAAATTTTCATTTTTCACTTTTTTTCTTTTTTTTTAGTAGTGCTTTGTCCTCGCCTCTTTTAACTTTGGACGGCTTTTTCGATTTTGCACTTATTTGTCCATGCCTTTTATAATATAGGACGGCTTTTATTCATGCTCATTTGCCATTATTCACAAAGAAGATAAAACACAAACTTGCTTTCATTAGAACCAAACATTTCAACTTCTCCACCACAAACCCCATCAAGAATGACCAATTGCTTCACAAAAACCAAGAAAGAAAGAAAAATGAAACAAAAGGCCAAAGATCTAAAGATGTGGCTTGAAAAGAAGGGATAAGGCTCAAATGGTTGCAAGAAGGCAAATGTAAACCCAAAAATAACAAAAATGAATAAAACTATCCTAAAAAAAGAAAAATACCACCCCGAAAAAGGTGCCTTTTTCCTCCCTAAACGGTTCGGTCTCGGATTCAAGTTCTATGAGTCAAGTTTCAAGATTAGGTTTGCAAGAAGTCAAGGATCCATGCCGCTCATGCAAGTATAGGTAGAAGGCTTGAAAAACAAAGAACTCACACGGATGTAGCAAAAACTCACTATTGGCGTCAAATCGACTATAGGAAGCAACTACCAAACATGCCACAAACAAGTAGAATCCGGCTTCATGTTCCCACTAGTTCTAAACAACTACCTTAGCATGCTTTATCCTAGAATCAACCAAGCGTACTCTCAAACCGTGCACACCATTACCATTTAGGAAGAAAAGCATTCAATTATACAAGTCCAAATGTTATTATGTCCAAAACAAGAACAAAACAAAACACATTTCAAATTTGCCTTGATAGAAACAAAATTTTTTTTGGAGTTTTTTTTTCAAAATATAAGAAACATGGAAAAGCATATACAAAGGTGCAAAACACATGATGATCAACATCCCACCAAACATGATAGAATACCCTCCCCCAAGCTTGAATGAGACAATACACTCAAACATAAATCATATAATCCATGGGAGAGGAAAATAAGGAGATTAATCCAACAAACGAACATATGTCCAACAAGTTATCATCCACTAGAGAAAGAGCAAGGAAAGATATTACCGGATATTAGGTGGGTGTAAATACCCGCAAACGACCCAATTTAAACCTTTCAAAGCTAATTTCTCAAGAATTGAACCTTGTCTTCATATGCACGCAAAGATAGGAGTCAACCTTCCTTGATTCTTGATCCAAATAGAAGCACCAAAGTATATCAAGTCATGTACCTAGCAAAAGGCACACAAAAATTTCCATGAGAGAAAATCTATTCTAAAAAGAAAAGGAAAATCTAATCTAAAACACGGGTTACTTCCCGAGAAAGGCTTGCTTAAGGTCCAAGCTTGACCGTTCTAGTAAAATAATATTGCAACGATCGCAAGAGCTTGTTAAATGCACTACTACACATTTCATAAGAAAGTATGTGTGCACATGAAAAAAATAAGGCATGCAACAAGCATAGTGCACACCTATGAGGAGAGAGATGCCAAGAGAAGGAAGAAGAATCAAAAGAAAACTCAACAAAATAAGAAGAAAAAGAAAAAGAAAAAGAAGAAGAAAAGAAAAAAGAAGGAAAACTCTCCTCAAAATATTTTTGGGTGGCATCGTCACCCTTTTCCCAAATTGGAGACAAATGAGCCACATTAAAATCTTTATAGACATAAGGATCCCCAATAGGCTTACCAATAAAGGAAGGAAGAAAAATAGGGCAATAAGGGATGTGATTAAACTTTTGAGAGAAAGGGGTATGAGAAATAGGCAAAGGGTTTGCTACTCCCTCAACATAAGGTCTCACATCACCAATGAGGGCATGAAAATCAATCATAGAATCCTCAAAACAAGAACACTCATGATCACCATCTCCCTCAAACATCCAACTCCCAAGAGGAACCACATAATCTCCTCCACTACCTTCATGAACAATAGCTCCCTCAACTTCCTTAAAGCCTAGAGTCTCAAAACCATGCATGAATGGAGGCAAATTAATTTCAAAATCATCTCTCTCCCATGAAGCATCATCAATGAACTTGCTTAAAAGGCTATGCCTATTCCCTATGCACTCAACAAACACATTTGTCATAATCTCAAACGAGTCCAAACACTCATGGATAGAAAAGTCACATTCATACACTTGAAACTCATCACAATCAACAAAGGAAGAGATGTCTAGACTTAAAATTTCATCAAACTCATTATCACTCTCAACTCTCTGTCCTTCACTCCTATGCTCAACAATAGGATCCTCACACACTCTTGGTTGCTCGAAATGACCATCATCACCCTCAACACACACATTGGATTTGTAACTTTCACACATAAGCATCAAAGATGACAATTGCCTTCCTAGCTCTTCATTTCTCCTTCTTCCCTCCTCAAGACGCTCCTCACTCTTTTTCATCATCTCCGATTGACTTCTTAAACAATTAAGAGTCGACTCTTTTGTAGGCCCAAGATCATCACGAAGCTCAACATTCCTAATTTGAGTTTCCAAGGTAGCAATAAGAGATTCAAAAGGGGTAGGAGATTAAGGCTCGACAAGAGAAGAAGAAGTACAACCAAAAGTGGGATCATCATCATTACAAACATGAGCATTTTCATCAAATAGGGGGTTGGGGGCATTTTCAAATGTATGAGATTTGCTAGCTTGAACATGCAACACATTATCATGAGCAAATGAGGAAATAGAATTGGAAGTACTTGTTCTAGGTTCAACTATGGGGTCATGTGACACATCATGGTAAATCATGCTAACATTGGAAGAATTAACACATTGCACATCAAAAATAGAAGCACGTTTACCCTTGTTATAAACTTCCCAAGCAAACCAAACATAAAATTTCCAAGCATCTTCAATAGAAAATGCTCTAAAATTACCATTATGCATTCCTTCAACTATATCCCTAGTTTGCTCCTTCAAACCATGATAACAAATCTCACAAGCTTCCTAAAGACTACAACAATTATAGTCAAGAAATTCCTTAAGTCTATTGAAATATTCACAAAAAGGCTCATCATCATGTTGAGAAAAAGATTGACATGCCATTTTTACAAAGGAAACAAAAGCAAAATAAAAGAAAAGTATACACAAAGACCTAGACTCAAGCAATCAAAAACACTCAAACATAGACACCGTTCCCCGGCAACGGCGCCATTTTGACGTGGGGAAAACTAGGTCGTTGGGCTAATTCTCCCTAAGCCAAACAAAATTTATAAACACTCAACAAACCTAAATACAAGTATAGAGGTAAGTCAAGGGTCGAACCCAAAGGAACGGTAATGCCTAAGTGCTTCCAATTATATGCCTAAGCTAGGTCGAAGACAAGAGATAAGAGGTGACTCTAACAACTACTAAAACGAAGAAACCAAACAAATATAAGAGCTAGGGATTAGGATTCACTTATAATAGCAATGAACAATGCAAAGTGGAATGGAAAGTCGACTACGTCAAGCAATGTGAGGGAAAATCAATCATGCAACCAAAAGAGCATGTCAAGCTATTCTCCTAGAGGTCTAACTAGCGTCAACTACGATAAACTCTAGCTAGGAAACATCACAAGACACCTCAATCGTGTAAATTCAAGCCACAAATCAATAGTCCTTATCAATGTGAACATACAATGCAATCTAGTGCAATAATCAAAGTTAGCTACTCTCTAATTAATCACACATTTGCACATGATGAATCAACCAAGTTTAATCACATCATCAACTCCATCAATTATCCCCAACTTACATCAATTCATTACATCATAAGCTTCACCAAATCCCTAACCAAACAACTACTCAAACATTATCATCAATTCTACCAATACAAACATGAATATCCAAAATCAATTATCAAATCATAAAATTTCAATCAAATCAATCAATCAAAACAATGAATGTTAAACAAAGCAATAAATGAGATAGAGTTTAGAAATGCTCTTTGATAATAGAGTAGATCTACAATACAATTGTCACCATTGGATCTTCAATCTCTCAATCACCATTGAAATTCCTCACTCTCTCTCTCTAAAATCTACTCCTAAAATTAACCCTAAAACTAGAGAGAGAAGCTCTCAACTAAGCTAGGAAAATGATCTAAAAATCTTTTTTTCTAATTGTGTCTAATTGTTTCTCTCTCTACCAAAAAATGGGTATTTATAAATACAAGGATAAGAGAAATAAAAGGGAAAAGAAAAATAAAATAAAAGGAAAAGAAAAGGAAAGAAAAGAAAAGAAACTAAATTAATAAAAGAAATTGGAAAAGGAAATTAAAAAGAATAAAAAGAAAAGAAAATAAAATATCCAAGAAACAAAGAGAAAAAAGAATCGGGAAATGCTGCTTGCTTCAATGGAATTGGATCCCCTGCTTCTTCACGAAATTGTTGCTCATCAAATGTGGGAATTAATCCCATGATTCGCACACATCAAGCCTCAATCACGAATAATCATAACTACTCATCATCTTCAATCAACGGCCCAAGATTTAGGCTTCCTTCCCACGCATCTCCTTCATACCCAGCTAAGTGCGGCCGCGGGGGCTGCGAGTGCGGCCGCACCTGTTGAGGTGTGGGAAGCTAGTTGCGGGAGGAGTTGGAGGCGTTTTCTGCGGCTGGGAATACCTGCAAGGGCGGCGCAATTGGTGGCTGAAATTGCGGGAACCAGGGGCTGTTTTGAGGAGGTAAAAGGGAGCAGGGGAGGCTGCAATTGGTGGTTATTCGCGGGATTGAAAGTGGTGAAGGTGGGTGGTTGTGTTGCGTGGTGGTTGAGTGGGTGGCTGTTGTGTTTTGGGGGTTCAATTGGGACAGCGTGTGGTTGATGCGAGGTGAGGGAGTGAGTGTTGGTGGCGATTGTTGTTGCTGGAGCATGGTGCTGCTGCTGGAGGTGCGGTGCAGTGGAAGCAATGCTTGGAGTTATTGTTGCTGTTGTGAAGCACGGGAAATAAGGGAGTGCGGGAATAGTGCGGGAACAGGGGAGATTGAGGAGTTCTTGCCTGCTTCCATAACCATCACCATCATCACCATGATGGTGACGAAGACCCAAGTATGCAGTAGCTACACCAATTTGGACTTTGGAACAAACACCTACAAAACACACATAGAACCGAGAGATAAAATAAAGTGAAATAAAACTAAAACCGACAAATAAAAGTAAAAGAAATAAAATGAAAATGAAAATAATAAAAGAAAGAAAATATAATAAAATGAAAATAAAATAAAGTAAAGAAAATGAAATGAAAATAAAATCAAATAAACTAAAATAAAATAAAACTAAATCTATAAAATCTAAAGTAAAGAGAAAACAACTAAAATAACCAAAATAAAAGAAATAAAGGAGAAAATACTATAAAACCATAGAAAGGTAGAAAAGAGAGAGAAAGCATAAAACCGAGCGTTTATTGAGCAAGAAAGCAATGAAAAGAGGACAAAAAGGACCTAAATGCTCATCAAATGTGTGCCATTTATGACACACATCAGTCAAACACATTCAAACAAAGCTTTTTGAATCAAATGAGAGTCAAATGCATTTAATAAAGATAATTGAGTAAAATGAAAGTCAAACACATTAAAAAAAAAGCTTTTTGAATCATAAGAAAGTCAAATGCATTCAACAAAGATATTTGAGTCAAATGAAAGTCAAATACATTCATACAAAGCTTTTCGAATCGAATGAATGTCAAACACATTCAAACGAAGCTTTTTGAACCAAATGGAAGTTAAATTCAATCAACAAAGATAATTGAGTCAATTGAATGTCAAACACATTCAAACAAAGCTTTTTGAGTCAAATAAAAGTCAAACACATTCAAACAAAGCTTTTTATATGAAATGAAAGTCAAATGCATTCAATAAAGATAAGTGAGTGTAGGCGTCGTTCGAAGTGCGCCTACGTTAAAGCATGGTGTGAATATGCTTGGCACTCATAGGAAGTGGGAATTGACATCACGACAAGGGACAACGATTAGAGACAAATAACGTAGGAAGCCGCCAACAAGTTTTTAAGAAACTTGTAAACCGTTCACGGATCATAAAAGGCAACCACGAAAAGGGACAACGATAGGAAACAACGATTGACCCGTGACGGTTACACCCCATTCATAATCCATGAGATTACTAACTCCATTTGGTTCGGAACCACGAAAGGAGGATCGGGGATGATGGTACGAAGTGAGTCATGGAGTCACATTCGCCCGTATTGGCCTCTACTCGAATCTTATTATGAAAAGTATTCCTGTGATCTCAAAGGCATGCAAACAAAATATTCAATTCGCTCCAAACTATTATTTAGCTAAATTGGTTAATATTAATGCAACATATAATTCTATAATATTGGTGATCACTTCGATTTAATAATAAGATTAAAGGAAGCTAAACCGGTTGTCCAAATTATCTTTTTAGTCGTGATATTCAATTACATATTCCCTTTAAACATGCAATACGGTGATAAAAAATAATAATAGAATAAACATTAATATTGTAAGAAATATAGCAATAAATCGAACAATATAAAATCGTTAGAAAAATAATAGAAATAAAAGGAACATATTCCTTACTTTTACTTTGTTTGCTTGCTACTATAAAAACAATAAACGCGTTAGTAACTTCAAGAAAAATTACTTAAACAACAATTAAAATGGAATTAAATTAAATTAAAATAGAATATAATTGATTTGGGGCCAAACCCTCAAACAATTCTACCTTTCACGCCGTGGTTTAAGGATAGAACCCCGGGTAAGGAATAAAATGAAATTAAAATAAAATGAAAATGAAAATAATAAAAGAAAGAAAATATAATAAAATGAAAATAAAATAAAGTAAAGAAAATGAAATGAAAATAAAATCAAATAAACTAAAATAAAATAAAACTAAATCTATAAAATCTAAAGTAAAGAGAAAACAACTAAAATAACCAAAATAAAAGAAATAAAGGAGAAAATACTATAAAACCATAGAAAGGTAGAAAAGAGAGAGAAAGCATAAAACCGAGCATTTATTGAGCAAGAAAGCAATGAAAAGAGGACAAAAAGGACCTAAATGCTCATCAAATGTGTGCCATTTATGACACACATCAGTTAAACACATTCAAACAAAGCTTTTTGAATCAAATGAGAGTCAAATGCATTTAATAAAGATAATTGAGTAAAATTAAAGTCAAACACATTCAAGAGAAAGCTTTTTAAATCATATGAAAGTCAAATGCATTCAACAAAGATATTTGAGTCAAATGAAAGTCAAATACATTCATACAAAGCTTTTCGAATCGAATGAATGTCAAACACATTCAAACGAAGCTTTTTGAACCAAATGGAAGTTAAATTCAATCAACAAAGATAATTGAGTCAATTGAATGTCAAACACATTCAAACAAAGCTTTTTGAGTCAAATGAAAGTGAAATTCATTCAACAAAGTTTTTTGACTCAAATGAAAGTCAAACACATTCAAACAAAGCTTTTTATATGAAATGAAAGTCAAATGCATTCAATAAAGATAAGTGAGTGTAGGCGTCGTTCGAAGTGCGCCTACGGTAAAGCATGGTGTGAATATGCTTGGCACTCATAGGAAGTGGGAATTGACATCATGACAAGGGACAACGATTAGGGACAAATAACGTAGGAAGCCGCCAACAAGTTTTTAAGAAACTTGTAAACCGTTCACGGATCATAAAAGGCAACCACGAAAAGGGACAACGATAGGCAACAACGATTGACCCGTGAAGGTTACACCCCATTCATAATCCATGAGATTACTAACTCCATTTGGTTCGGAACCACGAAAGGAGGATCGGGGATGATGGTACGAAGTGAGTCATGGAGTCACATTCGCCCGTATTGGCCTCTACTCGAATCTTATTATGAAAAGTATTCCTGTGATCTCAAAGGCATGCAAACAAAATATTCAATTCGCTCCAAACTATTATTTAGCTAAATTGGTTTAATATTAATGCAACATATAATTCTATAATATTGGTGATCACTTTGATTTAATAATAAGATTAAAGGAACCTAAACCGGTTGTCAAAATTATCTTTTTAATCGTGATATTCAATTACATATTCCCTTTAAACATGCAATACGGTGATAAAAAATAATAATAGAATAAACATTAATATTGGAAGAAATATAGCAATAAATCGAACAATATAAAATCGTTAGAAAAATAATAGAAATAAAAGGAACATATTCCTTACTTTTATTTTGTTTGCTTGCTACTATAAAAACAATAAACGCGTTAGTAACTTCAAGGAAAATTACTTAAACAACAATTAAAATGGAATTAAATTAAATTAAAATAGAATATAATTGATTTGGGGCCAAACCCTCAAACAGTTCTACCTTTCACGCCGTGGTTTAAGGATAGAACCCCGGGTAAGGAATAAAATGAAATTAAAATAAAATGAAAATGAAAATAATAAAAGAAAGAAAATATAATAAAATGAAAATAAAATAAAGTAAAGAAAATGAAATGAAAATAAAATCAAATAAACTAAAATAAAATAAAACTAAATCTATAAAATCTAAAGTAAATAGAAAACAACTAAAATAACGAAAATAAAAGAAATAAAGGAGAAAATACTATAAAACCATAGAAAGGTAGAAAAGAGAGAGAAAGCATAAAACCGAGCATTTATTGAGCAAGAAAGCAATGAAAAGAGGACAAAAAGGACCTAAATGCTCATCAAATGTGTGCCATTTATGACACACATCAGTCAAACACATTCAAACAAAGCTTTTTGAATCAAATAAGAGTCAAATGCATTTAATAAAGATAATTGAGTAAAATGAAAGTCAAACACATTCAAAAATAAGCTTTTTGAATCATAAGAAAGTCAAATGCATTCAACAAAGATATTTGAGTCAAATGAACGTCAAATACATTCATACAAAGCTTTTCGAATCGAAGGAATGTCAAACACATTCAAACGAAGCTTTTTGAACCAAATGGAAGTTAAATTCAATCAACAAAGATAATTGAGTCAATTGAATGTCAAACACATTCAAACAAAGCTTTTTAAGTCAAATGAAAGTGAAATTCATTTAACAAAGTTTTTTGACTCATATGAAAGTCAAACACATTCAAACAAAGCTTTTTATATGAAATGAAAGTCAAATGCATTCAATAAAGATAAGTGAGTGTAGGCGTCGTTCTAAGTGCGCCTACGGTAAAGCATGGTGTGAATATGCTTGGCACTCATAGGAAGTGGGAATTGACATCACGACAAGGGACAACGATTAGGGACCAATAACGTAGGAAGCCGCCAACAAGTTTTTAAGAAAATTGTAAACCGTTCACGGATCATAAAAGGCAACCACGAAAAGGGACAACGATAGGCAACAACGATTGATTCGTGAAGGTTACACCCCATTCATAATCCTTGAGATTACTAACTCCATTTGGTTCGGAACCACGAAAGGAGGATCGGGGATGATGGTACAAAGTGAGTCATGGAGTCACATTCGCCCGTATTGGCCTCTACTCGAATCTTATTATGAAAAGTATTCCTGTGATCTCAAAGGCATGCAAAAAAAATATTCAATTCGCTCCAAACTATTATTTAGCTAAATTGGTTTAATATTAATGAAACATATAATTCTATAATATTGGTGATCACTTCGATTTAATAATAAGATTAAAGGAACCTAAACCGGTTGTCCAAATTATCTTTTTAGTCGTGATATTCAATTACATATTCCCTTTAAACATGCAATACGGTGATAAAAAATAATAATAGAATAAACATTAATATTGGAAGAAATATAGCAATAAATCGAACAATATAAAATCGTTTGAAAAATAATAGAAATAAAAGGAAAATATTCCTTACTTTTATTTTGTTTGCTTGCTACTATAAAAACAATAAACGCGTTAGTAACTTCAAGGAAAATTACTTAAACAACAATTAAAATGGAATTAAATTAAATTAAAATAGAATATAATTGATTTGGTGCCAAACCCTCAAACAGTTCTACCTTTCACGCCGTGGTTTAAGGATAGAACCCCGGGTAAAGTACGGACTCCATGGAGTGCTTAAGGAAGGTATTATGACAGAGAGAAGGGTAGGCTAGTGTTTAGGCTAGAGTATAGAAGAGAAATGAGAGAATTAATTAATGCCCCGTACATCAGAAATAAGGGGTTATTTATAGGAAAAATGTGTTGAGGGAACACACGGAACCCTAAAATGACAGAAACCCAAAAACAGTTTCCCGTGACACGGTAAACTCCACTGTCAGACGGGAGAGAATCCCGTGACACGGTGTACTTTTGTGTGACGCGGGATATTTTTAGAAAGCGGGGGCAGAAAACGCGTTAGGGTTTACGCGGAAAACATACAGACTGTACCCGTGTCACATCAAGTCTCCTGTGTCACGGGATTCAGTACCGTCAGACGGGAAAGAATCCCGTGTCGCGGGGTTTCCTACCGTGACGCGGGACAGTTTTGTTCTGCTTTTCCGTCTAAATTCATTTTTAACCCTAATTTCATTCAACATATTAAGTGCCGATTGATAATTTCGGGCCATTTTCTGATTTATAAAAATTGGGCTAAAATAAGAAAATAATTAAAAAGAAATAAATAAAAGGTTTTGGCCAAAAATAAATAATAAAACAATAAAATAAAAAAGGTTTTGGTCTTGAAGAAATCCACCGATAATGCTTTCCATGCTTGAGGAAAACCGACAGATGAATACTTTCCATGCTTGAGGAAAGCCGATAGATGAATACTTTCCATGCTTGAGGAAAGCCGATAGATGATTACTTTCCATGCTTGAGGAAAGTCGATGAATGAATACTTTCCATGCTTGAGGAAAGTCGATGAATAAAATAATCGTTGACTTCTTTGTGTTGAGAGGTGACAACGACCGACAATTTTCCATGCTTGAGGAAAAATTTGTCTATTGAAATTACAAGTCTATGTGTATCGAGAACCTTGCGCCGGAATAATAGTGGTTCGATTGTCCCCGAACGTGGGTCGTAGATGATTTACCGTCAAGTCAACTTTTGGATCATATTAGGTGTTAGAAATGTCGAAAAATAGACTTTGGCGCTTGCTAGGGGTAAAATAGTAATTTTGGTCCCCTTTAAATATCAGTTAGAAACTTCGGCACTTTTTCCGTGACAAAATAACTGTCCAAAAGCCTCGAAAAAATCATTCAAACTGGTCAAAAATGCTAGGAATATTCGCTGCCGATGCTTCAGAACTACCATGCCACGTGGCATATTGCCGTGACACGGTATGTCTCCCCGTCAGACGAGAAAATACCCCGTGTCACGGGCATTTTTTTTATTTTAAACGGGTCAAATGGCGCGGATTTTGGTGCGTTTGACCTGCCAATCCCAGCGCGCCACGTCATGAAGTATTCGTCACTCGATAACGGTCCCCGTGCACGGGAACGGGGTGGTTACAACGGTTACATTTTGGCTTTAAATTCAAGCTTTTGCTTCGCCATTTTCATCATTTTGCGATTTCCTTTACTCATTTCCTCTCTCCCTCCTCTACATTTTATTTTCTTACTCACAAAGATCTCCGCGACTCGGTTAAGAGCACCGGCACACGTCTTGCATTACCGTGACACGGTTCCGGCCACCGTGACACGGCTTTTTTGTTTGCATTCTGTCGCTGCTGCTGCTGTGTGAGGGTACTATAATTGCTAGACGCTCGTCGTTGCTGTGAGAAGGTTCACCGCCGCTTTTGCCGGAGTCCCGTCACTGTATAATTCTACCGTGATAAGGGAGTGGCTGACCGTGTCACGGCGGTGGTTGACCGTGTCATGGTGACCTGCTGCTGTCTTCACGATTTTTTCAGAGCTTTTGGAGCTCAAATCTCCATCAATTTTGCTCTAATTTTCGCTACTTTCCTCATTTTCAATTCTCTACAATGATCCATGTAAGTTTCCCTTGATTTTGTCTCGAATTTGCTTCAAGTGAGTAATTTCATGAAATTAAACCCTTAAAAATCAATTTTGGGAATTTTGATTTTGAGTTTTTATGTTCAAATTTTTGCCATGAATTTACTTGTGTATGTATATGTATGCTTTTGTGAGAAATTGGAGACAAAAATTGCATGATTTGGTGGAGAATTGAACAAAACACCATTTTTGGGTACTACTTCTTATGAAATGATATCCTTGTTGCTCATGTTGTGTCTTTGCACTTGAAATGGTGAAATATTGGTGGTAGATCTTGTAGAATATGCCATGATATGTTGATCTATTATTTTTGTGCAATTTCGAAACATAATTTTGTGTATGTACTATATTGTCATGGAGAACATAGTATCATGTGGCTAGTAGAACTGTAGTATTAATTTGTCATAGAGAAACTTAATACTAGCCTTGAGGTAAAAATTTAGTGTATAACAGAAAATGCAACCGGAGGTAATTAATAAGCCATTTTTGAATAAATAAATAAATAACTTAGGAAATGGTGCTAAGCATATAGATTTTTATTTTTGAAATAGCATGCCTAGACGTCGGGATTGCGATCTTTCCACACGTGGCCGGCGTCAGGCTTTTCGGGAGGACACTCCCATAGTTCCTGAGGGTGCGGAGGACGATGCCCTAGATACCGAGCCGCGCGCTTCTTCGAGTAGAGGTAGATGGGTTCCACCTCCAAGGACAACCGATCAGTTGGTTTTCTGTCGTGAGAACCACGTTTCTCACCGTCCACTTGCCGGCATAGTCGATGGCACGCTTCGCCATCATGGATCCGGAGCTGGTGATTTGATTCCTCGACTGCATGAGATTATCACGAGGGATCCTGTTATGAATGCCTTGTGGGTATCTATTGGTTTAGTGGACTTTTATTCTGCGGTCGTAGGGTTTCGCAGCCCCCCGGGTTGCGGCCCGACAGTTGTTCGTGCATTGTTGGAGTATTTCTAGGATACTATCAACACTTTTTATTTTTCTTGGGGGGAGATGACAGTGACCCCACTAGACTTCAGCATGATTACCGGTCTGCGCTTCACCGACCAGGCCGTACGACAGTTTCCTGACCTATTGGTAGCAGATCTATTGGGTCCGGTCGTTTAGTATATTAGGTTTCGGCCGATGCCTCGAGGTGGTCCGAGGAGCGGGCGATCAGAGCTGGCTTCCGTTCTGGCCTAGGGTTTTGACATGGAGGAGACATCTCCCGAGTAGTGAGTGCGGATCTTCATTTTGATTCTGATTTCTATGACTCTTTCTCCCGATTGGAGTTCACGCGCGCTCGTTTGCTATCTTCCTTCTTTAGTTAGGATTAACGAGATAGGATCCCTTAGCTGGGCTAGCGTTGGATATGCGGATCTTCACTTGTCGTTACGTCATGGCTGCAGGCAGCTGAATGACCAGTCCCCCGTGACTGTTTACGGCTTATGGAGAGTCTTAGAGGTGATGATCTTTCCTTTTCTTGTTTTGTTCCAATCTGTTTGACTCATGTGCTCAGAGATTACTTTTTCATTGCAGCTTTGGTTTTATGAGTATTTCCCGGGATTGGCCCCTCGTCGACGTCGTGGAGCGATCCATGACTTCCCTGTTGGAGATAGCTGGCGTGACCGAGGCGAGTCACGAGTGGAGTCTATTTCTATGCTGCGCGGGTTGTTACGCCGAGGCACCTTTTCTGTTGGTGTAAGAGTTGATTTTGCAACCTACTATTCTTTATCTTGACGTCATTCTCAGCATCTTATTGTAACTTTGTATGGTTTTCAGGTGGCTATTGACGTCTAGTATCGTCCTTGGGCTAGGATGACCGACCTTCCTGAGGCATTGCAGCTTTCGACGCGCCGTACTGTTTTTGTTGGTACTGGTCGCTTTGTTTGGTACCTTGGAGAGCGTGTCGTTCGCCAGCACAGTGATGATCGCTTTGTGGTGCCTTTGCCTCCACCAGAGTCGATGTTGGGCTCGTGCACATGAAGGGTGAATACTCGTGGGATGTGCTTCCCCTTGTGGCTCCTCCACCCCGTCTTCACGTGGTATGGTTTCTTTTGAGAATTTTATCACTAGTCTCTATTTAAATCGTCGAATAACCTGATTATTCGATCGTATTTTCAGACGACTGTTCGCCTTGTGGGGAGGATTGAGGTGCCACCTCAATCTGTCCGTTACCCGGGGCCTATTGGTATTAATGAGGACAACATTGCTGACGCCCCAGAGGGTTACAGATAGGCGCAAGAGTCTTTGCCCGACGTGTTTGAGCCGGTAAGCTTCTGACATATTGTTCACCCTTTTTAATACCTCTTGTTACTGATTTTCTTTTGAATTGTTCTCAGCCTACTCACCCGGAGATGATGGGATTCATGAAGCTGGTTGACGCCTTGAAGTATTGCATCATCAAGCTTCGGCGTGGCGCGAGTTGTCGAGGCGGTTCTAGTGATGTTCTTGAGGTATGTTCACCTTTTTATTTTTACCATTTATTCTATCTTGCATCATTGACATCTTTGATTTCGTATTTTTCAGGAGCGACGGAGATCCCGATCGCGCTCGAGGCATAGAGACTCGAACGAGGGGGAGCCTAGTCATGGCAGACGATTTCCACGGGTTCGTCGGCATTCTCTGACTCATCGGGAGCCTCCGTTTTCTCAGCCGTCTCGTGAGGCTCAGTGGCAGCAGCCTCACCCTTCCATTCGTTCCAGCACTTTCAGGGTCAGTGGCAGCAGCATTCATTTTCACAGCCTTCACAGTCTGAGTTCACTCCAGTCATCACTCCTGTGGATCGGGGCATATATTCAGCTCCATTATCCGGGGCGATACCTTCACCGGTGCCTGGCTTGTTTTCAGTTCCACTGTCTGGGACGATGTCATGACCGATGCTTCCTACTACTTGGAGTTAGTCTACGCCGTTTACCAGCTGGACGGGCCTTGCCTTGACCATGTCTTCTACAGGAGCTGTTGGGACTAGTAGGGACACTACTCCTCGTACTCGGGTGATGGAGGGACTCTTTGGTTCTCATCCCCCATATACTCAAGATACTCAGGGTGGAGATGATACTGATACTAGTTCTAGAGATTTTTTACCGAGGATTTTATATTTGTACTTTGCTTGATGACACTTGACATTATCTATGTACTATGACTTACTTTGTTTATTTTATTCACACTCTATGCTTTTGATTTTATTTAATGTGTTTGTTGGTGTGTGCTTGAGACTGATTGTGTGTGACTGTGCGTTTATTAACGATGCGAGAAAATACCGTTATTTTTCGTAAGTGGAGGGTACCGACCTTCTCCCAAAATAAAAAAAAAAACAAAAGAAAAAGGGAATAAAAAGGCTAAATTTACAACTTTCCCAGAATAAAAAAGGAGCGAGTTTAATAACTTCCACAAAAATAAAATGAGAAGTAAAATGGAGCAAGTTTGACAACTTCCCCAAAAATAAAATAAAATAAAATAAAATAAAAAAGAGCAAATAAAATAAAATAAAACGGAGCAAATAAGATAAAATAAAGACTTCCCCAAAAAATAAAAAAATAAAAAATAAAAAGGGAGAATTTTGTTGGGAATAAAACTCTCGAAATAAGAATGGAATATAAACGGTAAACAAAAATATCCGGAAAAATAGGTCAGAGATAAAAAATAGAATGCGCGTGCGCACCGTGACAAGTAATATTGTACCGTGTCACGGTTAAATGTGCCGTGACACGGTAAGGCTTCCCGTGTCACGGTGGGAATTCCCGTGTCACGGTGGAAATTCCTGTGTCACGGTGATAAAAAAAATTGCAGCCGCGTTTTATACGCGTGTAACTTGATAAAGTTTTCCACATTCTGACCCCCTTTTCGCCTATAAAATAGGACCCATAATTCATGATATGCATAATTACAAAATACAACATAATTAGAATTTTATAGTTCAATAATAATGTCTCAGAATTTTGATAACATATTGCGTGATTGGTCATATTCTTTGACTAATGCTGACAAAAGAGAATTGGAGTTGTTTTATGTAACAGGTTTATTAGCCCTGAGACATGTCGCGATTGAACATGATTTTCTGAGGGCAGCCTTAGATTACTGGAGTCCAGAGACTCATTGCTTTAAGTTTGATTATGATGAACTCTGCCCTCTGCCAGAGGAATTTGGTGCCATCTTTGGCTTACTTGCTAGGGATCTCGTTGCCCTGCCTACTCTGCGTGAATACTATTACCCAGATTTTGAACGTCATCTGAATTTGAAAGATCCTGATTTGAATAGGATTGTATGCGGTAATGAAGTAGATCAAGAAAAGCTTGCAAATTTATATTTTAATTGTCTTGTCTCTGAGTCATATCATGTGTACCGTAGAAGGGCTTATATTTTTTGCATGTTTAGCAAGCTTTTATTTGCAAACGGTAGGGTAGGACATGCTTGTTTAGCGTCTGTGCTTCAACATGTTGAATCCGGAAGATCCCATATGCGTACTTGCCTTAGGGAAACTTTGCGCGGCCTTAACGAAGCAAAATCTGACCGGAAAGCCATCAGGAAAGGCTCTCTAGTACTGCTGCAGGTAAAGACGACCTTTGATTAATTCCCGTGACGACATCTAGCAGACACCGTGTCACGGTAAAGCTCTCCCGTGACATAGTGCAATCTGCCGTGTCATGGTGGAAAATCTGCTTCTTTTTTTTTTTTAGATTTGGTTGATGGAGCGTTTAGAACTCTTTAAAGCCCCTGACGATATTGAAAAATATGGTCCCAATGATCTAGGCCGAAGGAAGAAAAATTACTCTACAAACATGTCGTATGATGATAAAAAGGTGTTCTTTGCAAAGAGAGAATTTTCCATTCGATGGGAGGTGCCTTGGTGGAGACTTACTAGGATGGTTGGGACGCATGATACACCGTATTGCCGTATTCCTAGTATATCAAAGTTGACCTTTTATTGTCCTTCTCGAGTGATGCGACAATATGGACTTGAACAAGTAATTCCACGCTATAATGATAGTCCTCGTGAAGTATCATTGCATGAAAGTAATGTTTACAAGTATGAGCTCTATTGGATTGCAAGACCTATGTGGACCGTTTCTACGAGTGATCAAGCTCCCCCCCCCGTATCTAGTGCATACAAGGCATGGTTGAATCCTCGAAGTAGAAGGGAGAGGTTTGGATCACGTAAATTTGATATGAAGGAACGACTTGGAGGTAAGAAGGCGCCCCCTAAAGATCGTCTTGGTCTGAGAACACAAGGAATTGAGTTTAAAATTCCTATAATGCCTAAGAAGAAGACTTATGTGAAAGGAAAGGGTAAAGAAAAGATGGTTTATAGGGAAAAGCAACCTAAGAACTATAAGAGGGATGAAAGGGGTGAGAGTTCGACAAGAGGTGTGACGGTTCGAGCTACAAGGGACACACTAATGGTGAAGGCCGACTTGGAGGACAAGAAAGATGAGGCTTCGAAATTGAAGAAGGATTAGACCAATATTGCTTTGCTTTTATGATTTTAAGTTTTAATTTTTAAATAAGGCGTATGATGCCAATAATTGTAGTCACATTTATTTCAATACTAATAGCATATTTATTTTTGCCTTAATTTAAAATTTACAATGACTTTTTTTTTTTAATCCGACTCAAGAAGTCGGACGCAATGGAAGAATAATAATAATTATCGAATAAAGTATTCGAAAAGCAACAAAAATAACAAAATTTACAACATCGCATTGCCGTGTCACGGAAAAATCTGCCGTGTCACGGTTAATCAAAGTGTGTCACGGTAAAATTTAAAGTGACGCGGTTGCAGTTTGAGTGGCGCAACGTTAGTAATCAAAGAATAGATCTGCCGTGACGCGGTAGTTTCTACCGTGAAACGGTGATTTCTGCCGTGTCGCGGTGGGTTCTGTCGTGTCACGGTAGATTTTTCCGTGGCGCGGTGGCTTATACCGTGTCACGGTGGATTCTCCTTTGTAATTTTGTTGCGTTTTTCTGCCTTGTGTGCCATATTTAGTCGACGAAGAAGGGATTTTTGTTTTTAAAGTGGTCGGGCCCCCTTGAGGGGTTGCCTACGTATCCTTAAAAGGAATCAGGCCAAACGTAGCTCTATTGGGTCATGAACCCATGCAACTAGGCATAAAACTTCTTGAGTTGATCCAAATTGGTTAAATTGTGGAACCCGTTACCATCCTTGTCTACTAATTGTGCTGCTCCGCCAGACAAAATAGATTTTACTCTTGGATCAAGCACGTTTTTACGAAGTGCTTTAGGGTTTAGGGTTTGGACATGATGCAAAGCTGCCAAGCGTTTTTCGTCAAGTAAGACTAGTTCATCATATCTTGCTCTAATCCAGTCGACTTCATCTAATTGGCTCTCCAATGCAATTCGTGGAGAGGGGATTTCGAGCTCTATTGGTTCTACGGCTTCAACTCCATAGACCAAAGAGAAAGGGGTAGCTTACGTGGGAAAATTAGGTCGTTGGACTAATCCTCCTAAGCCAAACAAAATTTATAAACACTCAACAAACCTAAATACAAGTATAGAGGTAAGTTAAGGGTCGAACCCAAAGGATCGGTAATGTCTAAGTGGTTCCAATTATGTGCCTAAGCTCGGTCGAAGACAAAGGGTAAAAGAGGAAACTAACAACTACTAAGACAAAGAAACCAAACAAATAAAATGCTAGGGATTAGGATCTACTTTTAATAGCAATGAACAATGCAAATTCATTTAGGAAGTTCACTAAGTCAAGCAATGCGAGGGAAGATCGATTATGCAACCAAAAGAGCATATCAAGCTATTCTCCTAGAGGTCTAACTAGCGTCACCTACGATAAACTCTTGCTAGGAAACATCACAAGACACCTCAATCGTGTAAATGCAATCCACAAATCAATGGTCCGTATCAATGTGAACTTACAATGCAATCTAGTGTGAATAACTAGGGTGATCAAGCCTAAATCAAACACACACATGCACATAACCAATTAACCAATTTAATCACATCATCAACTCAATGAAAATCCCCAATCTACATTAATCCATTACATAATATAAGCTTCACCAAATCCCTAACCAAACAACTACTCAAGCAACATCATCAATTGAACAAACAACTAAGTTATCAACAATCTACAATCAAAGAATAATCAATCAAAGAAGAACAATAACTCTAATCAAACATCAACCATCAAATCATCAAAATATAATCAAAATCAAACAATCTAAACATGAATACTAAACAAAACTGATTCGGGTAAAAATACCCTAGGCCAGTTGGCCCAATCAGAGTCCGCCACGTGTCACTGAAAGGGGCGCCACCTTGGACCTCTCAGGGAACGACACGTGGCAGACGGATAAAAGGACCTGGGATTGGCGGCCTTCAGGCCCAAATCCCGGGGTCTGCAAAGGCTGCTTGAGTATTCCCTAGGGCACGAAACCCTAGGGAGTGCACGGTTTTCGAGAAGCCTATAAATAGGAAATGACCTCCTCATTTATGGCTACGTAATACATACATACGCAACGCGTAAAACATCTTGACACTCTTTACGTGAGATATACTCAGTGATTACTAATCATTGTTAGAACTGTCACTCTCAAGAGAACAGTACACCCGAGCTCGGAATCCGAGCAGATAACCCTTTACATTCCACACCTTATTCTTCGGACTTAGAATAACTTAAGCTTCGGAGGCGGACCACCGACCATTCGGTGCTCCGTTGTTTTGCAGGTACAGGTATCCAAGCGAGCATCCAGTCTTAGTGTTGTAACTCTCCCAAGGGACTCAAAAAACCCCGAAACATTTGGCGCCGTCTGTGGGGAGAGTACCTCTAAGATGGCCTCTTTGGAAACTGTACCAATTTCTGTAACCAATCGGCCTCCGGAAACCAATCGGCCACCAGAGACCAAACAGCCACCAGATCCCAATTGGTCCCTGGACGAAGTTTTGGTCCAGTCGGACCATGATTCAGGTGACGACGGTGACGTTGAAACATATATTGCCAGAGATGGGTCCCTCATCTCCAGGCGCATCCGCAGCAAGGAAAAGCGGGAGCGCCCTCACTCTCAGAATGCTCCGAGCAAACCATCCGGACATTCAAAGAAGCCGTCTGATTCTACCCAACCAGAAGGATCAGACCTAGTAACCAGAGACGAGCTCATGAAGCTCGTGAGCACTCTCCGTGGTGAGATAAAACAACTCACCAACAAGAAGTCGGCTACTCCTACCAAGGAACAGTCGGCCAAAAAGTCAGCACAAATGGGCAAGAACAAATCAATCAGGGACCGACAACCGACTCCTCATCCCAAGGACAAGACTCGGCCTCAGTTTGATCTTTCAAGACTCCGTTTCCCATAAACGGTTGCAAGAAAAGCCATTCGGCATGTTCAGCCGAATGGTAACAAGAAAACATTCTCTGATGCTCGACATTACATCGAGCAGAAGAGGAATGAGCTTTCAGAGTCGGCCTCAACGTCGACTTATCACGACAGCTCCCAGCATACCTCGTTGAGGTATTCACATTCCGTACATAAGACTCCAATAAGCAGCCCCCTGGTTCAAGTTGGACCTCATGTCATCCAGCCGGCTCAGTACATGGCTCAGCCGTTGTACCAAACGCCTGCTCAACCTTACATCCAGCCTGCTTTCTTTGGAGGACAGGTGGCATGCGGCTATCAGCCAATGGACTGGCAGCTTAGGCTGCAACACCTTGGAGACCAACCCACTGCTTTCTTTAAGGAAATAACCGACGCCGAACAGCCGGCCAAGGTTAAAAATGTGTTGGTAGGAACCTATGATGGGACCACCAACCCCGAAGACCACCTGCTAGCATACACCCACCTTATGTATTTACAAGGGCTGGATGATGCCGCATGGTGTCGCTGCTTTCCAGCCACGCTGAAGGGCATAGCCCAGCAGTGGTTTGGCAACTTGCCGGCTGGTTGTATTAATAGCTTCAAGACGCTTGCGTTCTTGTTTGCCTCTAACTTTTCTATGAACATCCCTGCCAAGAAGACAAGCCTTGATCTTGGCAATGTACAGCAGGGAGATAGAGAAGGCTTGCGTTCCTACGTCAGGCGGTTCAATCTGGTACGAATCCAGATCCATGGGCTATCTGACGAGGTCGCCTTTACAGACTTTTTCAAAGGTCTAAAGGACGGTTCTACCTTTAAGTACGAACTTGTCCGAAAGCAGATTTTCACTCTGCAGGGAGCGCTGCGAGAGGCGGAAGCCTATATACAGGCAACTGAGCTTTGCTCCTCCAACAAACAGTCGGACTCTAAGAGGTCCGACCGACAGAAGGAGAGTCGCCCTGCTCAGTCGGCTCCCAAGCCAGAAGAAAGCAAAAAGAAAAAGCAAGTCTGGGCCGTTGATAACTCTGATCAGCCGGCCCAGAAGAAGAAGAAAGAGTGGAAACCGTACGCCCCAAGGTACGAATTCCACAAGGACTGCTGCTCCATCTTGATGGAAATCAAGGACCGGCTGACCCTTGAGAAGCCGACTCCAATGAGAGGTTCCGTTGAAAATCGGAACAAAAATAAACATTGCCACTTCCATGAAGATATAGGTCATGACACCAACGACTGTTTCAGCCTCAAGCGAGAGCTTGACCGTCTGGCCGACAAAGGACAGCTGAAGTCCTATGTAAAGTCCAAAGTGACTTCAAAGGCGAATCAGGGGCAGTCCAAAAAGAAGGCTCCCCAGCCGACTGTTAGTACCGACACCGATGAAGATCCGGTATATACCATAGCAGGCGGATTCGCCGGAGGTGGCCCGACCATTCGGGGCACCAAGGATCATCTAAAAAGGATGATCCATTCTGTTGAAGAGGGAGAGGCGGCAGGCACATCCGTCTTCCCCGAAGTCATCATCACCGAAAGGGACTGAGGCAAAGTCCGTCGGCCGCATGATGACCCTGTGGTCATTGAATGTAAAGTGGGCAACCAACTGGTTGGTCGAATCTTGATCGACACAGGCAGCTCCTCTGACCTCATCAGCCTCAAATGCTTGTCTAATCTCAAGTACAAGCCAGACAGCATGATGGAGGTTTCTCACACCCTTGTAGGGTTTGGGGGAGGACTCGTGCACCCTGTCGGACGGATAGATTTGCCCATCCGGTTGGGGCAAAAGGGAAACGGTCGGCATATGACCATCCGTTTCCTCGTGGTTGAAGAGCTTACTACCTACAACCTCATCTTTGGTCGGCCCACTCTTAACGAGTGCAAGGCTTTATCATTCCTGCTCTCATGCTCGTTAAGTATGAGAGGGATGATGGCGCAGTCGGCTCCCTTAATGGGGACCAGAAGACAGCTCGGGAGTGCTATCTCTCGGATGTCAAGCCCGCGGCCGCAGCAGCCGTCCGAGGCAAACACACAGTTGACCTGGATGATGACAAAAACCAAGCGGCCCCACCAGCTGAGAAAAAGAGAAAAATTGATCAATTGGTGGCGGTCAAAAAAGAGAAAAAATAGCAATCACTGACCGGGGAACGGTCGGATGATCTCCGTCCCCAGCCGACTGGTGAACACATTGATATCCCTTTGGATGACGCTCGGCTAGAGCGGACTGTTAAGGTAGGGACGGTTGCATTTGCTAAGCTAGGTGACGGTTTGCACCAGCTTCTGAAAGAATTCAAAGACACCTTTGCCTTTGAAGTGGAAGAGATGCCTGGCATAAGCCCGGATCTCGCTGTCCACAAACTAGCCGTAGATCCTAAAAAGAAGCCCATTCGGCAAAAGAAAAGAAATCACGGCGAAAAAAGAAGTCAGGCGGCAGCAGCTGAAGTTAACAAGCTGTTGGACGCCAAGTACATTCGGCCATGCAACTTCCCTGATTGGGTAGCTAACGTTGTGTTAGTAAAAAAGCCGAATGGTACTTGGCGGATGTGTGTTGACTACACCGACCTGAACAAGGCATGTCCGAAGGATAGTTATCCATTGCCAAAGATCGACAGTCTAGTCGATTCAACAGCCGGTCATGCCCTGATGAGTTTTATGGACGCCTATTCAGGCTTCCACCAGATTCCCCTGTGGAAAAAAGATCAAGAAAATACGGCATTCGTCACTGATCAGGGGTTGTTCTGTTATACTGTGATGCCGTTTGGTTTGAAGAATGCGCCTGCTACTTTCCAACGAATGATTAATACGGTCTTCATTAATCAGATTGGGAGGAATGTAGAAGCATACATTGATGACATGATAGTCAAATCCAAACTACAAGTGGATCACCTCACTGATCTCCGAGAAACATTCGCCACACTCAGGCGGCACAAGGTCATGCTAAATCCAAAAAAGTGCGTCTTTGGTGTTGAGTCTGGGAAGTTTCTCGGATTCCTGATTGATCAAAGGGGAATAGAGGCCAATCCTGAGAAAATACAGGCGGTCATCGACATGCAGTCGCCCCGTACTGTGAAAGAGGTTCAAAAGCTTACAGGTTGTTTGGCGGCCCTGGGGAGATTCCTCAGTCGATCAGGCGATAAGTGTCTCTACTTTTTCCAAGCAATCAGGAAGAAGACTAATTTTGAATGGGGTGGTGATGCAGAGGCGGCCTTTCAAAAGTTAAAAACTCATTTGTACTCTTTGCCGAGGCTTGTTAGCCCTTTGCCCAAGGAGACGCTCTTCATGTATCTGGCCGTCTCCGATCATGCCCTCAGCGCTGTCCTCTTAGCTGAAAGAGACGGCACTCAGCTCCTAGTCTATTTCATCAGCCATGTTCTCAGGAACGCTGAGCTTCGGTACCCCATGGTTGAAAAGTTTGGTCTTGCCCTCTACATGGCCATCAAGAAATTGAAACCTTACTTCTTGGCACATGCGGTAGTGGTCCATACTGACCAGCCAATCAAGCGGCCTCTGACAACCTTGGAGTCTTCTGGACGAATGCTCAAATGGGCGATTGAAATGCAGGGATTGGAAATCACTTACGAACCCAGGAAAGCAATAAAGGGGCAAGCATTCGCCGATTTTATTGTGGAAATGACAAGGCCGGCTGCTCCGGATGATTCTTGTCAGGTTTGGAAAGTGTATGTGGACGGGAGCTCCACTGCGAACGGTTGTGGTGCAGGGATTATCTGTCAGTCTCCTGAGGGGGACAAATTTGAATATGCACTACGGTTCAAGTTCCAGGTCTCTAATAATGAGGCCGAATATGAAGCCCTGCTTGTTGGCATTCGGTACTGTAAGGCAGCAGGGGCAAAGAAAATTGACGCCTGCTCAGATTCTCAGTTGGTTGTACTCCAGGTCAATGGAACGTATGAGGCCACTCATCCGGCCATGATAAAATATCTGCAGGCGGTCAAAACTGAAGTTGGGACACTTAAAGAATTTACACTAAGTCAAGTGCCCAGGTCTTCTAACAATCAGGCGGATGCCTTGTCCAAACTAGCATCATCCGCCTCTTGTGAAACGCCTCGGTCAGTTTTCTGGGAGGTCATGGAAAAAATGAGTATCTCTGAAGAAGACCCCATTGGAGTTCTTGACCGAAGCTCAACCTGGATGGACAACATCCGGACTTACCTTACAGACGGCAAGCTCCTTGACTCACCACAGGAGGCGGCTGTTTTGAAAAAACGAGCGGCTAACTTCGAGTTGCGACAAGGGGAACTCTTCAGGGCTGGTTTTCTGAAGCCTCTGTTGAAGTGTGTTACCCCTGAGAAGGGTAAGGAAGTCCTTGAAGAATTGCATGCAGGATTCTGCGCCTCCCATATAGGCGGCTTTACTTCTGGCCTACGCTGGAGTCGGATGCAATGGAGTTGGTGAAAAAATGTGACAAATGTCAAAAATTTGGCAAGCTCATTCATCGTCCGGCTACAGACCTGTCGGCCATTCACAGCCCAATACCCTTTGCCAAATGGGGCATGGACATTTTGGGGCCATATACAGCCGCACCAGGCGGCAAGCGCTACATTTTGGTGGCTGTGGATTACTTTACTAAGTGGGTAGAGGCGGAGGCGGTCAAAAACATTAAGACAAAAGATGTCATTTCCTTCATCTGGAGGAACATAATCACTCGTTTCGGGGTGCTCATGTCTTTGGTTTTTGACAATGGTCCCCAATTTGAAACGTCTCAACTCAAGACTTGGTTGGGAGACCAAGGGATCTCTAGCTTCTTCGCATCAGTCGGCCGGCCTCAAGCAAACGGCCAGGTTGAGGCCTTTAATAAGTTAACTCAAACGAAATTAAAAAGAAGATTGAACGGGATGGTGGCCTTTGGGTGGATGAATTACAACACGTCCTCTGGTCCATCAGGACGACTGCTAAAGGGGCAACTGGAGAGACCCCATTCCTTATGGTGTATGGTGCAGAAGCAGTCTTGCCCATTGAACACTATGAGCCGACTCTTCGAATCATGTTGTATGATGAGGAGGCAAATTGGGAGGCCATGCGTCTAGCATTGGACTCACTACCAGAGCGCAGGGGCAATGCTGCCTTGCGACATGAGATATACCGTCTGAGAATGACTCGGGCTTACAACAAAAGAGTACACAAGCGTCCTCTCAAAGTGGGGGACTTTGTGCTACGAAAAATGGAAGCAGTCGGTAGGGCGAATGAGCAGGGCAAACTAACCCCAAATTGGGAAGGCCCCTACCGAATCTATGAGGAAATAAGAGACGGCACCTACCGCCTGGAAAAACCAGACGGCAGGCAGCTGCCCAGAACTTAGAATGTAGACAACTTGAAAAAGTACTACTTCTAAGTACGAATGTAAATGCTTCAATTTTGTTATCTCAAAGGTTTGTTAATAAGAATATGTTTTCCTTTTTTCAAACTTTCACTATTTTCAGCACTGTCTGTACCAGCTACAGACGACCAATATGTTTGTAAGGCGTCTGTCTCAACAGCAGACGTCCCAAACCCCTTGAAGGAGCCGATTGTTCTAAAACAGTCGTTCCTACAAAATTTTATTAAGTTTGTACCAACATTTACTTAATCAATTACGAGGCCTAAGGCCAGATATATATAAAAAGAGGCTGAATGGTCACAGTCTGCTCCAACATGAGTATGACCGTCTGCTCGAACATGAGTCAGATAACCGGCGACGCCCATTTGGGTGAATTCGTCGAGGAGAAGCATCTCCCATTTGGGTGGCACATTGCTCTACGAACATACAAGCGGCTCAACCGAATGCTAAGGCAGCACTCGCAGTCGTTCGTTTTAATCGAAAGTGAAATCTAAAAGGCCAAAATTTTCTATCTGTTCTAGCACAGTTCAGAAATGGTCACTATTTCATAAGTAGAGGCTAACCGAGGCATAAAGCCGGATGCGCCTGTTTTAGCTCAGGGGCAAAACAGGCGGAATAATTTTATTAAAATGCGCTAAGTTATCTACTTAGCACTTATGTGAGGCTATCAGCCGGATGCCGCCTGATCCCTACCTATGGGGCAAGATAGGCGGACGAATTATTTTATCGAAAATAAGTTAAGTCCTAGACTTAACACTTTATTCTCAATGAGGCCAATGGCCGGATGCGCCCGTTTTTGCCTATGGGGCAGAACAGGCGGGGGTTTTTCCCTAGCATAACAGCTAAGTTGGAAATTTGAGTTCTGTTCGAGCCAATGGCCGAATGAACACTTATTTTTGCTAAATTCTGAATGGACGTCTGCCGCGTGGTTTGGGGCAATCACCATAGTGATTGATTGACCTAGAAACTATGAATACTCTTCTAAGTATCAATAATTTCCAAGTCAATCAATCTCATAAACCGAAACCACTCGACATCCGTCCAGGGGCAAGAACATTCGCATGGTATACAGGTTATAATACTTGGCCAAAAAACTTGCAAATATTTTAAAACAATTCAAAGGGCAAAGTATGAAAAACTTCAGCCGAATGGCCGAATGATTCAAATTAAAATGACCAATCGCCATCAGACGACTGGTTGAAATTGTTGTCTGGCAAAGCCAGAGAAATTGTCAAATTACCCGACCCCTCGGTCGGTAAAGATACAGAAATACTCGGCACACAGGCCGGAAACACAAATACTTGGCCATTCGGCCGCAGAAAAAAGAAATAAAAATCTTAAGTGATCAGGGGAGAGTCTCTTCATTGACAGCCGGACTGTTACCCTTCGGCTGCTCTTCATCATTTTTCTCCTGCTCCTCCGCCTGATCTTCCTCCTCCTCCCCAGAGGACGACTCCTCAGAAGAATCGGACCCAGAGCCTTCGGCCTCAGCATCAGCCTTGGAAGCCTCTTCCATCTCCTCAAGGAGGCGATCGTCGTAAGCTTTGCTAAGCTCGTCAAACTTGGACTTCCAAACTTGGTAGTCCGAGTCTGGCTGAACAGCCGCCCAAGTGTCCCGCATGATGGCCTCATTGTCCCTGATCATTTGCTTGACCAGTTCAGCTCTTTCTTGCTCGGCCCGGGACTCGAACTTGGTTTTTAGCTGCTGCTCCTGATTGTTGAGCTTGTGCTGCAGGCGGCTCACCCTATTCTGGGCCCTTTCGGCCTCATCCTTGGCATCCTGAAGGGGCTCGAGCTCCGCCTTAAGGGATTTGATCTCCTTCTTGAGGTTGGAGACCTGAAGGCGGGCCAAGTCCAGATCCTTCTTCACCTGCAGATTGGCCTCCGACTGCGAATACATCATATCAAGCATCAGAAATTCATTCAGAGCAATATCAAATTGAGCCCTATCCAAGGCGGACTCGGCCTGAGCCTTAGCAGCTTTTACCTCTTTGGACTTCTCCTTGAGGGGTTTCCCGAGTCCTTGGACGCGCAGCATGGCCTACAAAAAGAAGCCGGATGGTTGAGAACCAGTCGGATAAAACAGAACGACGAATGCTAAGGCAAGGCTAAGTTTATACCTCACAAAGGTTCCCTAGAATGCCATCAAGGTCTAGGGTGCCGACTCCTCTGACGGATGCTTTATCATCCGGATCAATCGCCCTCAGCATGTTCTTGGCCATTTAAACTACAGTCGGCCTCTGTATGGGAGCTGCAAGAAGAAAAAAGTTAGAAAAATACTAAAGTATGGATAACTTGAAGAAAGGAAACGGGGGCGAATGGTTCTTACCATCTGTCCGGCAGAAGAGGCGGGCCTTTTCCCCAAAAGCCTCTCCTTACCGGATGAAGATGGGGGCTTTTCCCCCAGAAACCTCTTCTCACCAACAGAGGCGTCTGAGGGTCTCTTGGGCTTATGGGCAATGTGCTTCCGGCCGCCTTTGCCGGATGCGCTCACATCACCCACCCTAGTCTTTTGGAGCTTGGGGTAGGATGGTTTGGACGGGGATTTGGAGGAGGTACCCTGTGTCATTGAAGACAAAGCAAAGGTCAGTAAACCTTCAGCAAAGGACAAGCATTAATCAGAAAAATGCCAAGGACAAAAGCTCACCCCTGGGGTACCGGCTGGTTGCTGCTCTCCCACCCTAGCAGTGGTGGCTTCCGTCCTAAGGACGTTTGATCTGTATCTGGCAGCAGATACAGCCGGCTTTCTGGAGGCCGAAAGTTTCTCCATTGCTTTGTCTGCAAAAAGAATCAAGTGTTAAAAGACACATTTAACAAGTGAAGACAAGCAAAATAGATATGGCATATTAAACAGACGGCCGACTACCTCTCGGCATCTCAGTACTTAGCCCACAAGCGGCCAAGAACGTCCCTTCCTCAAACCATTTGTACAAAGGGAGATAGCATTGAGGGGTGACTTCCTTGTCCCCCTCATCATTCGTCTTCACAGACACAGTGAACAAGCCCGCGTCCATGATCTCTTCCTTTGCTCGTCTAGGAAGAGCTGGCAATGCACTCCTGCCTGCTAGGAGAGGTGGATCCTTATTCCACCTGTTATACTTTTGGTTCAGGCGGCGGTCGGCAGTTTTGACTATGTAGAACTTAGTTCTCCAGTCCTTCCACTTGTTCTCTTTGCCGACAGCCATCATGTACCCCTTGCATGTAGTCAAGGTGTACCAGCCCTCGCCACCTCTAGCAGGCGCCCTACTAAGATAATGCATGTGGGCGAATGCTTCAAAGCTCGCCTCCACTTCCAGCATCTCGCAGGCGGCAACGTACCCCAAAATATTGATCCATGAATTGGGTACGAGTTGCCAGATACCAAGTTGGTATCCATCCAAAATCCTCTCCACGGCCGGGTGGAGAGGGAAGCGCAAGCCAGCCTGAAAGGCCGCCTCATAACAACCGAATGCTCGGTCTGCATAGCTGGCCATACTCGGCCAAGTAATGGTGTCGTCCTTATTAGGGACGCACAAAGTGAAGCCATGGCCCAGAACAACCTTACGCTTAAAACTTGTAAGGCCGTTTGCCATGGTGTTCCGCCTGCTCTGCGGAACATGATGATAATAGGGAGCTTTCTCCAAGCGCCTGGAAGCGCTCGGCTCGGCCCAGGATTCCCCCCTCTCAACTGCCAAGGACTCCCTGGCAGCGTCTATTCTGGTCCTTGCCTCCCCTGAAGAGGCAGAGGCATTATCTGAAGAAGATGACGAGGTCGACTCGTTATCAGAACTTTCATCAGAGCTAAGGAACTGCCGACTGGTGCCAGCAGGGTCCTCCCTTAGACTCTCTTCCGGCGCCTGTTTAGAAGGCCCGGCTGCATAGGTTTCATCTGCCTCCTCCAGTATCCTATCACTAGGAGTACCACTTGAGGAGGGCGAATGATAATAAGTAGGGGTAGGAGGAAGATAAGAAGGGCTATCAGGGTGTTCCGACACCTCACTTCGAGGCACCCTCATTGAGCCGTCAGAATAAAGGGTCGAACCATCCGACGGGAAAAAAGATCCATCAGAGTTGGGTTTTCTTGCTGTTCTTTTCGTTCTGGCCATCGTGTCCTGCACAGACGCGAAACCAGTCGGATTCGGAGAAGTTCGTAAAGCACAGTCGCTGGTCAAGCATTCGGCACTGCAAGTTCTAGATTCAACCGTCCCCGGTGACCGGCTGATCACTATCCTATACTGTGCCGCATGCGATTGGGAAACCATTTTTTCGAAAACAAAGAAAAAATGAGAAACAAAAGAAGAAACAGGCGTTACCTTTAGAAGAAGGGTGAAGAGACGCTTGGTTTGCTGAGAACTGTCGGACAGCGGGCCGAGTGTCGGATGCTTGAGAACTAAGAAACACTTAGGGAATTTTGAGATTCTTAAAGTCAAAAGTCAGAGATTCTCCAAAGATTCGCAAAGGTGTAAAAGATTTGGGGGGGTGAAAACTTTCTATTTATAGAAGGGTTAAAAACCCTAAAATTTTCCCTCCACAGTAACTATTCAAAATCCGACCAGTCGGATGATGACACCTGTCACAGGCAACACGTGGCGAGCGCATGTCACCTGTGAGGGGCAAATGATTCGGGTAAAAATACCCTAGGCCAGTTGGCCCAATCAGAGTCCGCCACGTGTCACTGAAAGGGGCGCCACCTTGGACCTCTCAGGGAACGACACGTGGCAGACGGATAAAAGGACCTGGGATTGGCGGTCTTCAGGCCCAAATCCCGGGGTCTGCAAAGGCTGCTTGAGTATTCCCTAGGGAACGAAACCCTAGGGAGTGCACGGTTTTCGAGAAGCCTATAAATAGGAAATGACCTCCTCATTTATGGCTACGTAATACATACATACGCAACGCGTAAAACATCTTGACACTCTTTACGTGAGATATACTCAGTGATTACTAATCATTGTTAGAACTGTCACTCTCAAGAGAACAGTACACCGGAGCTCGGAATCCGAGCAGATAACCCTTTACATTCCGCACCTTATTCTTCGGACTTAGACTAACTTAAGCTTCGGAGGCGGACCACCGACCATTCGGTGCTCCGTTGTTTTGCAGGTACAGGTATCCAAGCGAGCATCCAGTCTTAGTGTTGTAACTCTCCCAAGGGACTCAAAAAAACCCGAAACAAAAATAATAAATGAGATAGAGTTTAGAAATGCTCATTGATAATAGAGTAGATCTCCAATACAATTGTCACCATTGGATCTTCAATCTCTCAATCACCATTGAAATTCTTCACTTTCTCTCTCTAAAATCTACCCTAAAGCTAACCCCTAAATCTAGAGAGAGAAGCTCTCAACTAAGCTAAGAATATGATCTAATTCTATTATGAAACTTCTTACAAAAATTGGGTTCAAATAGGTATAAGAAGAGAGAGAAAATCGTCGAAATCCGATCGGAAAAGATACACGTCGGGTAAACTCTTAGGATACCCTTACGAGAGCATCACTCGTCCTAAAATTGACCGTGATTCCTACGAGAGTGAGTTAGTGTATATTCTCATCTAGATTTTGGGGTTAGTTTTAGGAGTAGATTTTAGAGAGAGAAAGTGAAGAATTTCAATGGTGATTGAGAGATTGAAGATCCAATGGTGACAATTGTATTGGAGGTCTACTCTATTATCAATGTGCATTTCTAAACTCTATCTCATTTATTATTTTGTTTAGTATTCATGTTTAGATTGTTTGATTTTGATTAGATTTTGATGATTGATGTTTGATTAGAGTAATTTTTCTTCTTTGATTGTCGATTCTTTGATAGTAGATTGTTGATTTCTTTAGTTGTTGGTTGAATTGATGATGTTGCTAGAGTAGTTGTTTGGTTAGGGATTTGGTGAAGCTTGTATTATGTAATGGATTGATGTAGATTGGGGATTTTGATGGAGTTGATGATGTGATCTAATTGGTTAATTGATTATGTGCATGTGTGTGTTTGATTTAGGCTTGATCACCCTTGTTATTCACACTAGATTGCATTGTAAGTTCACATTGATACGGACCATTGATTTGTGGCTTGCATTTACACGATTGAGGTGTCTTGTGATGTTTCCTAGCTAGAGTTTATCGTAGTTAACGCTAGTTAGACCTCTAGGAGAATAGCTTGATATGCTCTTTTGGTTGCATAATTGATCTTCCCTCATATTGCTTGACTTAGTCAACTTCCTAAACCAATTTGCATTGTTCATTGCTATTATAAGTGAATCCTAATCCCTAGCATTTTATTTGTTTGATTTATTTGTCCTAGTAGTTGTTAGTGTCCTCTTTTACCCTTTGTCTTCGACCCAGCTTAGGCACATAATTGAAAGCACTTAGACATTACCGTTCCTTTGGGTTCGACCCTTAACTTACCTCTGTACTTGTATTTAGGTTTGTTGAGTCTTTAAAAATTTTGTTTGGCTTAGGAGGATTAGTCCAACGACCTAATTTTCCCATGTCAGTCCACCACAAACTCCATCAAGAATGATCAATTGCTTCACAAAAACCAAGAAAAGTAGAAAAATGAAACAAAAGGCCAAAGATCTAAAGATGTGGCTTGAAAAGAAGGTATAAGGCTCAAATGGTTGCAAGAAGGCAAATGTAAACCCAAAAATAACAAAAATGAATAAAACTATCCTAAAAAAAGAAAAATACCACCCCGAAAAAGGTGCCTTTTTCCTCCCTAAACGGTTCAGTCTCGGATTCAAGTTATATGAGTCAAGTTTCAAGATTAGGTTTGCAAGAAGTCAAGGATCCATGCCGCTCATGCAAGTATAGGTAGAAGGCTTGAAAAACAAAGAACTCACACGGATGTAGCAAAAACTCACTATTGGCGTCAAATCGACTATAGGAAGCAACTACCAAACATGCAACAAACAAGTAGAATCCGGCTTCATGTTCCCACTAGTTCTAAACAACTACCTTAGCATGCTTTATCCTAGAATCAACCAAGCGTACTCTCAAACCGTGCACACCATTACCATTTAGGAAGAAAAGCATTCAATTATACAAGTCCAAATGTTATTATGTCCAAAACAAGAACAAAACAAAACACATTGCAAATTTGCCTTGATAGAAACAAAAATCTTTTTGGAGTTTTTTTTTCAAAATATAAGAAACATGGAAAAGCATTTACAAAGGTGAAAAACACATGAGGATCAACATCCCACCAAACATGATAGAATACCCTCCCCCAAGCTTGAATGAGACATTACACTCAAACATAAATCATATAATCCATGGGAGGGGAAAACAAGGAGATTAATCCAACAAACCAACATATGTCCAACATGGCATCATCCACTAGAGAAAGAGCAAGGAAAAATATTACCGGATATTAGGTGGGTGTAACTACCCGCAAATGACCCAATTTAACCTTTCATAGCTAATTTCCCAAGAATTGAACCTTGTTTTCATACGCTCGCAAAGATAGGAGTCAACCTTTCTTGATTTTTGATCCAAATCGAAGCACCAAAGTATATCAAGTCATGTACCTAGCAAAAGGCACACAAAAATTTCCATAAGAGAAAAATCTATTCTAAAAAGAAAAGGATAATCTAATCTAAAACACGGGTTACTTCCCGAGAAAGGCTTGCTTAAGGTCCAAGCTTGACCGCTCTAGTAAAATAATATTGCAACGATCGCAAGAGTTTGTCAAATGCACTACTACACATTTCATAAGAAAGTAAGTGTGCACATGACAAAAATAAAGCATGCAACAAGCATAGTGCACACCTATGAGGAGAGAGATGCCAAGAGAAAGAAGAAGAATCAAAAGAACACTCAACAAAATAAGAAGAAAAAGAAAAAGAAGAAGAAATGGAAAAAGAAGGCAAACTCTCCTCAAAATATTTTTGGGTGGCAACATCACCCTTTTCCCAAATTGGAGACAAATGAGCCACATTCAAATCTTCATAGACATAAGGGTCCCAATAGGCTTACCAACAAAGGAAGGGAGAAAAATAGGGCAATAAGGGATGTGATTAAACTTTTGAGAGAAAGGGGTATGAGAAAAAGGCAAAGGGTTAGCTACTCCCTCAACACAAGGTCTCACATCGCCAATGAGGGCATGAAAATCAATCATAGAATCCTCAAAACAAAAACACTCATGATCACCATCTCCCTCAAACATCAAACTCCCAAGAGGAACCACATAATCTCCTCCACTACCTTCATGAACAATAGCTCCCTCAACTTCCTTAAAGCCTAGAGTCTCAAAACCATGCATGAATGGAGGCAAATATAACTCAAAATCATCTCTCTCCCATGAAGCATCATCAATGAACTTGTTTAAAAGGCTATGGCTATTCCTTATGAACTCAACAAACACATTTGACATAACCTCAAACGAGTCCAAATACTCATGGATAGAAGAGTCACGTTCACACACTTGGGACTCTTGTGACTCATCACAATCAACAAAGGAAGACTCATCACAATCAACAAAGGAAGAGATGTCTAAATTTAAAATTTCATCAAACTCATTATCACTCTCAACTCTCTCTCCTTCACTCCTATGCTCAACATTAGGACCCTCACATATTCTTGGTTGCTCGAAATTACCATCATCACCCTCAACACACACATTGGATTTGTAACTTTCACACATAAGCATCAAAGATGACAATTGGCTTCCTAGATCTTCATTTCTCCTTCTTCCCTCCTCAAGACGCTCCTCACTCTTTTTCATCATCTCCAATTGACTTCTTAAACAATTAAGAGTCGATTCTTTGTTAGGCCCAAGATCATCATGAAACTCAACATGCCTAATTTGAGTTTCCAAGGTAGCAATAAGATATTCAAAAGGGGTAGGAGATTGAGGCTCAATAAGAGAAGAAGAAGTACAACCAAAGGTAGGATCATAATCATTACAAACATGAGCATTTTCATCAAATAGGGGGTTGGGGGCATTTTCAAATGTATGAGATTTGTTAGCTTGAACATGCAACACATTATCATGAACAAATGAGGAAATAGAATTGGAAGCATTTGTTCTAGGTTCAACTATGGGGTCATGTGACACATCATGGTAAATCATGCTAGCATTGAAAGAATTTACACATTGCACATCAAAAATGGAAGCACGTTTACCCTTATTATAGACTTCCCAAGCAAACCAAACATAAAATTTCCAAGCATCCTCAATAGAAAATGCTCTAAAATCACCATTATGCATTCCTTCAACTATATCCCTAGTTTGCTCATTCAAACCATGATAAAAAATATCACAAGCTTCCCAAAGACTACAACAATTATAGTCAAGAAATTCCTTAAGTCTATTGAAATATTCACAAAAAGGCTCATCATCATGTTGAGAAAAAGATAGACATGCCATTTTTGCAAAGAAAATAAAAACAAATAAAAGAAAAAGTATACAAAAAGACCTAGACACAAGCAATCAAAAACACTCAAACATAGACACCGTTCCCCGGCAACGGCGCCATTTTGACGTGGGAAAATTAGGTCGTTGGACTAATCCTCCTAAGCCAAACAAAATTTATAAACACTCAACAAACCTAAATACAAGTATAGAGGTAAGTTAAGGGTCGAACCCAAAGGAACGGTAATGTCTAAGTGGTTCCAATTATGTGCCTAAGCTAGGTCGAAAACAAAGGGTAAAAGAGGACACTAACAACTACTAAGACAAAGAAACCAAACAAATAAAATGCTAGGGATTAAGATCCACTTATAATAGCAATGAACAATGCAAATTGGTTTAGGAAGTTGACTAAGTCAAGCAATGCGAGGGAAGATCGATTATGCAACCAAAAGAGCATATCAAGCTATACTCCTAGAGGTCTAACTAGCGTCAAATACGATGAACTCTAGCTAAAAAACATCACAAGACACCTCAATCATGTAAATGCAAGCCACAAATCAATGGTCCGTATCATTGTGAACTTACAATACAATCTAGTGTGAATAACTAGGGTGATCAAGCCTAAATCAAACACACACATGCACATAATCAATTAACCAATTTAATCACATCATCAACTCCATCATAATCCCAAATCTACATCAATCCATTACATAATATAAGCTTCACCAAATCCCTAACCAAACAACTACTCAAGGAACATCATCTATTCAACAAACAACTAAGAAATCAACAATCTACAATCAAAGAATCATCAATCAAAGAAGAACAATAACTCTAATCAAACATCAACCATCAAATCATCAAAATGTAATCACAATCAAACAATCTAAACTTGAATACTAAACAAAACAATAAATGAGATAGAGTTTAGAAATGCTCATTGATAATAGAGTAGATCTCCAATACAATTGTCACCATTGGATCTTCAATCTCTCAATCACCATTGAAATTCTTCACTTTCTCTCTCTAAAATCTACTCCTAAAGCTAACCCCTAATTCTAGAGAGAGAAGCTCTCAACTAAGCTAAGAATATGATCTAATTCTATTATGAAACTTCTTACAAAAATTGGGTTCAAATAGGTATAAGAAGAGAGAGAAAATCGTTGAAATCCGATCGGAAAAGATCCACGTCGGTGCGGCCGCACAACAGAGGATGTGCGCCCGCACCACCATGATGTGCGGCCGCACATCCTTCGTGTGCGCCCGCACCTTCTACGCGTGCGGCCGCACTCAGCTGGGTTTCTTCGAATCTTTAACTCTTCAAGCTCAAGTGGTGCACACATGATTTATGATGGTGATGGGCACTAGGAGTGGCAGTAGCTAAGGCTTAATATTGAGGGAATACACTTCCTTTGAAGGGAGCACAAGAGAAGAGCCAAGACTTGGAACTTCCACTTCTTTGCATCTTGAGCTTCCCAAATTCCATGAACTTGATCCAAAAGCTTCTTCCACCATAGTGGATCACCAAATAAAGACCCGAACCTCGTCCAATACCTACAACCACAAAAATAGAGAAAATAAAGAAGAAAAGGCTAGATAACCAACGAAATGCACAAAAGCTACAAAATAAGAGAAGAATGGTGAAACTAAGCAACAAAGCATAAAACTAAGCACTTATTAAGCATGAAAGCTATGAAAAGAGAATAGAAAGGACCTAAATGCTCGTCAAATGTGTGCCCTTTATGACAAACAGCAGTAGCCCCCGTTGATGTATGGACAGAAGTTCGATAACCCCAAAGGGCGAAATGTAGCTTGCTCGGCCAATCCTTATAATTTTCCGTCATCTTTTCGATGATAGTTTTCACATTTTTTGTTAGCCGATTTGACTGCACCATTTGTTTGTGGTCTATAGGGTGATGATATGTGATGTTTGATATGATATTTCTTTAGTAATTGTGCACACTCGGCTTGGAAATGCGTCTCATTGTCACTGATCATTTCGTGAGGTACCCCATAGCGGCATATGATATTTTTCTCAATGTATTGAGCCACATGTTTTGCTGTTAATTTAGCATATGAGGCAGCTTCGACCCACTTAGTGAAATAGTCGATTGCTACGAGGATGAATTCATGTCCTCCTTGTCCTGGTGGCGTTATTTTGCCGATGATGTCAATACCCCAAGTAAAGAAAGGCCATGGGGAAGTGTATGTGTAAAGAAGCGAAGGTGGATTATGCTGTAAATTTGCGTAGACTTGACATAGCATACATTTCTTGACGTATTCGTGACAATCTCTCTCCATAGTAGTCCAATAATATCCTTGTCGTTGAATCTTTTGGACTAACATCTTTGCATTCATATGCGTTCCACATATTCCGGCATGAAGGTTCTCCATGGTCTTATGTGTTTCTTTCCCGGCTATGCAGAAGAGATTTCTCCCTAGCGCAGTCCTTTTGTGGAGTTCTCCCCTGATGAGCACATTTGGTGAGGCCAGGAGCCTCAAAGCACGGCGTGCCCTTTTATTAGTATTAGGAGGGTATTCACCCTTGGTCACATAGTTAAGGATATCCATATACCATGGTTCATCATCTTCTTCTTGTGAATCTTGTTCATCATCAAGTGCCTGAACATAGGCTGGCTCATATCTTCGCTCTATAGTTAGCAGCATTCTGATTGTGTCCGTTGGAATGCGCACCATTGATGCTAACTTTGCCAGTGCGTCAGCAAATTGGTTTTCTTCTCTAGGAAAGTATGTGTATTCCACTTCATCTAGTTGCTCCATGAGAGTTTCTAGATGAGCTTGATACGTAGCGAGACTTTCGCTTCTCACTTTCCATCTCTTAGAGATCTGGTTGATGATTAGTGATAAATCACCATAAATTCTGAGCTTCTTAATTCCCAAGGCCACCGCTGTTTCTAATCCCAAAATTCATGCTTCATATTCTGCGGCGTTGTTAGTGACATCAAAGTCGAATTTCATGGAAATTGGGACGTGCTCTTCACTGGGTGATACGAGCAAGACCCCTACACCACACCCTCTTTGGTTTGAAGCTCCATCGAAATAGAGCGTCCATCTATCATCTTCATTCATAAGTAGATCCTCGTCAGGGAAATAATACTCATCTTCTTCTTTCTCAACTTCTTCAAGTGGAAAGTCCGCTAGGAAGTCAGAAATCGCAGAACCCTTGATGGCCTTTTGTGGTACAAATTTTAAGTCAAACTGAGCAAGGTTGACTATCCATCTTGACAACCTACCATTGAGTGTTGCTTTTTCGAACAAGTATTTGAGAGGATCCATCTTGGACACGACATGTGCTGTATGAGTAAGCATGTAATGCCTTAATTTCTGTGCAGCCCACACAAGTGCGAGACACAACTTCTCAAGTAATGTGTATCGTGTCTTATATCCTTGAAGCTTCTTGCTCAAATAGTAAATTGCATTCTCCTTGCTTTCAATCTCTTGTGCTAGCATTGCTGTAATACCCGAATATTTTATGATTTTATATATAGTTTACTTTTTATTTATTAAATAACTTTCCTATTCTCATATTTTATTTTAGAGTTCGGAAAGTTTTAAAACCTTATTTTAATTTAAATATGACTCTTTATTTTTTTTAAGTGTATATAAACTATCTTAACCCTATTAATATTTGTGCAACCGTGACTCTTATTAAAACTTTATCTTTGCAATTGCTTTCACAGACCTCTTTGTTTCACGCACAACAACTCAAATCTTGGGGATTAAAGTTCTTTTGATGACTTTTGACTTCTTTATTTCGTTTTATATGCAAGTGCATTAGCAAAACTTGAAAAGCAGTATGTGTATGCAGAGAATATTGTTCATGCAAATATGCAATCATGCGTGACCTTAGTTTCATTATTGAAAAATCTTGGAGTATTATTTTTCGAAAGGTAATCACACTCGTCATCTTGGAGTTGTTTGGTTATTGATTATTGTTTGTATTGATTGTACTTTGTATTATTGTGTATAAATTTTATGAATTGTTATTTGTTTGACCCAGATTTATATATATGTGATTAATGTATTGTATTATAAAATTTAATTGTTGTATTGATTGGTCGTGTTATTTTTCTAGGGTTTTAATGTTGTCTCTATTTGGAGTATTGTTTTATCGAGGTTTTAGGGTTTTTAATGTAGAGTATTATTTTTGGGTTGAGATTTGATTAATTTGGGTGCTAGTATTATTACCCTAAGAGTTGAGATATTTATTAAGCGAATTGTTATGTTATTTGGGAATCTGTGCCATTGTTGAGATATACATTATTAGTTGTGAATGATTATTTGATCAAGTATGAGATCAAAAGGTTGAGAAATTATTATTTTGTTCTTGGTTTGAGGCTCGGCGTTATAGACCTTAGTCCTTGGCATGTTGGTAAGGAGATGATAATCATGAGTTTATAATGAGGTACAATCTTTATATTATTTATTTTTCTATGGTCCCCTACAAGGGGAATTGACCCGTATGTGGTCTGGTTCAAGGTGTTTTCTAGTTATTGGGAGTATTCAAGTTTTTATATTTGTTGGTTTGTTATTCGAATTACCCTTGTCCAAGGCTAGGTATAAAACAAAGAGCATAGCACACTTATTGGTTATGAGTTAATTGAGTGAAGGGTTGTATTACATTATTCGAGGTTGAGTTGATAAAGATTATTTTTCAGAGTACAATGTGTAATGTAGTTTCGAACTACATTATTAAATTGAGCTAGTAATATAGATTATTCAATTATTCTTTGTATTCTTATATGTGGTGATTACTCAGCTTTTGCTGACGTGTGTGTTGTTGTTCTACTTGTGTTTGCGGCCATGTCTTTTTCTTATGGTGGCCCTGCGACGATCTATTTTGGAATTTGTCCTTAACGGTGAGCAGACAAGAATGTTTTAGCAGGTTGATCAATTGATCGTAGCTAAAGGAGCTTAAGTGATCGATTAGTATGTTATAATGAGTTTATAAAGTTCTATAAATAGCTCACCTAGTTTATTGGGTTGTAATTTTTGGGATTTTGTAAGCCTTAACACTTGACAAGTTGTCGAGTGTGGCGGTAATACCTCCGATTTAGGTGTATGCTTCCGCAATTTTATTTAAAGATCGTTATTTCCTTTTATTCTTGTGTATTATTAATTAGTAAATCGGGGGTGTTACAATTGCCCCATAGTTTCTCTTGTGACCGTAAGGTAGAGTTGAAGAGGAAAGTCAGGCATTGCTGGTGCTAGCACAGGTGGGTTGGACAGGTACTCTTTGATCTTGTCGAAAGCTTTTTGGCAATCGTCATCCCATGTCACTGGAACATTCTTCTTGAGCTTTTTGAATATAGGTTCGCATATCGCTGTGAGTTTGGATATGAACCTACTTATGTATTGCAATCTTCCAATAAAGCCTCGAATCTCCTTCTCAGACTTGGTTGGTGGCATAGCCATGATTGCTTTAACTTTCGTGGGATCTATTTCAATCCCTCGAGAACTGATCACATAGCCAAGCAATTTGCCTGATGTAACTCCAAATGCACACTTTGCTGGATTTAATCTCATGTTGTACTTGCGGAGTCTCTCAAAGAACTTGCGAAGTGAAATGATGTGGCCTAGGCGATCTTTTGATTTGACGATCATATCATTAACATAGACTTCCACCTCTTTGTGCATTATATCATGTAACAATGCTGTGGCTGCTCTTTGGTAGGTGGCACCCGCGTTTTTCAACCCGAATGGCATTACCGTATAGCAATATGTTCCCCAATGTGTGATGAATGTGGCTTTCTCCATGTCTTCCTCGACCATAAGCACTTGGTTATATCCAGCGTAACCATCCATGAAGGAAAGGAGTGCATGGTTTGCTGTGTTGTCGACCAGAATGTCAATGTGAGGTAGAGGGAACCCATCTTTTGGACTTGCTTTGTTGAGATCCCTGTAATCGATACACATTCTGACCCTTCCATCTTTCTTTGGGACTAGAACCACGTTAGCTATCCATTTCGAATACTTGGACACTTTGATGAAACCTGAAGCTAGTTGCTTTCTGATTTCTTCTTTGATCTTGAGAGCCACATCCGGCTTCATACGACGCAACTTCTGCTTGACGGGCTTCATACCTGGGATGAGTGGTATCGTATGTTGCGCAATATCCCTGTCAATACCTGGCATGTCTTGGTAAGACCAAGCAAATACATCAACAAATTCACTAACTAAGTTAATTAACTCTTTGTGTTCTTCTTGACTTAGTGTTAATCCAATTTTTACTTCTTTGGTAGTTGTATCATTGCAAAAATTGATTGTTTCTGTATCTTCAATAATTGTCGTTTTATTTTCATGTTCTTCCATTGCTTTTATTATTTCTTTGTCATTTTTATCATTAGCAAAGCAATATTGATCAGGGTTAGGGGAATGACACACATCATAAGTAAAGGTACTCATTTCATTGAAATCATTGGTTATTACATCAAGGAAGGCAAGGTCAGCTGCGACCTCGCCAGAATTAGAAAGGGAAGACTCCACAAGAGGCTCAACCCCAGGGGGAACTACAGAAAAGGAATCGATAGCAGAAAGGGGGTCGGCCATAGATCCTAAGGGTTCATTAACAGACTCAAACTCGAACTCGGACCCAGACGATTCAGGTTCATCAAACATGGGGCCTTCGCCAGTGGTTACTTCAAGTTTTTCTCCATTTGGCATTGTAACCTTCACCGTCTTGCTCCATCCTTTCAGAACACCATGAACTGGGGAAATTAACTCCAAAGGATCAAAATCCTTGCTGGAAACAACCTCTTGAATGAGCGCAGAGTCGTCATTGTTGGTGTGCCTAGGTTCATTCTTTTCCAACCCGAAAAGAGGATTAATGCTCATATCATCGGAACCTGGGCTGGTTGGTTCTTCAGTTGTTGAGGAGACATTACCTTCGTCTATGAAGTTACAATCCATGAACACCTCAAAACCTGGTTCACGTTTTCCCTTGTAGATGAGAGGTTCAGGAAATTCGTAGCACGGGAAATCCTCTCCTTCCTTGACGAATTGACCATTGAGCGTGAGGGGATAGGGATTTATAGCCATCTCCTTGTTCTCTTTTCGAGCTGCGTTCTGAGCAACCATCTTTATCACAGCTTGCTTCATATCTTCCTTTGTTGGTATGAATCCCAGGCCAAAGGTGTCCTTCTTTAATGAGCCTGGATGGTCCCAAAGTTCAGCTATCCTCTTTTTGATGCCAAGGGTCATCCCAGGGAAATGCCCTTGTTTCTTCATAATCGCATTGATGTTGTCTTTAGAATAAGGGTGAAACTCAAGGTGGCACTTCTCATCTTCCTCAATCATAAGCACATCTTCTAGAGAAAACCCCCAGAGGTCCTCATCTTCCTCATCATGCTCGACATGAACGATAGGGGTATCAATAACTTGAATACGCATGGGAGAAGCATCAATGGTGATCAGAACTCCTCCAACTACAGCCTTGACTTTCTGGTGCAGTGATGATGGGATCGCCTTCAACTCATGAAGCCAAGGGTGACCTAACAATAGATTGAAAGAAGCCTTGATGTCCACCACCTGAAACTTGGTGCGACGGTCAATGGCTCAAGTAGTGATATTCAACATGATAGTACCCACGGCTTGACGGTGAGTATTATCATAAGCTCGAATCCCCTGAGTAGAGGGAATTAATTCTTCATCTTTTATGCCCAACTTCTTCGTAGTGCGCAACGGGCATACATTGATTGCTGAGCCATTATCAACTAGGCTCACGGGAACATTCATTTGCCTACACACCAAAGTATGGTGTAGGGCTTTGGTATGTTGATCCCCTTCCGGGGGCAAATCCTTGTCAGAAAAGGAAATCAAGTTACTAGGACTTGGCAATTCAGTAGTGAGAAAGCTCACTAGTCCTTGAGGAGTCATGTCACTATCAACTCCTATCTTCACAAGAGAATTCATCATAGCCTTCCGATGCTCATGAGACGTAGCCAACAGCTTCCAAACATTCATTTCCACCTTGGTTTTCTACAATTGTTTGATCACATCGTTGCTTACAGGGTTGATGGGATCAACTATTGGTTGTGCTTGCGGTGGAGGTGTAGGTGGAGTGGGTTGATGTAACCTTCCAGTTCTAGTGAGAACCTTGACTTCAGGGTCCCCCCAAACATCTTCTCCATCTTTCAGATTGACAACGCCAAGAGATGATCAAACTATGTCTTTGAGATAGACGTCTTCATCATCACTATCCGAAATTCCGTTAACTTCTTCAGAGCTTGAAATAAAAACAACTTCCGGTAACGGTTCATCCACAGGTTGGATGAGTGTTGACGGATCAAAGGAGACTTCATCTCCCATGATAGCCAAAGCATCAGAAAGAGGACCTGTTTGAATATTAGGCTTCTTGCCCCCTGGAAGGACAGGAAGTTGATTAGCGTCAATCAAGTCCTAGATCGTATCCTTCAATTTCCAACACTTTTCAGTAGTATGACCTTTGCCTTGATGAAATTTACAATGAGCATTGGGGTCATAGCTAGCAGTTCTATTCTCTGGTCGGGGTTCTGGAAAAGGTCCAATTGGCATAATCAATCCTTGACTGTGCAAGCGATCAAAAGCAGCATCATAAGTCATTCCCAAAGGTGTGTAAACCCTCCTTGGCCTTTGGAATCTCTGAGGGGCAGCATTAAAAGCCAGCACATCATTGATATTGACATTGTTGGTAGCATTATTTGGCTTGAAAGACGAAGAAGAAGGACTGTCATTCTTCTTGTTTTCCCAAGTGTTGTTATTATTGTTGTTGCTACCAGCATTCTTCATCAGTTCATCTTCGATATTGATCCCAATATCGTATACAGCTTGAAAAGTGTTCAGTGGCAGGAATTTCAAGTGTTGCTTATACTTGTGAGTCAGATTTTAAATAAACAAGCAAACCATCTCTTTCTCCTTGGGAGGATCCACCAAGAGTGCAGTTGTTTCCCTCCACCTGCTTAGATAAGTAGTGAAGCCTTCATTCTTCTTCTGTTTGAGAATAGAGAGTTCACGTTCAGAAGTTTTGGTTTGGATGTTACACTTGTAACGGTTCATGAAACTTTCAGTAACGTCCTCCCAAGTTGCAACGTGCTTGGATTCCAGAGAGTAGAACCATTGTTGACAGGCATGCTCTAGGGAAAGAGGGAACACAGTACTCAGGGAGCCTGTCCCTTATGTTCAAAGAAGTGGCAGGTTGTTCTACATACGTAAACTCCTCAGAGATCTTACGCATTTGTTCTCTAATTTTGTCTATCGCAGCTACAGCGACATTGCTTTGATTGTTTTGCTCTACCGTGTGAACCCTGGTAGTGAGTGCTTCCATCATAGCAGATAACTAGTCAATGGCATGGCTAATGTTTTCCATATCTTCCTTAGTGGCCATTGGTTGAATGTAAATGGGAGATGGATTTCGTGGGGATGCTTGTGGTGGTTTTCTTGTAGACCTCTTAGGTTGTTGAGGTAGCGACTCAAACCGTAACAGTCTAGCCCTGCTTCTTGACCAAGTGTTGTGACATTGAAATAAACGCACATTTAATGACTAGACTTATCCTTGACCCATCCGGAAAATAAGAAGGGAAAGAAGAAAAAAGTTTTGAAAACAAAGAAAGCATGTATGGGAGGATACCATCAAACTTACTCCTAAATAAAAAAAACGGAAAAAAAAGACGCAAGACTTTCCTAATGTACGGTCACGAACAAAATAGTGTATGACTCGAGGAAAAGTGTGTGAACTCGACATGACTTGTGAGTGATTAAGTGAGGTTATGGACACGTGTTATGACCGTACAGCTATACATGACACCAAGCTGGACACATAAACCACATACGTACACACAGAACCAAAACGGACTGACGGTACATTTTCCTGAGCACCGTGTCACGGTGCTAACTGTCGTGTCACGGCACTGTTCACCGTGTCACGTCAGACTTGCTGTGACGCGGTGCTCAGTTCCAGGCCTTTTGTGACGTTTTTTCCAGATTTTAATCGATTTTAAGGTCCGTACTAATTACTAAGTGGAAATAAAAACCCTCGGTCATAGATTAGGCCAAAAACAAAATGAACAAACACATGTAGGTTAGTACGAAATAAACCACGTAGCATTTAGTCACGATGGCGCAAAAAGTTCTCAACCTAAGGTCAAGTTCTATGTTCGACTATGGTCAAGCTTTGGGTGTCAAAAGGGTACCATGGTTAAGAGTTTGGACGCGTTAGCAAGGCAGCCTCCCTTGAGGGTGTATGCCAACGGGCGGCTCCGCGAGTTTGTGATGAAATCGAACTCGACTCCATGGTTTGGGTGGATTTAATAACTCGGATGAACCCTTATTGCCATGAGCGTTTTTGGGTTGATAGAGCTGGAATCCCCCGGGGCTAAGACGTATGTAGAACACATATGGTTTTTCAGAAAAATCGAAGGAAGTCGACTGTGAGAAGAGAAAATAGGCCACCGGACTGATTTTAGGACTGCCGTGACACGGCATAAATTCCGTGTCACGGTACAGTATAGCATTAGACGGTACACTGTACCGTGACACGGCAGACTCTGCTGTGACACGGCAGTCAGAAAAATCTGACTGGTGCCCTGTTTTTCTTCAAACGCAATCAAGTTGTTCAATTTTTCTTACGGGACAGATCTAAATTCGACGTTAAAACGTCTATGCTTATGGATAAATGCTAAATTAATCACAGGAATATTTTTCAAGAATCTTTCAAGTCTCATCCACTCATCTCGATTAAATACCGATCACTCAAATCGATAAATAACCAAGAATCCTCCCTAGTGAAATCGCCAAATTGTAGGTGTCGTTCGAAGTGCGCTTACGTTAAAGCATGGTGTGAATATGCTTGGCACTCATAGGAAGTGGGAATTGACATCATGACAAGGGACAACGATTAAGGACAAATAAAGTAGGGAGCCGCCAACAAGTTTTTAAGGAACTTGTAAACCATTCACGGATCATAAAAGGCAACCACGAAAAGGGACAACGATAGGCAAAAACGATTGACCCATGAAGGTTACACCCCATTCATAATCCATGAGATTACTAACTCCATATGGTTCGGAACCACGAAAGGAGGTTCGGGGATGATGGTACGAAGTGAGTCATGAAGTCACATTCGCCCGTATTGGTCTCTACTCGATTCTTATTATGAAAAGTATTCATGTGATCTCAAAGGCATGCAAACAAAATATTCAATTTGCTCCAAACTATTATTTAGCTAAATTGGTTTAATATTAATGCAACATATAATTCTATAATATTGGTGATCACTTCGATTTAATAATAAGATTAAAGGAACCTAAACCGGTTGTCCAAATTATCTTATTAGTCTTGATATTCAATTACATATTCCCTTTAAACATGCAATACGGTGATCAAAAATAATAATAGAATAAACATTAATATTGGAAGAAATATAGCAATAAATCCAAAAATATAAAATCGTTAGGAAAATAATAGAAAAAAAAGGAACATATTCCTTACTTTCATTTTGTTTGCTTGCTACTATAAAAACAATAAACGCGTTAGTAACTTCAAGGAATATTAATAAAACAACAATTAAAATGGAATTAAATTAAATTAAAATAGAATATAATTGATTTGGGGCCAAACCCTCAAACAGTTCTACCTTTCACGCCGTGGTTTAAGGATAGAACCTCGGGTAAAGTACGGACTCCTTGGAGTGCTTAAGGAAGGTATTTTGAAAGAGAGAAGGGTAGGCTAGTGTTTAGGCTAGAGCATAGAAGAGAAATGACAAAATTAATTGATGCCCCGTACATCAGAAATGAGGGGTTATTTATAGGAAACATGTTCTGAAGGAACACACGGAACCCTAAAATGACAGAAACCCTAGAACAGTTTCCCGTGACACGGCAAAATGTACCGTGACACGGTAAACTCCACCGTCAGACGGGAGAGAATCCCGTGACACGGTGAACTTTTGTGTGACGCGGGATATTTTTAGAAAGCGGGGGAAGAAAACGCGTTAGGGTTTACGCGAAAAACACACAGACTGTACCCGTGTCACATCAGGTCTCCCGTGTCACGGGATTCAGTACCGTCAGACGGGAAAGAATCCCGTGTCGCGGGGTTTCTTGTCGTGACACGGGACAGTTTTGTTCTGCTTTTCCGTCTAAATTCATTTTTAACCCTAATTTCATTCAACATTTTAAGTGCCGATTGATAATTTTGGGCCATTTTTTGATTTATTAAAATTGGGCTAAATAAGAAAATAATTGAAAAGAAATAAATAAAAGGTTTGGGCCAAAAATAAATAATAAAACAATAAAATAAAAAAAGGTTTTAGGCTTGAAGAAATCCACCAATAATGCTTTCCATGCTTGAGGAAAACCGACAGATCAATACTTTCCATGCTTGAGGAAAGCCGATAGATGAATACTTTCCATGCTTGAGGATAGCCGATATATGATTACTTTCCATGCTTGAGGAAAGTCGATGAATGAATACTTTCCATGCTTGAGGAAAGTCGATGAATGAAATAATCGTTGACTTCTTCGTGTTGAGAGGTGACAACGGCCGACAATTTTCCATGCTTGAGGAAAAATTTATCTATTGAAATTACAAGTCTCTTTGTATTGAGAACCTTGCGCCGGAATAATAGTGGTTCGATTGTCCCCGAACGTGGGCCATATATGATTTACCTTGAAGTCAACTTTTCGATCGTATTAGGTGTTAGAAATGTCGAAAAATAGACTTTGACGCTTGCTAGGGGTAAAATGGTAATTTTGGTCCCCTTTAAATATCAATTAGAACCTTCGGCACTTTTTCCGTGAGAAAATAACTGTCCAAAAGCCTCGAAAAATCATTCAAATTGGTCAAAAATGCTAGGAATATTCGCTGCCCATGCTTCAGAACTACCGTGCCATGTGGCATATTGCCGTGACACGGTATGTCTCCCCGTCAGACACAATCAAACAAAGCTTTTTGAATCAAATGAAAGTCAAATGCATTCAACAAAGATTATTGAGTCAAATGAAAGTCAAACACATTCAAACAAACCTTTTTGAATCAAATGAAAGTCAAATGAATTCAACAAAGCTTTTTAACTCAAATTAAAGTCAAACACATTCAAACAAAGCTTTTTGAATCAAATGAAAGTCAAGTGCATTCAAGAAAGATAATTGAGTCAAATGAAAGTCAAACACATTCATACAAAGCTTTTTGAATCAAATGAAAGTCAAATGCATAAATGCATTCAACAAAGTTAATTGAGTCAAATGAAAGTCAAACACATTCAAACAAAGCTTTTTGAATCAAATGAAAGTCAAACACATTATACATAGCTAATTGAGTCAAATGAAAGTCAAACACATTATACAAAGATAACTGAGTCAAATGAAAGTCAAATGCATTCTACAAAGCTAATTGAGTCAAATGAAAATCAAACACAATCAAAGAAAGCTTTTAGAGTCAAATGAAAGTCAAATGCATTCAACAAAGCTAATTGAGTCAAATGAATGTTAAACACATTCAAACAAAGCATTTTGAATCAATTGAAAATCAAATGCTGACGTGGGGAAAACTAGGTCGTTGGGATAATCTTCCCTAAGCCAAACAAAATTTATAAACACTCAACAAACCTAAATACAAGTATAGAGGTAAGTTAAGGGTCGAACCCAAAGGAACGGTAATGCCTAAGTGCTTCCAATTATATGCCTAAGCTAGGTCGAAGACAAGAGATAAAATGTGACTCTAACAAGTACTAAAACGAAGAAACCAAACAAATATAAGAGGTAGGGATTAGGATTCACTTATAATAGCAATGAACAATGCAAATTGGAGTGGAAAGTCGACTAAGTCAAGCAATGTGAGGGAAAATCAATCATGCAACCAAAAGAGCATGTCAAGCTATTCTCCTAGAGGTCTAACTAGCGTCAACTACGATAAACTCTAGCTAGGAAACATCACAAGACACCTCAATCGTGTAAATGCAAGCCACAAATCAATGGTCCGTATCAATGTGAACTTACAATGCAATCTAGTGTGAATAACTAGGGTGATCAAGCCTAAATCAAACACACACATGCCCATAATCAATGAACCAATTTAATCACATCATCAACTCCATCAAAATCCCCAATCTACATCAATTTATTACATAATACAAGCTTCACCAAATCCCTAACCAAACAACTACTCTAGCAACATCATCAAATCAATCAACAACTAAAGAAATCAACAATCTACAATCAAAGAATCAACAATTAAAGATGAACAAAAACTCTAATCAAACATCAATCATCAAATCATCAAAATCTAATCAAAATCACACAATCTAAACATGAATACTAAACAAAACAATAAATGAGATAGAGTTTAGAAATGCTCATTGATAATAGAGTAGATCTCCAATACAATTGTCACCATTGGATCTTCAATCTCTCAATCACCATTGAAATTCTTCACTTTCTCTCTCTAAAATATACTCCTAAAACTAACCCCTAAATCTAGAGAGAGAAGCTCTCAACTAAGCTAAGAATATGATCTAATTCTATTATGAATCTTCTTACAAAAATTGGGTTCAAATAGGTATAAGAAGAGAGAGAAAATCGTCGAAATTCGATTGAAAAAGACCCACGTTGGTGCGGCCACACAACAGGGGGTGTGCGCCCGCACCACCATGGTGTGCGGCCGCACATCCCTCGTGTGCGCCCGCACATTTTGCGCGTGCGGCCGCACTCAGCTGGGTTTCTTCGAATCTTCAACTCTTCAAGCTCAAGGGGTGCACACATGATTTATGATGGTGATGGAGGACAAGGTAGGCAGTAGCTAAGGCTTAATATTGAGGGCACACACTTCCTTTGAAGGGAGCACAAGAGAAGAGCCAAGAATTGGAACTTCCACTTCTTTACATCTTGAGCTTCCCAAACTCCATGAACTTGATCCTAAAGCTTCTTCCACCATAATGGATCACCAAAATCACGACCCGAACCTCGTCCAATACCTACAACCACGAAAATAGAGCAAATAAAGAAGAAAAGACTAGAAAACCAACGAAAAGCACAAAAGCTACAAAATAAGAGAAGAAAGGTAAAACTAAGCAACAAAGCATAAAACTAAGCACTTATTAAGCATGAAAGCTATGAAAAGAGAATAGAAATGACCTAAATGCTCGTCAAATGTGTGCCATTTATGACACACATCAAATGCATTCAACAAAGATAATTGAGTCAAATGAAAGTCAAACACATTTAAACAAAGCTTTTTGAATCAAATGAAAGTAAAATGCATTCAACAAAGCTAATTGAGTCAAATGAAAGTCAAACACATTCAAACAAAGATTTTGGAATTAAATTAAAGTGAAATGCAATTAACAAAGCTAATTGAGTGGAATCAAATTAAAGTCAAACACATTCATACAAAGCTAAATGAGTCAAATGAAAGTCAAATGCATTCTACACAGCTAATTCAAATGAAATTCAAACACATTCAAACAAAGCTTTTTAACTCAAAGGAAAGTCAAATGCATTCAATAAAGCTAATTGAGTCAAATTAAAATCAAATACATTCATACAATGCTTTTCGAATCAAATGAAAGTCTAATGCATTTAACAAAGATAATTTATTCAAATGTTAGTCAAACACATTTTAACAAAGCTTTTTGAATCAAATAAAACTCAAATGCATTCAACGAAGCTTTTTAACTCAAATGAAAGTCAAACACATTTTACAAAGCTTTTAGAATCAAATGAAAGTAAACACATTCATACAAAGCTAATTGAGTCAAATCAAAGTCAAATGCATTCAAACAATGCTTTTTAAATAAAATGAAAATCAAATGCATTCAAAAAAGCTAATTGTGTCAAATGAAAATCAAACACATTTAAACGATGCTTTATGAATCAAATGAAAGTCAAATCCATTCAGCAAAGCTAATTAAGTCAAATTAAAGTTAAACACATTCAAACGAAGCTTTGCGTATCAAATGAAAATAAAATGCATTCAACAAAGCTAATAGAGTCAAATGAAAGTCAAACACATTCAAACAAAGCTTTTTGAATTAAAGGAAAGTGAAATGCAATTAACAAAGCTAATTGAGTCAAATGAAAGTCAAACACATTCATACAAAGCTAATTAAGTAAAATGAAAGTCAAACACATTCATACAAAGCTTTTTGAATCAAATGAAAGTCAAATGCATTCGACAAAGATAATTGAGTCAAATGAAAGTCAAACACATTCAAACAAAGCTTTTTGAATTAAATGAAAGTGAAATGCAATTAACATAGCTAATTAAGTCAAATGAAAGTCAAAAACATTCATATAAAGTTAATTGATTCAACTAAAAGTAAAACGCATTCTGCAAAGAAAATTGAGTCAAATGAAAGTCAAACATATTCAAACAAAGCTTTTTGAATTAAATGAAAGTCAAATGCATTCCTACAAAGTTAATTGAGTCAAATGAAAGTCTAACACATTCAAACAATGCTTTTTTAATCAAATAAAAGTCAAATGCATTCAACTAAGCTAATTGAGTCAAATGAAAGTCAAATCCATTCAACAAAGCTTTTTGAATCTAATGAAAGTCAAAAACATTCAAACAAAACATTTAAAATAAAATGAATGCCAAATGCGTTCAACGAAGCTAATTGAGTCAAATGAAAGTCAAACACTTTGAATCACTTGAAATTCCAATGCATTCATTAAACCTTATTGAGTCAAATGAAATTCAAACTCATTCAATAAAGCTTTTTTTATCAGATGAAAGTTAAACTCATTAAAACAAAGATTTTTTAATCAAATGAAAGTTAAATTTATTCAACCAAGTTAATTGAGTTAAATGAAAGTCAAACACATTCAAATAAAGCTTTATAAATCAAATGAAAGTCAAATGCATTCAACAAATCTAGTTGAGTCAAATGAAAGTCAAACACATTATAACAAAGCTTTTTGAATTAAACGAAAGTTAAATGCATTCAACAAAGCTTTATGACTTAAACGAATGTTTAACACATTCAAACAAAGCTTTTTTAATCAAATTAAAGTCAAATGCATTCAACACAGCTAATTGAGTCAATTGAAAGTCAAACACATTCAAACAACACTTTTTGAATCAAAGAAAGTCAAATGCATTCAATAAAGCTAATTGAGTCAAATGAAAGTCAAACACATTCAAACAAAGCTTTTTGAATCAAATGAAAGTCAAACACAATCAAACAAAGCTTTTTGAATTCAATGACAGTGAAATGCAATTAACAAAGCTAATTGAGTCAAATGAAAGTCAATCATATTCATATAAAGCTAATTGAGTCAAATGAAAGTCAAATGCATTCTACAAAGCTAATTGAGTCAAAAGAAAGTCAAACACATTCAAACAAAGCTTTTTGAATCAAATGAAAGTCAAATGTATTCAACAAAGCTAATTGAGTCTAATGAAAGTCAAACACATTCAAACAAAGCTTTTTGTATCAAATATAAGTAAAATGCATTCAACAAAGCTAATTGAGTCAAATGAAAGTCAAACACATTCAAACAATTGTTTTTGAATTAAATAAAATTCAAATGCATTTAACAAAGCTAATTGAGTCAAATGAAAGTCAAACACATTCAAACGAAGCTTTTTGAATCAAATGAAAGTAAAATGCATTCAACAAATCTAATTGAGTCAAATAAAAGTGAAATACATTCAAAGAAAGCTTGTTGAATCAAATGAAAGTTAAATGCAGTTAACAAAGCTAATTGAGTCATATGAAAGTCAAACATATTATACAAAGCTAATTGAGTCAAATGAAAGTTAAATGCAATTAACAAAGCTAATTGAGTCAAATGAAAGTTAAATGCAATTAACAAAGCAAATTGAGTCTAATGGCAGCACTGCCACAACACTACAGGAGCATTGCCATAGCAGCGCAACAGAGCAGCAGCAGCAGCAGCTCAATGCCGCTGCACTGTCGCAACAGATCAGCTGCATTGTAACAGCACTACAGCAGCCGCAGTGCCGCAGCACAGCAGCAGCACTACCGCAACATAGCAGCTGCACTACCGCAGCACTGCAGCAACACTTCCACAGCACAGCAGCAGCACTGCCGAAGCAGAGCAGCAGCAGCACTGCCGAAGCAGAGCAGCAGCAGCACTGCCGAAGTAGAGCAGCAGCAGCACTGGCAAAGCAGGGAAGCAGCACCGCCGCAGCAGCACCGCCGCAGCAGCACCCCTTTGTTAAAAGGAAAAAAAACGGATCCTTTATTTTCCACTAATTAGATCATTCTTACCATTAATTGATAGATTACACTACTACTAATTTGGGGATCACAACCTTTCTGTGAATAACTAATAAAATATCAAATATCAAGTTATAAATCATTCTGTAAATGACAAACCAATTCAATCTTAATTTGTTTGGTTGATTTAGATCCTTGGCATTGGATTGGCATTTCTTTCCCAATCCTCTTTCTATTTAACGAATATTGGGCACACTTCTTTTTGAAGGTATAAGTTGCTCTAATAGCTGCAAGTCGTTTCCTAATGCTTGGGTGACACCATTTAGCACGATAACCTTTTGTTGTGAACATCTTACTCACCACATTAGAAAGACGTCTAGAACATTTTTGCTGCCATCCTTTCTTTACCATTTTTGCCATTAAAGGATCCCACGAGAAATTAGACTTTTGAGCAATGATGCACCACTTGTTAGTTATATATAATTTATTAAAGGAAAAATTAATTTTGAATTTTAAAAATTATCAAGTTTCATAATGAAAAATACCTTAAAGGCTTTCAACCGAATTGCTTTTGCTTCTTTCCGAACCATAGCCCAGTAAATCCATGGCCCCATAAAATAAGTCTTATATGAAGTTTGAAGTTTCAACAACAAATATATATATATATATGTATATATATATATATGTAAATATATATATATGTATATATATATATATATGTACATATACATGTAGATATGTACATGTATATGTATACATACATATATGTACATATATACATACATATATGTACATATATACATACATATATATACATATATACATACATATATATACCAACTCAATTGTACTTCCTCCGTTTCTATTTAGTTGACGCATTTGATTTAGGCACATATATTAAGGAGAGGAGAGAGAGTGATAGAGAATGAAAAGGCAAGTGGGGTAGCTTGTAAATGCAAGGTAAAAAATTTACCTAAAAAGTAGACGTGTCAACTGAAAAGAAACTTCCTAAAAAGGAATACGTGTCAACTAAAAAAAACGGAGGTAGTATTAACTAAGGTTACTCACCGTCCCTCAGTTTTGTGCAATACTTGAGAAGCATCTGGATTACCTGTGTCATCAGGAAACTCTACTTCCTCTTCATTTTTTTTATAGCCAGCACCATCTACATCATCAATTTCCATCTCCTCTTGATCCCTATATAGTTCTTCCATATGAGAATTATTATTCATTTCACCATGTGATGGTGTTTGTTGAGAAGAAAGTTGTGATGAAACATTAGGTTGGCGCCTAATGATTGGACCCCTCCTATTAATGAGCGTCATTTATGGCGCTCAAAAGAATAAGATTTAGGTTCTTTTTCTCTATTTTCTTTCATTATTTTCCTATATTTTTCTTAGTTTTATTTGGTTTTCCATTTTAATAACTCATTTTGAGTTTTGTCTAGTTTTTATGTGTTTTTCTTTATTTTAGTCCTTAATTCGTAGTTTTAGTTTTATTTCCTTTATATTCTATTTTACTTTATTTATTTTTATTTTATGATGTCCCGATCCTTTCCTCGTGTTTTTTTTGTTGTAGGTGTTTTCGGGTCCTTGGTCGATCGAGTTCAACGTCCGAGAATTAAGTCAAGTTGGTGCCTTTGAGCCAACCCCTGCTGCCAGCCTAACCTACACCACCCATTTTCTTAACCTACACCACAACTGCAATTCAACAACAACCTCACCATCTCCCCTGCTCCAATTCTCCTTCTTCCCCTGCTTCCATCTTCTCACTCACAAGTCACACCATCACCAACAGCAACAAAAACAACACCAATCAGCCACGTAACAACCACCAGCCTCCCAATCTCAATCACACACACCAACACCCCGCAATTCCAATCAACCACGTAACTCACAGCAACACTAATCCCCTGCTACCTCATGCAACTCCCTTACCACCTCCAATTAACCACCACTCAGCCACCGAAACAACCATCAATCTCCACCACCAGCCACGCACCGCACTCTACCCCACATCACACAAACCAGCCACGCAACTCCCATATTTCTACCACAACCACCACCAATCGCAGCCCTCACCCAACTTACAACTCACGCACTCCACCACATAAACCTCACACAAATCCGCCGCAGCCTCTACACCAGCCACCTGGTAGCCGCAACCAACACTAGCACCACCAATCAGAATAGCAGCCCCTGCTGCCCTTGCTCAGCCACCACTCCCGCAACCTCCTTTAATTCCCCTAATTCAATTGAAATTCCCCCAGGACGCGGGTGTTAGAGGAGCGGATGCGGGCTCGATGTCATAAATCAGGCAGTAAGTAGCCGCGGTTGTCCCGATGTCTTCCCGCGGACGCGGTGGCTCTGGAGAGGGCGCGGTTTAGACCACCGCGGGCGCGGCTTTCTAGGTTCGATTTGAACCCATATCACGAGCTTCTCACGTGAGAATTAATAAGATCGAGTGGTCAAGATTATTTGCTAAATAAAATTGCTAATGGTGCTGATTTGATGATGAAGATTTGCGAGGGATGTGACGTGGGGAAAACTATGTCATTGAACTAATCCTCCCTACGGTCAAACAAATTTATAATCACTCAACTACCTAAATACAAATATAAAGGTAAGTCAAGGGTCGAACCACTAGGAACGGTTATGTTCAAGTATTTCTAATTTGCGCCTAAGCTAGGTCGAAGTCTAAGGTGAAAGGTAACGCTATTCTACTTCCTAAATCAAAAACCAAACAAATGAAACACTAGGGAATGGGGATCAACATGCATTCATGATAACCAAGGTAATTAGGGAGTCAAGCAATCCAAGCTATGCAAAGACAAATAGTAGGAGCAATTAGGGGCATTCAACTAATCATCCTCACACTCTCTAACATAGATTTCTCTAGTGCTAAACAATATGAAGAAACATAATCAAATACTCAACTAATTATGAGCAAATCGATATCAAGTGGTCATCTCAATAAATTCAATCATGTAATCAATGCTAGCAATCATGGTTAGCTACTCCAATTAAACTTATGCAACATCCAAACCTCTGTGAATCAATTTAATCACAACACAAGAAATACTCAAATTCCCAAATCAATCTCAATCCATCAATCACACATGTTTACCCACCCCTAGCAAGTAAACTACTGAAGAATCATCATCATCAAATCTACTATCAAATTTATATAGAGAACAAGAATCAACAAAATATCAAGAACAATTACTCTAATCAAACATCAAATATCAAAATCAAACCAAACAAACATCAAATTAAACAAAGCAATTAAATGAGATAGAGTTTAGAAATGCTCATTGATAATAGAGAAAATCTCAAACACAATTGTCACACTTGCATCTTCAATATCTCAATCACCATTGAAATATCTCACTTTCTCTCTCTAAAACTACTCCTAAAATAGCCTAATCTAGAGAGAGAAACTCTCAACCTAAGAGAGAGAAAAACTAAGCTAAGCTAAAATCAGAAAAATAGAATAATAGTTGGTCCCTAATTATCCCCAATAATGGGTATTTAAACTAAGCTAAGAAAAAATAATAAAAGAAAGAAAATAAAATAATAAAACTAAGAAAAAGGAAAATAAAAATAAGAAAGGAAAATAAACTAAGAAAAGAGAAATAAGAAAGAGAAATAAAAATAAAAAGGAAAAGGAAAACAAAATAAATAAATAAAAGGAAAAGAAAATGAAAATAAATCCCACCCAAAACCAAAAGATCAGACCCCCTAAACTATCCCCTTCTTCCTCGATTAATTGGCTGCTCGTCCTCATTGAAGCTCATCATATCACCACCGTCCATCGACCATCATCAACGCCACTCATCTTCATCATCTATCATCAAGCATCAATCAAGGCCGTTGGATTTACATTATAGTCACGTGAGGAGCTTTTGATACGGTTCAAATTGAACCCACAAAGCCGCGCCCGCGGTGGTCTAAGCCGCGCCTTCTCCATAGCCACCGCGTCCGCGGGAAGGCCTCAGGACAACCGCGGCTACTTACTGCCTGATTTGTGACATCGAGCCCGCGTCCGCTCCTCTCACACTCGCGTCCTCGGGGAATTTCAATTGAATTAGGGGAAATGAAGGAGGTTGCGAGAGTGGTGGCCGAAATTAGTGAAGGATAAAAGGGCAGCATAGGTTGCTAGCTGCGGGTTTGAAAGTGGTGAAGGTGGCTGGTTGTGTTGCTGCAGTTGGTGGCGTGATGGTAGCGGATTTAGGCTGGTGCGAAGGTGGTAATTGGTGGTGGCAGGTGCTGGCGGTTTGGGCTGGTGGTTTCGGTGATGATTGGAGCTGGAAGCTGCGGCTGGTGGTTGGGCAGAAATGGAGGAGCAGGGGAGATGTGGTGCGTGGCTGTTGCGTTGGCTGGGAGCAAGGGAAGTAAAAGGTGTGGTGGTTGGTTAGTGCTGGCGGGATTTTTGTGGCTGATTTGTGTTTGCTGGTGGTGGAGTGTGCGTGAGAGGGGGCAGCAGCTGTGGCATTTGAATGGAGGTGATTGGAGTGGAGAAGTAGATTGTGGTGTAGGTGGTAATTAGGGGTTTGAGTGAAGATGGCTGCTGTGCGAGGCATCTTGGGGCAGCGGACTTGGTCTCGGGGCTGCTGCCTTGGGACTCGTGCTTCCGAAATTAGCTTGATTGGCGTTACTTTGCATGCTTGGCTTCCCTATTTGGCTCTGTTAATTTCCTTGAATGCACATGAGCTTCTTCCTTGATAATTAAATCCCGAGAAGCTCGACATACCTACAAAACAAGTCAAACAAACGGAGAGGCGAGGGAATTAGCCGAGAAATGAGTAAAATAATAACAAAAACATTAAAAGTGCGCATTTCTCTAAAATAATACAAAAGCACGCAAATCAAGATTTATTACGTAAAAACACGAAATAAAAGGCTAAAAATATGCATAAAAATATAAAGAAAACATAGCCTAAAGGTGCCATAAATGGCACGGATCAAATTACCCGAAGCTAAACTTTTGCTCGTCCTCGAGCAAAACAAAATCCAACCCAAGGAAAAAAGGTTACATTATTCAAGCAAATAAAGAAACAAGAGAACTAGAGAAGATGGGAATATACACTAACTCACTTTCGTAGGAATCACGGTCAATTTTAGCAACTAAAGACAAGCCATTTAAACCCCTAGATCGCCCTAGAGGACGAGTGATGCTCTCGTAAGGGTATCCTAAGAGTTTACCCATAACTCTCATAATAATACAGACAAGGCAAAGCATGAAAAACAAAACAAAATACAAGAAAAGCAAACAAATGTTCATGATAGGACTTTTGCAGATGCACAAGCACAAAAGGATGCAAATCTTTCTAAACAAGTAAGGGAGTGCACGCTATAAGATACCTAAGGTTGATTGAAACATAAATATGCTAAGCATAGGAACTAGCTTTCAGAATCCACTTTCATCCCAAACGATCTTACCGCGTCCTTCCTAATAGCTTCAAATCGACCTCTAATGAGCATCCCAATGATTCCACGAAGGAACCGGAAAAAGAGAATTTTTAGGCTACTCGACATCTTGACTTTTGCATTCCCTCTCCCTATTTCTAAAACTCACATTCCTCTCCACCGATGAATGACTCAACCATTTAGGTCAAAAGGTCTTTCCCAAAGGTTGTAACGTAAGGCAATAAGGGTGAAGGTAGGCTAAAAATTTGAAATTTGGTGGTTTTCCTAAAAGTGAAGCAAAGAACGGCCAATTCTTAGAATCACAATCAAGTAGACACCAATCCAAACAAAAATACTCACACCCCCAAGCTTATTCAAAGCTATAAATCACAAACATATACACAAAAAGCGTGAGAACGCTTCCCCCCAAGCTTAAATGGAGCATTGTCCTCAATGCTAAAAGAGGGAGAAAACTCACATCAAAATATTTTTTTGAATTTTTTCATTTTTCACTTTTTTTTTCTTTTTTTTTTAGTGCTTTGTCCTCGCCTCTTTCTACTTTGGACGGCTTTTTTTAATTTTGCACTTATTTGTCCTTGCCTTTTATAATGTAGGACGGCTTTTACTCATACTCATATGCCATTATTCACAAAGAAGATATAACACAATCTTGCTTTCATAAGAACCAAAAATTTCAACTTCTCCATCACAAACTCCATCAAGAATGATCAATTGCTTCACAAAAACCAAGAAAAGAAAGAAAATGAAACAAAAGGCCAAAGATCTAAAAATGTGGCTTGAAAAGAAGGGATAAGGCTCAAATGGTTGCAAGAAGGCAAATGTAAACCCAAAAATAAAGAAAATGAATAAAACTATCCTAAAAATGAAAAATACCACCCCGAAAAAGGTGCCTTTTTCCTCCCTAAATGGTTCGGTCTCGGATTCAAGATCTATGAGTCAAGTTTCAAGATTAGGTTTGCAAAAAGTCAAGGATCCATGCCGCTCATACAAGTATAGGTAGAAGGCTTGAAAAACAAAGAACTCACACGGATGTAGCAAAAACTCACTATTGGCGTCAAATCGACTATAGGAAGCAACTACCAAACATGCCACAATCAAGTAGAATCGGGCTTCATGTTCCTATTAGTTCTAACCAACTACCTTAGCATGGTTTATCCTAGAATCAACCAAGCGTACTCTCAAACCGTGCACACCATTACCATTTAGGAAGAAAAGCATTCAATTATACAAGTCCAAATGTTATTATGTCCAAAGCAAGAACAAAACAAAACACATTGCAAATTTACCTTGATAGAAACAAAGATCTTTTTGGAGTTTTTCAAAATATAAGAAACATGGAAACGCATATACAAAGGTGTGTAGCATATATGAATCAACATCCCACCAAACATGATAGAATACCCTCCCCCAAGCTTGAATGAGACATTACACTCAAACATAAATCAAACAATCCAAGGGATGGGAAAACAAGGAGATCAATCTAATCAAACCAACATATGTCGAACAAGTCATCATCCACTAGAGAAAGAGCAAGGAAGGATATTACCGGATATTAGGTGGGTGTAAATACCCGCAAATGACCCAATTTTACCCTTTCAAGGCTAACAACCTCTAGTATCAAATTTGTCTTCCTTATGCTAGCAAAAATAGGAGTCAACCTTCCTTGATTCTAGATCCATATTGAAGCACCAAAGTATATCAAGTCATGTACCTAGTAAAAGGCACACAAACATTTCCATGAGATAAAATCTATTCTAAAAAGAAAATAAAATGAAAGCAATAAACCACGGGTTACTTCCCGAGAAAGGCTTGCTTAAGGTCCATGCTTGACCGCTCTAGAAAATAATAATTCAACGCACGCAAGAGCTTGTCAAATGCACTACTACACATTTCATAAGAGAGAATGTAGGCAAATGATGGAAGAAAAACGTGCAACAAGATCATTGCACGCAAGTGAGAAGGGAGGTGCCAAAAGAAAGAAGAAGAAGGATCAAAAGGAAAAACAAGAAAATAAGAAGAAGAAGAAGAAGAAGAAGGGGGAATAAAAGAATGGAAAGAAAAAGAAAAAGGCAAATCCTCCTCACTAAAATATTTTTGGGTAGCACCATCACCCTTTTCCTCAACAATAGACGAATGAGGGACATTAAGATCATCATAGACAAGGGAGTCCCCAATAGGCTTACCAACAAAGGAAGGGAGAAAAATAGGGCAATAGGGGATGTGGTCAAACTTTTGAGAGAAAGGGGTATGAGAGATAGGTAAAGGGTTCGCGACTCCCACAACACAAGGTCTCTCATCGCCAATGAGGGGATGAAAATCAATCATAGAATCCTCAAATAAAATGCTCTCACAATCGACATCTCCCTCAAGCTCAAACACTCCAAAGGAATCAACCTCATCCTTCTTTGCACCACAATAAACAACTTTTCCTTCCAGAAACTCAAAACCCAAGTCCTCAAAACTGTGCATGAATGGATGCAAATATAACTCAAAATCATCTCTCTCCCATGAAGCATCATCAATGAACTCACTTAGAAGGCTATGGGTTTTCATTTGACTCTCCATAAACACATTGGACATAACCTCAAACAAGTCCAAACACTCATGGATAGCAGAGTCACATTCATACACTTGAGGCTCATCATAATCAACCAAGGAAGAGGAGTTTAGATTCAAAAAATCATCATAATCATCATCACTCTCAACTCCCTTTCCTTCACTCCTATGCTCAACAATAGGATCCTCACACACTCTTGGTTGTTCAAAATGATCTTCATCATCCTCAACACACACACTAAATTGGGATTTTTCACAAATAAGCATCAAGGATGACAATTGGCCTTCTAACTCTTCTTTTCTTTTCTTTCCCTCCTCAAGACGCTCCTCATTGTTTTTCATTATCTCTAATTGACCTCTCATAGAATTAAGAATCATCTCCTTACTAGGCCCAAACTCATTATCAAGCTCAATGTGCCTAATTTGAGATTCAAATATATCAACAAGAGATTCAAAAGATGTAGAAGGTTGAGGCTCAACAAGAGGAGAAGAAATACAACCAAGATTGGAAGAATCAACATTAAGATCATGAGCATATACATCACATTGGGGAGTGGGGGCACAATCTAACACATGAGATTCATCATCAAGGGAACGAAGCACATCACGAGAAGGCATGGTAAATAATGAAGAATATTGAAACACACCATTAGCATCAACTTGAGCATGTACTTCTTCATTATGAACAAAAGGGGAAATAGAGTTGAAATCATGTGTTCTAGGTTCACCAATAGGATCATGTGACAAATCATGGGAATTCATGCTAATATTAGAAGAATCAACACATTGCATATCAATATTAGGATCATGATTACCCCTATTATAAACATCCCTAGCAAACCAAACATAGAAATCCCAAGCATAATCAATTTACAATGCTCTAAATTCACCATTATACATGCATTCAACTTCTTCCCTAGTTTGCTCATTCAAACCAAAATAACAAATCTCACAAGCTTCCCAAAGACTACAACAATTACAATCAAGAAATCCCTCTAGTCTATTAAAATATTCACAAAAGGGCTCATTGTCAAATTGAGGAAATGAGAGACATGCCATTTTTATAAAGCAAACAAAAAGAAATAAAAGAGAAGTATACACAAAGACCTAGACTCAAGCAATTAAAAACACACAAACATAGACACCGTTCCCCGGCAACGGCGTCATTTTGACGTGGGGAAAACTATGTCGTTGAACTAATCCTCCCTACAGTCAAACAAATTTATAATCACTCAACTACCTAAATACAAGTATAGAGGTAAGTCAAGGGTCGAACCACTAGGAACGGTTATGTTCAAGTATTTCTAATTTACGCCTAAGCTAGGTCGAAGTCTAAGGTGAAAGGTAACGCTATTCTACTTCCTAAATCAAAAACCAAACAAATGAAACAGTAGGGAATGGGGATCAACATGCATTCATGATAACCAAGGTAATTAGGGAGTCAAGCAATCCAAGCTATGCAAAGACAAATAGTAGGAGCAATTAGGGGCATTCAACTAATCATCCTCACACTCTCTAACATAGATTTCTCTAGTGCTAAACAATATGAAGAAACATAATCAAATACTCAACTAATTATGATCAAATCGATATCAAGTGGTCATGTCAATCAATTCAATCATGCAATCAATGCTAGCAATCATGGTTAGCTACTCCAATCAAACTTATGCAACATGCAAACCTCTATGAATCAATTTAATCACAACACAAGAAATACTCAAATTCCCAAATCAATCTCAATCCATCAATCACACATGTTTACCCACCCCTAGCAAGTAAACTACTCAAGAATCATCATCATCAAATCTACTATCAACTATATATAGAGAACAAGAATCAACAAAATATCAAGAACAATTACTCTAATCAAACATCAAATATCAAAATCAAACCAAACAAACATCAAATTAAACAAAGCAATTAAATGAGATAGAGTTTAGAAATGCTCATTGATAATAGAGAAAATCTCAAACATAATTGTCACACTTGCATCTTCAATATCTCAATCACCATTGAAATCTCTCACTTTCTCTCTCTAAAACTACTCCTAAAATAGCCTAATCTAGAGAGATAAGCTCTCAACCTAAGAGAGAGAAAAACAAAGCTAAGCTAAAATCAGAAAAATAGAATAGTTGGTCCCTAATTATCCCCAAAAATGGGTATTTAAACTAAGCTAAGAAAAAATAATAAAAGAAAGAAAATAAAATAATAAAACTAAAAAAAAGGAAAATAAAAATAAGAAAGGAAAATAAACTAAGAAAAGAGCAATAAGAAAAGAGAAATAAAAATAAAAAGGAAAAGGAAAAGAAAATAAATAAATAAAAGGAAAAGAAAATGAAAATAAATCCCACCCAAAACCAAAAGATCAGACCCCCTCAACTATCCCCTTCTTCCTCGATTAATTGGCTGCTCGTCCTCATTGAAGCTCATCACATCACCACCGTCCATCGACCATCATCAACGCCACTCATCTTCATCATCTATCATTAAGCATCAATCAAGGCCGTTGGATTTTCATTATAGTCACGTGAGGAGCTTGTGATACGGTTCAAATTGAACCCACAAAGCCGCGCCCGCGGTGGTCTAAGCCGCGCCTTCTCCATAGCCACCGCGTCCGCGGGAAGACCTCGGGACAACCGCGGCTACTTACTACCTGATTTGTGACATCAAGCCCGCGTCCGCTCCTCTCACACCCGCGTCCTCGGGGAATTTCAATTGAATTGGGGGAAATGAAGGAGGTTGCGAGAGTGGTGGCCGAAATTGGTGAGGGATAAAAGGGCAGCAGTGGTTGCTAGCTGCGGGTTTGAAAGTGGTGAAGGTGGCTGGTTGTGTTGCTGCAGTTGGTGGCGTGATAGTTGCGGATTTAGGCTGGTGCGAAGGTGGTAATTGGTGGTGGCAGGTGCTGGCGGTTTGGGCTGGTGGTTTCGGTGATTATTGGAGCTGGAAGCTGCGGCTGGTGGTTGGGCAAAAATGGAGGAGTAGGGGAGATGTGGTGCGTGGCTGTTGCGTTGGCTGGGAGCAGGGGAAATAAAAGGTGTGGTGGTTGGTTAGTGCTGGCGGGATTTTGGTGGCTGATTTGCGTTTGCTGGTGGTGGAGTGTGCGTGAGAGGGGGCAGCAGCTGTGGCATTTGAATAGAGGTGATTGGAGTGGAGAAGTAGATTGTGGTGTAGGTGGTAATTGGGGGTTTGAGTGAAGATGGTTGCTGTGCGAGGCATCTTGGGGCAGCGGCCTTGGGCTCGGGGCTGCTGCTTTGGGACTCGTGCTTCCGAAATTAGCTTGGCTTCCCTATTTGGCTCCTTTAATTTCCTTGAATGCACATGAGCTTCTTCCTTGATAATTAAATCCCGAGAAGCTCGACATACCTACAAAACAAGTCAAACAAACGGAGAGGCGAGGGAAATAGCCGAGAAATGAGTAAAATAATAAGAAAAACATTAAAAGTGCGCATTGCTCTAAAATAATACAAAAGCACGCAAATCAAGATTTATTACGTAAAAACATGAAATAAAAGGCTAAAAATATGCATTAAAATATAAAGAAAACATAGCCTAAAGGTGCCATAAATGGCACGGATCAGTATGATGGTGGTGTGATGAAATTCAGAGCAGCCACGAAAGGAGAAGGAGGGGAATTAAGAGGGTCTGATTATTTTGGTTTTGGGTGGGATTTGTTTTCTTTTTCTTTTCTTTTTATTTTTATTTATTTATTTATTTATTTTTACTTTTCCTTTTCCTTTTATTTTTATTTCTCTTTTCTTAGTTTTTTTTCCTTTCTTATTTTTATTTTCCTTTTCCTAGTTTATTTATTTTATTTTCCTTCTTTTATTATTTTCTTAGCTTAGTTTAAATACCCATTTTTGGGGATAATTAGAAACCAACTATTATTCTATTTTTCTGATTTTAGCTTAGCTTAGTTTTCTCTCTCTTAGGTTGAGAGCTTCTCTCTCTAGATTAGGCTATTTTAGGAGTAGTTTTAGAGAGAGATAGTGAGAGATTTCAATGGTGATAGAGAGATTGAAGATGCAAGTGTGACAATTGTGTTTGAGATCCTCTCTATTATCAATGAGCATTTCTAAACTTTATCTCATTTAATTACTTTGTTTAATTTGATGTTTGTTTGGTTTGATTTTGTTATTTGATGTTTGATTAGAGTAATTGTTCTTGATATTTTGTTGATTCTTGTTTTCTATAGTTGATAGTAGATTTGATCATGTTTCTTGAGTAGTTTACTTGCTAGGGTTTGGGTAGACATGTGTGATTGACGGATTGAGATTGATTTGGGAATTAGAGTAGTTCTTGTGTTGTGATTAAATTAATTCATAGAGGTTTGCATGTTGCATAAGTTTGATTGGAGTAGCTAACCATGATTGCTAGCATTGATTGCATGATTGAATTGATTGACATGACCACTTGATATCGATTTGATCATAATTAGTTGAGTATTTGATTATGTTTCTTCATATTGTTTAGCACTAGAGAAATCTATGTTAGAGAGTGTGAGGGTGATTAGTTGAATGCCCCTAATTGCTCCTACTATTTGTCTTTGCATAGCTTGGATTGCTTGACTCCCTAATTACCTTGGTTATCATGAATGCATGTTGATCCCCATTCCCTAGTATTTCATTTGTTTGGTTTTTGATTTAGGAAGTAGAATAGCGTTACCTTTCACCTTAGACTTCGACCTAGCTTAGGCGCAAATTAGAAATACTTGAACATAACCGTTCCTAGTGGTTTGACCCTTGACTTACCTCTATACTTGTATTTAGGTAGTTGAGTGATTATAAATTTGTTTGACCGTAGGGAGGATTAGCTAAACGACCTAGTTTTCCCCACGTCAAAATGGCGCCGTTGCCGGGGAACGGTGTCTATGTTTAAGTGTTTTTAATTGCTTGAGTCTAGGTTTTTGTGTATACTTTTCTTTTATTTCTTTTTGTTTGCTTTATAAAAATGGCATGTCTCACATTTCCTCAATTTGACAATGAGCCCTTTTGTGAATATTTTAATAGACTAGAGGGATTTCTTGATTGTAATTGTTGTAGCCTTTGGGAAGCTTGTGAGATTTGTTTTTTTGGTTTGAATGAGCAAACTAGGGGTAGAAGTTGAATGCATGTATAATGGTGAATTTAGAGCATTGTCAATTGATGATGCTTGGGATTTCTATGTTTGGTTTGCTAGGGATGTTTATAATAGGGATAATCATGATCCTAATATTGATATGCAATGTGTTGATGCTTCTAATATTAGCATGAATTCCCATGATTTCTCACATGATCCTATTGGTGAACCTATAACACATGATTTCAACTCTATTTCCCCTTTTGTTCATAATGATGAAGTGCATGCTAAAGTTGATGCTAATGGTGTGTTTTAATATTCTTAATTATTTACTATGCCTTCTTGTGATGTGCTTCATTCCCTTAATGATGAATCTCATGTTCTTGATTTTGCCCCCACTCCCCAATGTGATGTATATGCTCATGATCTAAATGTTGATTCTTCCAATCTTGGTTGTATTTCTTCTCCTCTTGTTGAGCCTCAACCTTCTACATCTTTTGAATCTCTTGTTGATATATTTGAATCTCAAATTAGGCACATTGAGCTTGATAATGAGTTTGGGCCTAGTAAGGAGATGATTCTTAATTCTATGAGAGGTCGATTAGAGATAATGAAAAAGAGTGAGGAGCGTCTTGAGGAGGGAAAGAGAAGAAAAGAAGAGTTAGAAGGCCAATTGTCATCCTTAATGCTTATTTGTGAAAAATCTTAATTTAATGTGTGTATTGAGGATGATGATGATGATTTTGAGCAACCAAGAGAGTGTGAGGATCCCATTTGTGAGCATTTGAGTGATGGTGAAGGAGTTGAGAATGAAGAGAGTGTTGATTTTGAAAATCCTACCCCTTTTTCCCATCTTGACGAGTCTCTAGTGCATGATTGTGATTCTTCTATCCATGAGTATTTGAATTCACTTGAGGTTATGTCTAATATGTTTATTGAGTGTCAAATGAAAACCCATAGCTGTTTGGGGCATTTTTCACCCTTGACAAATGGGCCATTGAGGAGGTGCCACGTGTCAGAGGCTGGCAGGTCACCTTTGACCAATCTCCAGCTGACACGTGGCCTCTCCAGATACTCTCTCAGAATTGCGGCCTTCAAGGGCCCAATTCCCAAGAATCCGCTATTTGGCGGCGCAGCCCATCAATCCTAGGTTAAAATAACCTAGGAAAGGGCACCTTTCCCAAGGACCCTATAAATAGGGAGATCCTCCCCCAAAATGAGGGACATTCAGAAATTCACCAAACATTTATTACACCCTATTTTCTCTCTCATCATAGAACACCTAAGCTTGGAATCCAAGCAGATCCCCACCTTAAATTCCGCACTTTTTTACTCTCCTTCAAGTTACTAACTTGAGCGTTGGAGGCGGAGCACCACCCAAACGGTGTTTTCGTTGATTTTGCAGGTACAGATGCCCTCCGGACCAATCTTCGAGTTGTAACTCTCCCAAGGGACAAAAACACCCAAAACATTTGGCGCCGTCTGTGGGGAGAGTACCTCAAGATCGTTCAAAATTCTGTACCAATTCTCAATTCTACCTCTCTATGTCCGGGTACTCAGACGGGTAACCCGGAAGACTTGCAACCGGTTATTCAGCCGGTAGTATTCGAAATCCCCCAGCCTCCACCTCAGCCTCAGCCAGAGGTATTCACTGAGGAGGAGGATGAAGAAGAAGACAATGATGTTGAGACTTACATCTCTAGGGATGGTTCTCTCATCTCTAAATCCATCCGTTCTAGAGATCAGCTGGAACAAAATCTGGATCAGGCGGGCCCTAGTAGCCGGCCCACTGGGAGGTCAGACGGGGAAACCCAGAAGGCTAGAGGAGAAGCTCCAGTCACCCGGAATGAGCTCATGAAATTCATGAACTCCTTCAAGGGTGAGATCAAAGAAATGATCAACAACAAGGCAGGCTCTTCCAAGAGTCAGCCGGCTAAAAAGACTCCCAATAATGGGAAGAAGAAGAAGCCGATCAAGGACAGGCAGCCAACTCCTCACCCAAAGGAGAAGGCAGCCGCAAAACTTGATTGGTCTAAGATTCTGATGCCCCGGCAACCCCAGCCGGATGGCAAAAAAGCCTCCACCTTTGATGCTCGAGAAGTCATCAATCGTAGGAGGCAGGAGCAGTCTGAGTCAGCTTCTACCTCAAGCTTTCCAGACAGCTTCAAGCAAGCTTCTACAAGGAACTCTATGTCCTTGCATGAGAGTCGGACAGGCGGTAAATCCGTCAACACCGAACCTCAGCTGATGATAGGGTCTATACCATACGCACCCCAGGCGCAGTATGGGCAATATGGCCTCCAGTTCATGCAGCCACCCCCATTCGGAGGTCAGGCGGCATATACCAGTGCCCAGCCACTGGACTGGCAGCTCCGGCTGATGAGGCTAGGCGAACAGCCGTCTGCCTTTGCAGCCAATATAACCGAGGCGGCTCAGCCGGCCAAGGTTAAGAACATCTTGGTTGGTGCTTATGATGGCACCACCAACCCTGAAGATCACCTGATGGCATACACCAACCTAATGTGTTTACAAGGTTGGGATGATGCTACCTGGTGCCGTTGCTTTCCGGCTACATTGAAGGGCATTGCCCAACAATGGTTTGGCAACTTGCCAGTCGGATCTATTGATTGCTTCAAGAAGCTAGCCTTCTTGTTTGCCACCAACTTCTCAATGAACATCCCTGCTAAGAAGACAAGTTTAGACTTGAGCACCATTAAGTAGGGAGAGAGAGAAGGGCTACGCTCATATGTCAGGCGGTTCAACCTGGTTAGAATTCAAATCCAGGGGCTGTCTGACGAGGTAGCATTTACAGACTTTTTCAAGGGTCTGAGTGACGGGTCGACTTTTAAGTTCGACCTTGTCAGAAAAGGGGCTTTTACGCTACAGGCAGCCTTGAGGGAGGCGGAAAGCTATATACAAGCAACCGACCTCTGTACGCCTGGTAACCAGTCGGACTCCAAGAAGTCTGACAAGCAAAAAGAGAGCCGGTCTGCTCAGCCGGCGAAGAAAAAAGAAGAGAGCAAGAAAAGAAAAGAAGTCTGGGTGGTCAGTGATTCTGAGCAGCCGTCCCAGAAAAAGAAAAAAGAGTTTAAACCGTACGTTCCCCGGTACAATTTTAACAAGGATTGTAACTCCATCCTCATGGAGGTAAAGGACCGGCTGTCCATTGAGAAGCCAAATCCAATGAAGAGTTCCGTCCAATCCCGGAATAAGAACAAATATTGTCAATTCCATGAGGAGGTTGGCCATGACACCAACGAATGCTTCAGTTTACAGCGGATGTTGGACCGTCTGGCTGACAAAGGACATCTGAAGTCCTATATTTCTCAGTCCCCAGCCGGGGAAAAGAAGAAGAACAAGGGTCAGTCCTCTAAGGCTGCCTCCCAGCCTGCAAGTAGTTCGGAAACCGACAAGGATCCGGTCTACACCATTGCAGGCGGATTCTCTTGTAGTGGCCCTACTATCCGGGGCACCAAAAGGCATCTTCGAAAGATGGATAAGAATGATGAGGAGCAGGCGTCTGCCAGCTCCACTTTTCTGGATGTCCTCATTACTGAGAAGGACAGGGGCAGCGTCCGCCGCCCGCATGACGATCCGGTTGTCATTGAATGCAAAGTCGCCAACCAGTTAGTTGGGCGCATCCTTATTGACACCGGCAGCTCGTCAGACATCATCAGCCTCCGGTGCTTGCAGAAGCTGAAATACAACTCCAGCAGCATGCATCCGGTCACCCACCCCCTGGTTGGTTTTGGGGGTGGGATGGTCTATCCAGCTGGCAGAATTGACCTACCCATCCGGCTGGGTGAGAAGGGCCAGGGACAACATATGGTCGTCAGATTCTTGGTCGTTGAGGAGTTGACCGCCCACAACATCATTCTTGGGAGGCCAACCCTCAACGAAGCCAAGGCTGTAATCATCCCTTCTCTCATGCTCATCAAGTATGAGAGGGATGATGGTTTTGTTGGTTCCCTGAACGGGGATCAGAATACGGCTAGGGAGTGTTATCTTTCAGCCGTCAAGGATACTGTGGAGAAGAGAAACCACGGTGAGGAAAGAAGTCAGGCGGCAGCTGCCGAAGTAAAAAAGCTGTTGGATGCTAGGTTCATTCGGCCTTGTAATTTCCCCGACTGGGTGGCAAACGTTGTGCTTGTAAAGAAGCCGACTGGTACCTGGCGGATGTGTGTAGATTACACAGATCTCAACAAGGCATGCCCAAAGGATAGTTATCCACTTCCAAAAATTGACAGTCTGGTCGATTCAACAGCCGGTCATGCCTTGATGAGTTTTATGGATGCCTATTCCGGCTTCCATCAGATACCTCTGTGGAAAAAAGATCAAGAAAAGACGGCCTTCGTCGCTGATCAGGGGTTATTCTGCTATACTGTGATGCCGTTTGGCTTGAAGAATGCGCCGGCTACATTCTAACGGATGATTAATACAGTCTTCATTAATCAAATTGGGAGGAATGTAGAGGCGTATATTGATGACATGATAGTCAAATCCAAGCAGCAGGCGGATCATCTTGCTGATCTCTGAGAAACCTTCACCACACTCAGGTCGCATAAGGTTATGTTAAATCCTAAGAAATACGTCTTTGGTGTTGAGTCTGGGAAGTTTCTCGGATTCCTGATTGATCAAAGGGGGATAGAGGCTAACCCTGAGAAGATACAGGCGGTAATTGATATGAAGTCACCACGCACTGTCAAGGAAGTTCAGAGACTCACCGGTTGCCTGGCCGCCTTGGGAAGGTTCCTCAGCCGGTCAGGTGACAAATGCCTTTACTTCTTCCAAGCAATCAGGAAGAAGACTAGATTTGAATGGGGGGATGATGCTGAGGCGGCATTTCAGAAGTTGAAAGAACACTTGCACTCTTTGCCAAGGCTTGTTAGTCCTTTGCCAAGAGAGAAGTTGTACATGTACCTAGCCGTCTCAGACCATGCTCTCAGTGTCGTTCTCCTTGCTGAACGAGACGGTACGCAGCTCCCGGTATATTTCATTAGTCATGTGTTAAAAAATGCTGAACTCCGGTATCCCATGGTGGAAAAATTCGGTCTTGCTCTATATATGGCCTTCAAAAAGTTGAAGCCATACTTTCTGGCACATCCGGTGGTAATCTACACCGACCAGCCCCTCAAGCGGCCAATGTCCACTTTGGAGTCATCCGGCAGAATGCTGAAATGGGCTATTGAAATGCAAAGTCTTGAAATATCCTTCGAACCAAGGAAAGCAGTGAAAGGTCAGGAGTTTTCCGACTTCATTGTTGAAATGACTCGTCCGGTCCTCCCGGATAATGTTGATCAGGTTTGGAAGGTGTATGTAGACGGGAGCTCTACAAAGAACGGTTGTGGTGTAGGCATAGTTTGTGAATCTCCAGAAGGAGATAGATATGAGTATGCACTACGGTTCAAGTTTCAGGCCTCGAATAATGAGGCAGAGTATGAAGCCCTGCTAGCCGGAATCCGCATGTGTAAGGCAGCAGGGGCAACAAAGATTGACGCCCACTCTGATTCTCAGTTGGTTGTTAGCAAGTATGAGGGCACTTATGAAGCGACCCACCCGGCAATGATCAAATATCTTCAGGCTGTCAATGATGAGGCTGGGACACTTGAGGAGTTCAGACTGAATCAAGTGCCCCGGTCAGATAACCACCCGGCGGATGCACTATCTAAATTGGCATCATCCGCCTACCATGATACGCCTCGGTCAGTCTTTTGGGAAGTTCTGGAAAAACGAAGTATTTATGAAGAGCCCATTGGAATTCTGGATCGAAGTTCTACTTGGATGGATGGCATACGGGCGTATCTTGCAGACGGCATGCTCCCTGATTCACCTCAGGAAGCAGCCGTCATGAAAAAGAGAGCAGCAAACTTCGAGTTAAGAAACGGAGAACTCTTCAAGGCTGGTTTTCTCAAGCCCTTGTTGAAATGTGTTACCCCGGAAAAGGGAAAGGAAGTACTCGAAGAGCTGCATGCGGGATTTTGCGCCTCCAATATAGTCGGCAAGTCCCTAGCCGTCAGAGCCAGGCGGCATTATTTTTGGCCTACCCTTGAGGAAAATGCCAAGGAATTTGTGAAGAAATGTGATAAATGCCAGAGGTTTGGCAAGTTAATACATCGCTCGGCTACTGATCTGATGGCGATCCACAGCCCAGTCTTGTTTGCTAAATGGGGCATGGACATATTGGGTCCATATACGCCTGCTCCAGGCGGAAAGCGCTATATTTTGGTGGCTGTGGATTACTTCACCAAATGGGTGGAGGCGGAGGCAGTTAAGAATATCAAGACAAAGGATGTCATCTCCTTCATATGGAAGAATATTATCACCCGGTTTGGGGTACCTATGTCTATGGTATTTGATAATGGCCCTCAGTTTGAAACGCCTCAGCTCAAGACTTGGTTAGGAGATCAAGGTATCACAAGTTATTTTGCCTCAGTCGGCCGTCCTCAAGCAAACGGTCAGGTTGAGGCATTCAACAAACTCATCTCAGACGGAATCAAAAAGAAAATTGAAAGAGCCGGTGGCCTATGGGCTGAAGAGTTAATTCATGTGTTATGGGCCATCCGGACAACTGCTAAGGGGTCAACCGGAGAAACCCCGTTTCTCATGGTATACGGGGCTGAAGCCGTTTTACCCATTGAACACTATGAGCCTACACTCAGAGTGATGCTCTATGATGAAGAGGCAAATTGGGAGGCCATGCGGCTGGCATTGGACTCCCTCCCGGAATACAGGGGCAATGCTGCCCTGCGACATGAGATATAGCGTCTGAGAATGACGAGAGCCTACAACAAAAGAGTGCACAAACGCCCTTTGAATGTGGACGATTTTGTGTTACGGAAAATGGAGGCAACTGGTAGGGCCAATGAGCTTGGAAAGCTAACTCCTAACTGGGAAGGCCCCTACCGGATCTATGAAGAAGTTAGGGATGGCACATACCGCCTGGAAACCCCAGACGATAGACGCCTGCCTAGAACTTGGAATGTAGACAACTTAAAAAAGTACTACTTCTGAGTATTGTAAGTTTTTTGTAACAAGAAGTATTAATGAGAAATGCTTTTGTTTCATTTATTGAAAAAGTATCCATACTAATGTTGAAAAAGTACAGTAATAATATTAACGTGTAAAAAACTTGAGGCCAATGGCCAGATAAAAACTAAGTTTGATACTTAGTATATGAAACCAAAAAAGTCCATAGTGACAAGAGGCTAACAGCCGGATCCTGAAGCTAAGCACAAAACCGTTTAGCAGCTATCAGCCGGTCTAATAGCTAGACCTGAGGCCAAGGGCCAGATGGTTGTCCATTTTCTCAAAATTCGTCTATTCCAATATGGCTATAGGCGTCCGGCGACACCCCTCCGGGTGCAATCGTCGCAGAGAACAGCCACCATGCTTGGTCTATAAGCCCATGCAGGCGGTAACAATTGAGTGGCTAAAGTAGTCAACTCATAGCTGTCTGTTCATATTATTTCCCCCAAGTAATCTTTAGTTGAAAATTTCCGGCTATCTACAAGTATCAGCCGGAGAAACATCGAAAGTCTTTTACTTAGAGAAATTTTCCTCAAGTTGCGTACTTCTGGGGCAAACCCCTTTTTGCGTAATGGCTATGAAGCATACCCAGACGGTTTAACACCGACTGGGGCAGAGGTTGCATGCCTGTTATTTAGCTAGCTGTGTACTTGGTTTGGGGCAATCACTATTGTGATTGATTGCCTTACAAACATCCCGTACTCTTTTAAGTATGAGAAGTTTCCAAGGCAATCAATCCTCTCTTTGTTTGGATTAAACCAACCGCACAGCCGTCCAGGGGCAAAGACAGCCGGATATGTGACTGCCGCATGCTTTTTATAAGATAGGCAAATTCACAATCACAAGTGTATATTGAGTATATATGCAAAAGTGAAAAATTGCAAAAACTGAAAAATTGCAAGCATAAGAAAAACCGATTGAGTCGGTATACTTCATAAATTGAATTGGCTCAAAAGGCCAAGATAATTGTTACCCGGAAATACATCCGGTAGAGAAATCATTGTTACCCGACCCCATGGTCGGTAAAGGATACATCAGTTACTCGGCACGCAGGCCGGAAATTCAAAAGACAATTAAAAATTAAGCTTGATTGGTTGGCATACTGCCGCTGAATCCAAGAGTTTGATTACTCTTGGGGAGGTTGCTGTTCCGGCTGCTGCGCTGGCTGCTGGGGTTCCGGCTGGTCTTGCGCCGGGGGAAGGTCTACTTCAGCATTCACAGCCTCTTCAAGCTGGTTCTCTTCGATCTGACCTTCTGCCTGCTCTCCCGCCTGCTCCTCTTCCTCGTCGGAGACATCATATCCTTGCAACTCAGCCCAAACCTTGAAGCGAGGCGGTGCTTCCTCTCCCAGAATTTCAGCATCATACACAGCCGTGGCATAATCGTACCTCAGCTTGTAATATTCGAAGTCCACTTCTGGGTTGAGGAGTTTCCAGGCTAGCTGCAGACGGGCCTCTGTGTCTTTCTCATTCTCCTGGACCAGACGGGCCTGCTCCTTGGCAATTTCCTTGGCAAGCTCCTCCTGGTGCTCAGTCTTCTGTTTGGTCAGGGCCACCACCAACCGGGAGTTATCAGCCCGGAGTTGGGTATTTTCAGTATCAGCCCCTTTCAGAGCCTTGAGGTTAGATTCAGTAGTCTTCAATTTTTGCTCAAGGTCGTTGGCCCGGTTGTTCGCAGCCTCGTTAGCAGCCGTCAGGGTCTGAATCAGCTCCTCCTGTTTCAACTCCACTGCTTTAATTGAAAGTTCAGACATATAATATGCATGTTCAGCAGAGTTGAGATTTTCGATTGCCCTTCTTTTGGCGTCATTTACCTCTTCTTGCTTCCGCCTGAAGGGCACTCGGAGCCCGTCTACTCTCAGCATTACCTAAGTAAGTCAGCCGGGAAAGTTAGCACTTAGCACAATGAAATGAAAATTTAAGTCTGAGTTAAGACAGTTTACCTCCGCCAGCTGGCCCATTATCCGGTCAAAGTCCACTACCTGTAAATCAGGTACTGAGGCTTTCTCTGTCCGGGTGAGGGTCCTCACCATTCGTTTGGCAAAGCCCGGAAAGTCAGGTGCCCCGGAGGTAGCGTCTGCACCAAAAGAAGTACTTGGTGAGAGGGAGGCGGCATAGGCAGCATTCATCCGTCCCCAGCTGCTCACTGAGCCACCGGATGGATCTACCTTAGTCTTGACCCTCATAAAGTCAAGTGGGTAAGGGATTTCAATGGTAGCCTTACCTTGAGTTCTAGGCTGTGGAGTTGAACCCTCCCCAGCCGCTGCAGTGCCGGCTGCAACATTGAGTGGCACGCCACTCTTCGATGCCTCCTCAAAGGCATCCGGCATTTTCTCCTCCGTCTTTTTTGAGCTTTCGCTCAAAGCTTGTATTTTGGAGGGAGACTTGCCACCAGTCGTAGGACGATCTGGTTTGGCAGTAGAGGTTGTCTGGGAAGGGGTCCGCCTGACCTTGGCAGCCAGAGTTTTGAGCTCCTCACCAGTCCTTTTTACATGCTTGGTGAAGGAGCATGGAATAACCTTGTTGGTGCCCTGCAGCAAGGAAAACAAAATGTTAGTAGCCGGCAAAATACTTAAGCAAATCTGCTAAAATGAGCATTGGGGCAGGCGGTCTTACCCCGCCTTTCTTTGCATCCTTGGCCTCCAAGGACGCTTTCTTGGCCATCAGCTGCTCCTTGCGCAGCTGGGCAGCAGGCTTAGCCGGAGTTTTAGCCGGGTCCACCATCCTTTTAGCTTCGGCTGCAAAGTCAGACGGAATGTCAGTTATAGAAAAACATAAGAGAAAAATTATTACTGAAAGCAAGGCAAAGTTTTTCAAGTATAGGGATTTACCCTGGGGAAACATTGTGCTAAGCCCACAGGCGGATAGGAACCTCTCATCCTTGAAAAAATCCGGATGGGGGATCCAATTCTTAGGGACAATTATCTCCGTCCCGTCGTCCATGTGCGCCGTGGTGGTCTCAAAGAAACCAGGATCAATGATCTGCCGGCGGGCTCGTGCAGAAAGCTCCGGAAGAGCGCATTTCCTCCCTAGGAGTGCCGGCTCCTGATTGTACCGGCGCAGAGTCCGGTTGTATGCAAGGGATGGGGAGGAAATCAAATAAAACCTTTCCCTCCATCCAGCCCATTTGGACACTTTGTCCAAAGTTATTTGATATTGGGGCAAGGTTGTGAGAGTATACCAAGCCCCATGACCGCCTGGGGCCCTGCTCAAATAGTGCATATGAGCAAAGGCCGAAAAACTAGGCTCTATATCTTGAAACTCGCAGGCGGCAATATACCCGAGTATATTCCCCCACGAATTTAAAGTTAACTGTCAGACCCCCAGATCATACCCCTTGAGGATCTTCCTGATCCCAGTATGGAGGGGGAACCGGAGGCCGGCTTCGATAACCGCCTCGTAGCAGATAAAGTAGTTGTCTGCGTTTGGGATATCATCTTTCCAGGCCATGACAGCATCCGCAGGCGGAACCGTCATATACCACCCTTTCCCAAATGGGTGCTTTTCTTTAAAGGCCTTGAAGCTGCTCTTTAGTAGGGCCCTGTCAGCCGGCTTGATAACCGTTTGCTTAACTCTGGCCATTGTGTCCTGCACAGACATAGAGAGGGAGGGATTTGGGGATGAGGAAAGGAGATCTGATTGTCTGGAAAGGGCACCCCCGGTTCTAGACTCAGCCGTACCAGGAGACCGGCTGAGCGTCCTAGGCCTTGCCGTGTGTGTGGATGAAGATTCCATTTATTTTGTTTAGAAAAAAGAATGTATACAAGTAAAAGAAAACTGAAGGAAGGAAACGGATAGTTACCTTACTTTGAAAAAAGCTCTGAAAACTCTTAAAGCAGCTACAGCCGGTGACCGGGTGTTCTTGAGTGAGCACGCGGGAATCTTGAAATGGCAAGTACACAGTCGGAGTCAGAGCACCTCACTCTAAAAACTTCTCTTTCTCTCTCTAGAAAATGAAAATGATGAAAGTGAGAGGAGAGAAGGGGGGGTAAACTTCTATTTATAGGCAGGGTAAATGGAAAAATGACCGTTAACCCTAGCCGTTTTTACTGTTCATCTCCCACAGGCTGACACGTGTCACAGGCACCACGTGGCCTGCCACGTGGCACTTGTGAGGGGAAAATGTTTGAGGCATTTTTCACCCTTTACAAATGGGCCATTGAGGAGGTGCCACGTGTCAGAGGCTGGCAGGTCACCTTTGACCAATATCCAGCTGACACGTGGCCTCTCCAGATACTCTCTCAGAATTGCGGCCTTCAAGGGCCCAATTCCCAAGAATCCGCTATTTGGCGGCGCAGCCCATCAATCCTAGGTTAAAATAACCTAGGAAAGGGCACCTTTCCCAAGGACCCTATAAATAGGGAGATCCTCCCCCAAAATGGGGGACATTCAGAAATTCACCAAACATTTATTACACCCTATTTTCTCTCTCATCAGAGAACACCTGAGCTTGGAATCTAAGCAGATCCCCACCTTAAATTCCGCACTTTTTTACTCTCCTACAAGTTACTAACTTGAGCGTTGGAGGCGGAGCACCACCCAAACGGTGTCTTCGTTGATTTTGCAGGTACAGAAGCCCTCCGGACCAATCTTCGAGTTGTAACTCTCCCAAGGGACAAAAACACCCAAAACAGCCTTTTGAGTGAGTTTATTAAGAATGCTTCATGTGAGAGAGATGAGTTTGAAATGAATTTACATCCATTCATGCATGGCTTTGAGACTTTAGGCTTTAAGGAAGTTGAGGGAGTTGTTGTTCATGGTTGTGATGGAGGGGATTATGTAGTTCCTCTTGGAAGTTGGATGTTTGAGGGAGATGTTGATCATGAGTGTTCTTCTTTTGAGGATTCTATGATTGATTTTTATGCTCTAATTGGTGATTTGAGGCATGGTGGTGAGGAAGAGTTCATTTGCGAGACCATAGCTCCTATTTCCTTCTCACATGTCCCTTTTTCGAGGAATTTCAACCATATCCCCTACACTCCTATGTCCCTCACTTCCTTTGTTAATGAGCCTATTGGGGACCCTCTTGTCTATGACGGTTTTTATGTGGCTCATTTGTATCCGATTGAGGAAAGGGGCGATATTGTCGCCCAAAAATATTCTAGTGAGGAGGATTTGCCTTTTTCTTTTTCTTTCCATTCTTTTATTCCCTCTTCTTCTTCTTCTTCTTATTTTCTTGTTTTTCCTTTTAATCACTCTTCTTCTTTCTTTTGGCATCTCCCTTTTCACTTGCGTGCAACGATCTTGTTGCACGTCCTTATCCCGTCATTTGCCTACCTTATATCATATGAAATGTGTAGTAGTGCATTTGACAAGCTCTTGCGTGCGTTGAATTATTATTTCCTAGAGCGGTCAAGCTTGGACCTTAAGCAAGCCTTTCTCGGGAAGTAACCCGTGTTTTATTGCTTTCATTTTTTTCTTTTTAGAATAGATTTTATCTCATGGAAACGTTTGTGTGCCTTTTGCTAGGTACATGACTTGATATACTTTGGAGCTTCAATATGGATCAAGAATCAAGGAAGGTTGACTCCTATTTTTGCTAGCATAAGGAAGGCAAGTTCAACACTAGAGGTTGTTAGCCTTAAAAGGGTAAAATTGGGTCATTTGCGAGTATTTACATCCACCTAATATCCGGTAATATACTTCCTCGCTCTTCCTCTAGTGGATGATGCCATGTTGGACATATGTTGGTTTGTTGGATTGATCTCCTTGTTTTCCCTTCCCATGGATTTTTTGGTTTATGTTTGAGTGTAATGTCTCATTCAAGCTTGGGGGAGGGTATTCTATCATGTTTGGTGGGATGTTGATTCATGTATGCTATGCACCTTTGTATATGCTTTTCCATGTTCTTATATTTCGAAATACTCCAAAAATATTTTGTTTCTATCAAGGCAAATTTGCAATGTGTTTTGTTTTGTTCTTGCTTTGGACATAATAACATTTGGACTTGTATAATTGAATGCTTTTCTTCCTAAATGGTAGTGGTGTGCACGGTTTGAGATTACGTTTGGTTGATTCTAGGATAAAGCATGCTAAGGTAGTTGTCTAGAACTAGGGGAATCATGAAGCCGGATTCTACTTGTTTGTGGCATGTTTGGTAGTTGCTCCCTATCTTCGATTTGACAACCTTAGTGAGTTTTTGCTACAACCATGTGAGATTTATATTTGTTCAAGCTTTCATCATATTCTTGCATGAGCGGCATGGATCCTTGACTTTGCAAGCCTAATCTATAAAGCTTGATGTATGATTCTCAAACCCGAGACCGAGCTATCTAGGGAGGACAAAGGCACCTTTTTCGGGGTGGTATTTTTCATTTTTAGGTTAGTTTGTTTTATATTTGTTTTTGAGTTTCCATTTGCCTTCTTGCAACCATTTGAGCCTATTTCTGTCTTTTTAAGCCACATCTTTAGTTCTTTGGCCTTTTGTTTCATTTTCTTTCTATTCTTGGTTTTTTGTGAAGCAAATTGATCATGTATGATGGAGTTTGTGGTGGATAAGTTGGAAATTTGGTTTTTATGATTGCTAGTTTGTGATTAAGTCTTCTTTGTGAATAATGGCAAGTGTTTGAGTAAAAGCCGTCCTTAATCATAAAAGGCATGGACTAATAAATTGCATTATAGAAAAAGCCGTCCGAATTTAGCAAAAGGCGAGGACATTGCAAATTTAAGTAAAAAAAAAAGAAAAAAAAAATTGAAAAAAGTAAAAATTCAAAAACATTTTGATGTATTCTTTTCTCCTTCTAAGCATTGAGGACAATGCTTCATTTGAGCTTGGGGGAGAAGCGTTTACGCTTTTTGTATATATTTCTTGTGAGTATAGCTTCAAATAAGCTTGGGGGTGTTGCTTTTGTTTGGTGATTTCTTGATCGTGTTGTTAAGGATTGATCACCCTTTTGCTTCACTTTTTAGGAAAACCGCCAAATTTTAAAAATTTTAGCCTACCTTCACCCTTTATGCCTTACGTTACAACCTTGGGGAAAGACCTTTCGACCTAAAAAGTTGAGTCACTATTCGGGGGAGGGAATCATGGGTCATTGCCTAAGGAAAGGGGATGCGAAGTCAAGATGTCGAGTAGCCAAAAATTTGATTTTTTTCCGGTTCCTTCGCGGAATCTATGAGATGCTCACTAAGGGGAGATATGAGATTAGTAGAGGGAACGCGGTAAGTCCATTTGAGATGAAAGTGGAGTGTGATAACTAGTTCCTATGCTTAGCATATTTATGTTTCAATCAACCTTAGGTATCTTATAGCGTGCACTCCCTTACTTGTTTAGAAAGATTTGCATCCTCTTGTGCTTGTGCATTTGCAAAAGTCCTCTCATGAACATTTGTTTGCTTTTCTTGTATTTTGTTTTCTTTTTCATGCTTTGCCTTGTTTGTATTATTATGAGAGTAATGGGTAAACTCTTAGGATACCCTTACGAGAGCATCACTCGTCCTCTAGGGCGATCTAGGGGTTTAAATGGCTTGTCTTTAGTTGCTAAAAATTGACCGTGATTCCTACGAAAGTGAGTTAGTGTATATTCCCATCTTCTCTAGTTTTCTTGTTTCTTTCTTTGCTTGAATAAATTCATCATTTTCCCTTGGGTTGGATTTTATTTTGCTCGAGGACGACCAAAGTTTAGCTTGGGGGAATTTGATGAGCGTCATTTATGGAGCTCAAATGAATAGGATTTAGGTTCTTTTTCTTTATTTTCCTATTTTTTTCTTAGTTTTATTTGTTTTCCATTTTAATAACTCATTTTGATTTTTGTCTAGTTTTTATGTGTTTTTGTTTATTTTAGTCCTTAATTCGTAGTTTTAGTTTTATTTCCTTTATATTCTATTTTACTTTATTTATTTTTATTTTATTATGTCCCGATCCTTTCCTCATGTTTTTTTTTGGTTGTAGGTGTTTTCGGGTCCTTGGTCGATCGAGTTCAACGTCCGAGAATTAAGTCAAGTTGCTGCCTTTAAGCCAACCCCTGCTGCCAGCCTAACCTTCACCACAACTGCAATTCCACAACAACCTCACCATCTCCCCTGCTCCAACTCTCCTTCTTTCCCTGCTTCCAGCTTCTCACTCACAAGTCACACCATCACCAACAGCAACAAAAACAACACCAATCAGCCACGCAACAACCACCAGCCTCCCAATCTCAGTCGCACACACCAACACCTCGCAATTCCAATCAACCACGCAACTCACGGCAACACTAATCCCCTGCTACCTCACGCAACTCCCTTACCACCTCCAATTAACCACCACACAGCCACCGAAACCACCATCAATCTCCACCACCAGCCACGCACCGCACTCTACCCCACATCACACAAACCAGCCACGCAAATCCCATATTTCTACCACAACCACCACCAATCGCAGCCCTCACCCACCTTACAACTCACGCACTCCACCACATCAACCTCACACAAATCCGCCGTAGCCTCTACACCAGCCACCCTGCAGCCGCAACCACCACCACCACCACCAATCAGAATAGCAGCCCCTGCTGCCCTTGCTCAGCCACCACTCCCGCAACCTCCTTTAATTCCCCCAATTCAATTGAAATTCCCCGAGGACGCGGGTGTAAGAGGAGCGGACGCGGGCTCGATGTCACAAATCAGGGAGTAAGTAGCCGCGGTTGTCCCGAGGTCTTCCCGCGGACGCGGTGGCTCTGGAGAGGGCGCGGTTTAGACCACCGCGGGCGCGGCTTTCTGGGTTCGATTTGAACCCATATCACGAGCTTCTCACGTGAGAATTAATAAGATCGAGTGGTCAAGATTATTTGCTAAAAAAAATTGCTAATGGTGTTGATTTGATGATGAAGATTTGCGAGGGATGATGGTGGTGTGATGAAATTCAGAGCAGCCACGAAAGGAGAAGGAGGGGAATTAAGAGGGTCTGATTATTTTGGTTTTGGGTGGGATTTGTTTTCTTTTTCTCTTCCTTTTATTTTTATTTATTTATTTATTTATTTTTACTTTTCCTTTTCCTTTTATTTTTATTTCTCTTTTCTTAGTTTTTTTTCCTTTCTTATTTTTATTTTCCTTTTCCTAGTTTATTTATTTTATTTTCCTTCTTTTATTATTTTCTTAGCTTAGTTTAAATACCCATTTTTGGGGATAATTAGAAACCAACTATTATTCTATTTTTTTTATTTTAGCTTAGCTTAGTTTTCTCTCTCTTAGGTTGAGAGCTTCTCTCTCTAGATTAGGCTATTTTAGGAGTAGTTTTAGAGATAGATAGTGAGAGATTTCAATGGTGATTGAGAGATTGAAGATGCAAGTGTGACAATTGTGTTTGAGATCTTCTCTATTATCAATGAGCATTTCCAAACTTTATTTCATTTAATTGCTTTGTTTAATTTGATGTTTGTTTGGTTTGATTTTGTTATTTGATGTTTGATTAGAGTAATTGTTCTTGATATTTTGTTGATTCTTGTTCTCTATAGTTGATAGTAGATTTGATCATGTTTCTTGAGTAGTTTACTTGCTAGGGTTTGGGTAGACATGTGTGATTGACGGATTGAGATTGATTTGGGAATTAGAGTAGTTCTTGTGTTGTGATTAAATTGATTCATAGAGGTTTGCATGTTGCATAAGTTCGATTGGAGTAGCTAACCATGATTGCTAGCATTGATTGCATGATTGAATTGATTGACATGACCACTTGATATCGATTTGATCATAATTAGTTGAGTATTTGATTATGTTTCTTCATATTGTTAGCACTAGAGAAATCTATGTTAGAGAGTGTGAGGATGATTAGTTGAATGCCCCTAATTGCTCCTACTATTTGTCTTTGCATAGCTTGGATTGCTTGACTCCCTAATTACCTTGGTTATCATGAATGAATGTTGATCCCCATTCCCTAGTATTTGATTTGTTTGGTTTTGGATTTAGGAAGTAGAATAGCGTTACCTTTCACCTTAGACTTCGACCTAGCTTAGGCGCAAATTAGAAATACTTGAACATAACCGTTCCTAGTGGTTCAACCCTTGACTTACCTCTATACTTGTATTTAGGTAGTTGAGTGATTATAAATTTGTTTGACCGTAGGGAGGATTAGTTAAAGGACCTAGTTTTCCTCACGTCACCTATTAAAGCCACCTCTAGTTAGAAACATTTTTGTGTATCTGCACACTAGAAAATGAGAAAAGACAAGGTAATATAGGCACTGTAAGAGTAAAATATACTAAAGAAGTAATATTAACTATATGATATAAATTTCATATAATATAAAATTTAATTATCAAAATTACAATAACAAGAAGTTAAAGGCATTAAAAATATTTGAAAATTAAGATAAACCAAAGTAAAAAATAAAATGTCTAATCTAAAATGAACTATTTTCTTCATCATCCTCTTCATCATCATCTTCCTCTAATTCCTCCTCCTCCTCCTCCTCCTTTTCCTCATTCTCTCCCTTTTCCACTTTCTCATATTCATTACAAGAAAGCTCTTGGGCTTCTTCCTCACCTACTTCAAATTCAGATAACAAAGGAGGATTTTCAATTGAAGCAACTTGGAATGCATTAGGCTCAACGGGAGCATCGATAACTTCTCTTGCCTTAATGTTGAAAACAAACCACCACTGATTTCTTTCATTACTACTACTACTAATACTAGGACAAGGAGCATAATATACTTGTTCGCCTTGATATGCCAGTACGAACGGATCATACTTTGGATATCGTTTTGAATGGTTCACCTCAATAAGATTATACTTATCATGTATCCTAATGTCAGGTCCAACATCAAACCACTCACACTTTAACAACACTGTTGTATAACGCTTTCTTGCTCCAACATAAGTTAACTCTATTATTTCTTGTGGAATTCCATATAATCACTTCCTTGGACATTTTTCACACAAATACCATAATTCATAGTTGACTTGTTGTAACACCCCAGTATTTCTCCCTTTTCCAAACCACTTACTTTAAATAAAATACTGGAGAAACATTAACATGTTACCGCCACGTGTTAAAACGTTAAGGCTTTATCAAAGTATTGCAGCGGAAAACCAAACATAAGTCTTTAAAATAACACAGTTCAGAAAACGAATAAGCCAAGGCTTACAAGTTGGAACCATAAAGGCCCTTATTTAAAACCAAACCAATAATCAAAATCCAAGACATAAACGAAATAGCAAAGCATAAATAAGTTCAACACAAGAATCGAATACTCTCAATCATACAATCCCTTGACAATGCGTTTGTCAAATCCTTGAACTTTACATCATCAAGCTAACCTGTGCAATACTGCTCCGATCCCCAATAATACAAGTGTAATAATTGGGTCATCACAGGGTCATTGAAAGGCGAAGGCCATGACCAAAGAAAGACACACACAAAAGCACGCAATCAGCAAAGCTGAGTATATACAAGTTACAACGCACAAAACCTAGCATGCTCAACTAATTAAAGTAAATAAACATATAACACAAATTCATTAATCAAGACTCCACACTTAAACAATTCAATTAACTCAACATACTTACTAACCAATTCCAAACACTTGACTCTATATTTAATTTAATTAACTTAGTTTGGAGTAAGCAATAGACGAGGTTGTCCAATCCACCAAATCATTTGGGTCCCAAATGACCATTTAAAAAAAAAGTTTAGCGCGATGCAAGAGTGGGCACGACTCCATTCTCACAAAGTTAGTCTAGGATCCCATCTAACTTTCATTATAAAATAAAATGTAAATACCAAAAGAGAAGAGGACATGTTGATCAAACAAGCCTCGAAAAGCCACGGGCTGCCACCGTGTACCCCAACCCATAATTGTCAATACTCTAGAAGTGCACGCTTTCTAGAGTTTTATTGCTCATCCATGCTTCACTTTACGTGATTACAATTTTAATTAATATCCAACTCATTCAAGTAGACCATACATAACAATAATAAATCAATTCACTTTTAATCTTATTTAGGACAATGGTCATCACATCACAAGTTGACCTTTAATTCCATTAAACTTCCAAATTATCCAAAATTGTTGAACACAGTCAACCCACCTAGCCATTTCGGCTTAATAATCCACCTTTACTCAACATACTAACAACTCATGATTGAGTAATAAATAAATAAATAACATTGTGGAATAATTAATAAATTCATTCCACTTAAACCATTCAATTCCAATCCTTTAATAATCCAAATGTGGTTAACAAACTAATCCAATAAAATATGTTTGTATCAACATTCCATACAAACAATTAATCCAATATAATTCAACATACTTGCATCCATATTTCCATTCAAGCATATTTAATTCACCAAAACATGCCTCATAAACATAAATACATGAATTAATTAAATATATAACCAAACAATTTCCATCCAATTGTCCTCTAATCAAGAAACTAAGTTCGTTCTTTTTGCTACCTTAACATGACACTACTTGCAACGAAGTAGACATGTACGTACCTCGTGTAAACAATCATTTGCGCCACTTTTAATCACTTAAAAGTCTCCTAAGGAATAATCACCTACTAGAAAATAACCCATAATCACAAATTAATACATACAAAAATTTCCTACAATATAATCTACATTAAAAGTTCTTAAAACTTCCTTTAAAACATGTTTTTGTGATTAATTAATCATTAGAAATTGACTAGGAACAAAAGCCCCACATTAATTAGGCATTAGAACCCTAAAATCCCAATTTCAATAAATTAAAACCCTAGGTTTTATAATTATAAAATCTGAAAATTATAATAACAATTATAAATCTGAAGTTAATAATTTAAACTATCAAAAACATGATTTTGATACTAAAAATATAATCTTTATACTACAAAAATAAAACCCAAAACAAAAGTAATAATTTTGAAGCAAAATATAAGAAAACAAAGGAGGAAGAAGGAGGGAAAGGTGGCTGGGGTGGCAGGCGCCGGCGACCAGGTCGCGGCGGCAGGGAGGCCCGCCGGTGGTGGCAGTAGCCATGAACAGGAGCAGCAGCAGTAGCAGTTGGGGGGAAGCAGTGAGCATGGATCACGTAGGAAGGAGGATGAAAAGAAAAGAAAGAAAAAAAAAAGAAAAGGAAAAGAAAGGAAGAAAAAAAAAAGAAAAAGGAAAACGAAAATAAAGGAAAAATAAAATAAAGAAAATAAAGAGGAGGTAAAATAAGACTAACCTTTTTTGTGGGGAAAAAATTTGGGGATGTATGGGGTATTTATAGGAGATAGAGTGGTGTAGGGTTAGTTTTAAGATTGGGCCTCATAAAATTAATGGGCCAATTAGATAAATGAAATGGACTAGCTTTGTCTAATATGTATGGCATAAATGTAGAATGGACAATTAAAAATCCTTTTAAAACAAAATCAATTATCAACCCAAAAATAATTTGGAACTTTAAAACTTAAATCCCGGAAAAACACACATAAATATTATAAATGAAATAAAAATTCATTTATAATATATTTATAAATACGGGGGATTACACTTGTTTTTTCCATGAGAAAGAGTATGAAAATGATAGCCATTGATGTGATAGTGATTAAATTTTCGTACTCTTGTTAGTGGTCCAAATGCTAACGAGCGAACAATGTCATTTTTGATGCCCTTTTCCAATACCTATATTAATCAAAGGTTCAAAATGTCATTACGGTCATATACTAACATGCTAAAAACCCTAGTTAATCATATTATTAATTGATATTTTATATTAGTTAAGTGACATATATAATCTTAGAACCAATCAGGATATATCTTTTCATATTTGATCCAAACTTCATCTAAACTTTGGCATCTATGTTACTAATCATTTGTTCTTCAAACAAACTGTTAATTATATTAGTATGTAAACATATAGATATGTTACAAGCAACATGTTATGGTACTTTATAGAATTTTACCTTTCATATTGCTGTAGAGTTTCACAATTACTTAGAACATATCGGTGAGCAACTTTGTAATCTTTTTCAACAAAGTAACAAAATTGACCTTCTGACGAACTATGTCCAAAAGTTGAAGAGAACATCTCAGGTAAGTCAGGATTATTGTTCAATTCACTTTCAGCATGTGCACCCAATCCTAAATCCTTCACCTTAGAGTCAACTTCTTCTTCAAAATAAAGGGAGCAAAAATTTGTTACCTCCTCGAGTAGGTAGGTGTTTCGGGGTTTTTTGTGATTCCCTCGGATACTGGTCACGCTCTGCTGACAAAGACTCGGACACCTGCAAAATAACGAATATTCCGGTGTACGGAATATTCGCCTCCGACGCTCAAGTTAGTGAACGGAAACGGAAAAGGCTAGAGAGAGAAAGTAGAGAGAGAAGTTGGAGCTCTTTAATGCTCTATATTTATGTTATGTCACAATCCCCCCTCCCATCATAAATGATTGGGGTATTTATAGGGGTGAGAACATGTACCCCTCTAGGGTTTATGCCCTAGAATTTCGTGACGTGATTGGCTGTGCAATCAGAGGTCGCCACGTGTCGTGGGGGCGCCGTTTTACGGCTTTCAAGGTTTTCTCGGGATTTGGGCTTGAGGTCATCAGGGCTCTTTTCTCATTCTGATTGCAGCATTGGGGCATTTAGAGATGGTTGACAGGTGTCACCATGACAAGTGGACACGTGTCACATTCTCATAGGGCCACGTGTCGCCTGTTTATTGGGCCACGTGTCACTATGAGATTTGGCCACGTACCTGGGGTATTTTTACCCTAAACATTTGCCCCTCAGAGGGGGTGGCTCGTACACTTACTGGCCGCCTCCTCTGATCTTGAACTCTGGACGCCCTGGTACTCTGGGTTGGGTTTGCTTCCCATCTGCCCTGGACGTCCATATACTTTTGATTCAAGGCTCTTTTTGCTACGTGGACGTCCATATATTTTGCCCTGGATTTGGCTTTTTGCTTATCTGGACGACCAAATTTTGTACTGGACGCTCTCGTACTCTGAGAGGCTTAACCTCTGAATTCATGTGGTCGTCCACTTGTTTCAAGCCGGACGTCCTCATACCCTGGGAGGAGTTGATTTCCTAACTGCTCAGAACGGCCACATCAATGAGACTGGACGTTCTGATACTCTGGGAGGAGTTGATCTCCTAACTGCTCAGAACGGCCACATCAATGAGACTGGACGTTCTGATACTCTGGGAGGAGTTGATCTCCTAACTGCTCAGAACGGCCACATCAATGGGACTGGACGTTCTGGTACTCTGGGAGGAGCTTATCTCCTAACCACCCAGAACGGCCACATCAATGGGACCGGACGTTTTGGTACTCTAGGAGGAGCTTATCTCCTAACCACCCAGAACGGCCACATATCTTCTTTGGGGTAATCTGGGCTTCCATGATTTCAGACGTACTTCCTGGCTTTCTAATCATGCTTTGTACGTCTGAGGACTGGGCGGACGCTTTTCCTCTTAGATTTTCTCAATGTTTGGAGACTAAGTGCTGAAGGTGTAAAATTCTTGAATTTTCCACTTATTTCGATTCACTTTAACGTGCCGTTAATTGTTCGTCTGGTCTTTTTCACAAGTTAACAGAACCCTAACGTCGTCCTGACCCTTTCTTCGAGTAATTTCTCAAGAAATTACCGTTTGAATGTTTAGGCGGGAAAGACGATTTTACCATTTTGCCCTCATGAATTCACTCTATAAATATGGGAGGTGAATTCTCATTTTCACACTTTACCCAATTGTGAATTCTAGAGAGAAGTCAGAGCGTTCTAGTGAGAGAAAGTTATTTTTCCCTTAATCTTCAAGAGCGCCGCCGTGAGTTTGAGTTTTCCGGGCATTTTTGAGTTTTACGGTCAATCTTCAAGAACTTTACCACCACCTTCAGAACTTTCAGAACGTACAGAGGTAGGCCGTCTACATTTTCTCTTTTACTTGTTTTCTTTTTCTTTTACTTCAATTCTGGATCCATACTCGGCTTCGTCCGACTCTTCTCATGAGGCCGGCCGTTCGCCTGGGACTGAGGAATCTAGAGTGGACGGAGAAGAGTTGTCTCCTCCTTGGAGTGAGTCTATGTCTGATGCGTACATACTCACCCCCACTTATTCTTCTCTGTCCCAACAGGCAATGGCAAGAACCATGCGTACGCGTGAGCTTCACGCGGCCAGGAACCCAGACGGAAGTCTGGTTCATCCTAGGGTCCCTTATGACCCTAGTGATCCAAGTACAATGGTGGAGACTGACTCCACCACCCAAACAACGACCGCCTCCACTGGCTCTCATCACTTGGCCGTGGAGGTCACTTCTTCCTTCGAGGAACGCCTGCGAGCTGAAGGCGCCTCGTCCGCACCTGTTCCGAAACTTAGGTTCCCTCAATTTGCCAGTTCAGTCATGGATGGGGCCGAACTGGTAGCCTGCTAAGACAACCCTTCCAATCCTGGGGCGGACGCTTCTGGGTCGTCCGTCCCCTCTTCTTCTCTACCTCGGCCTCAACTGGGTGGGGCGGACAGACCCTTAACCGGAATCTCAATCCGCGAACCGTCCGCCCTGCCTATTCGCAACGCCCCTCCTTCGGGAAATGGGGCGGACGCTGCCAAGGATAAAGGCAAGCGTCCAATGGTCGAGGAGGACGTTCCTTCATCAATGGGCGTTCCAAGCTCAAGGGGCCGAAGCTCGGCCGAGGCAGCAGATTTGTACAGAGTGCTGTCTTCGGAGTTTGGGAGTGCTCCTTCTCACCAAGTGGAAGAAGAAGAAGTTGAGAAAGAGGCCGTGGGTGAGACGGCCGAAGGCGAGGCGGCGGCCGAAGAAACTGTCGCCAACATTGATAACTTCAGGGACCCGTACGCTTGTACAGTTGGGGAGACAGCCCTGAAGTTTTTAAATAAGGATTTTGAGAAGTATAAGGAGTCCCTCCATTTGGGGGAGGGATTCGAAATTCAAGTCCCCAGGAAGGCCATTGCTGTGGCTACCTGGGATGAGGAGAAGCCGCGCAAACGAGCGTTTTGCGTCTACAGGGCCGCCTTGGATGTGGGGCTCCGCTTCCCTCTTCACCCATTCGTCCGGACTGTCCTGGACGAGTACGACATCGGCCTCTTCCAACTGACGCCAAACAGTTGGTTGAACATCTTTGGGTACTTAGTGACGTGCATCGCTAAGAAATTTACGCCAGACTTTGCGGTCTTTTGTGAGATGCACTCACTCACCCGGCTGGAAAAGGAGGTGGATGGTTGGCTCATCTTGAGTGCAACCAGGGATTACATGGTCGTGGTCGACCGTGTCAGTAAGTGGAGGGACTGGAAGCACCGCTTCTACCGTGTCAAAACTCAGGATGCGGAGTTCAACCTTCGCATGAACAGGTGTCGTCCAGAGCCTATTCAGCTCGGACGCGGAGACCACAAGCCTGACAAGCCGCCCATCCACCCAAGCCACGAACACCAGCTCGAGTACTTCAAAGTTAATCGAGTCAGGCGGGGCAACAAAACTGAACGGGTCCCTAGCCATTGGGTTCCTCTCGCCAATTGGCTTAGGGACCCTATCTTCATGTCTGCATACGGCCTGTACCAGAACATGCCCCAAGGTGGACACTTAGATATATCAACTTTTTGTACGCACGTAAGGTTCTTCAGAAAAATATTCTAACACTTTTACTCTTTGTTTTTGCAGCGGAGGCGTACACTATGCTTGACTCAGCCCAAAAAGCAGAGGTGGAGATGTCCGAGGTGGACTTGGCCAGGTACAAAGCTCGTTTCAAGATGTACGAGCAACTCAAGGAGGTAAACACTTAGTTTATTTTTTGAATTTCTCATTCCTTAATGTGTCCGTTCTGCTATATTGAAAGGAACCTACTTCCCGAGTTTGCACGGACGCCACCTTTGGTTTTGACTTCAAAAATTTTCCTAACTTTGTATTTTTGCAGACCTCCTCCTCTACCCCGAAGGCCAGGCGGAAGCAGCCAGCCACGTCCACTCCTGATGCGAACGCATCCAAGAGGAGAAAGACGGTTGCTTCCAAGCTGTCTTCTCAAGCAGCGGCAACGGCAAAGTCGCAGACTGCTACAACGCAGTCTAAAGGAGAACAACCCCGGCTGACACAAAGCGGGGCCTCCAAGCCCATGGAACCTGTTGCTGATCAGGTCCATGAAGAGTCCGTCCCTTCAGACGGTGGGGATAGGTTAACCCCAGAACAAATGACCGGTCGCTGGATCAGGACGGTGCTGGTCAACCCGCCGTCCAGCGACGCCGAAGGGAGCCGTCCAGAGGAGGAGGAAGCTCCTTTACCGCCTCCTCCCACCAATTTTTCTCCTCCAACCTTCTCCACTAGTTAGTCATCTTTTTTCTCACTTTTTATAAGTCTTGGTTTACTTTGTAAAATTTAGCTAACTTTTCTTACACGATCGTCCGCAGATATATCAGAGGAGATGCAGTTGAAGGTACCCGGCCAGTCACTGACTGGCGCGGACAGGAAGGCCATACGCGAGGCCATGGTTCGCGCGGTCCCCAAGCGCAGCGTGATAAGCTGCGGGGGATCAACGAAGGCTTCCTCGGCCCCATGCTAAACTGCAGCGCCGAGGTATACTTCTATCTCCTTATGTTTTTGCTTTCCAATACTTAGCCAATTTTTCCATATTTTTGACTAAATTTCTTCCTTCTGTCCGCAGCTCTTTCTCCGTTTGAACGCCTTCCTAGATTGGAAGGACAAGGAGAACGAACGGTTGAAGAATGCTTGGGTTGAAGTCAGGAAAGCCGAGGATGCTGTAACTGGGACGGCCGACGTCCAAAGGGTACACTTTGAGACCCAAATAACCGCGCTGTCCGACAAAGCGGCGCGGCAAATAGAGGACCTGGTCAAACTTGGCAAGGCACTCGAACAGGAGTCCTTGGCCAGGGAGGCCATGAGGGTTGAAAGGGACGAGGCCGTCCTGGAAAAGGAAAAATGGCGGTTGGGCTTCGAGGCGTCCGAGGCCCTAAAGAGTGAGCTGAAGATGGCACAAGCCAACCTTAAGTCTGCGCTAGATGAGGCGGACGCGCTGAAGGCCGAGGTGGAAACCCTAAAGAAGTCCCTTGCGGATTATGTGGAGCAACTCAAAACTCCTCGGCCGATCAGCGTTGAAGAAGTCATCCGCATCGAGCAAAATGCTGAAGACAGGCTTAAGGCATACTTCTTTGATGCCTTCAACTTGATGGTGGACGAAGGTGAAGCCGCCTATTACGAGGAACGCTTCAAGAAGCGGCTTCAGTACGTCTTCCTTAAAGAAGAAGCAAGGAAGGCCGGCATGCCTCCTCTAGAACTAGTAGTTACTTCCCCCGAGTCCGGAGAGGACGGGGATGAGGAGGAGGAGGAGGCGGACAAAAAGGCTGCCCCGGCCAAGGACACCAAGATAGCGGTGGAGCCTACCACAGATAACACGGCTAAGTAGAGCTCAGGTCCTCCAGCAGCCGTCTGCTCAGCTTTCCTTTTCTTTTCAGCTTACTGTGTACTTAGCTTATTTTGTACTTCTCTTTTTTTGTTCTTCTTTTGAGGCCGCCTGTTCGAGCGGTTTTGTAAACATTTCGGCCGCCTTTGTGCAGTCTTATTAATGAAAATTTTGTCCGCCTTTTGAGCGGCTTTTACTTCTGTTTCATACTTAGCAGTTTTTTGCAAATTTTCTGCTTTTTGCAAGTTTTCCGTACGTCTCCGTATTATGCCTTTTCGTACGTTCCTAGGGGTATGCCCCTTTATTCGGTGTTCGCCTAGTCCATTTTCTAAGTGGTTTGATTAACTTGGTAGTTTTTATGCCTTAAAAGGGTATGACGGCTCGCAAGTTAATCAAATCATAGTAATGATTGCCCTTGGGCTAGGTGAAGCACCGAATTAATTTAATTGGCCGTTCGGCTATCATTGTACGAGTAGTCCGTTGAATCTATCGCTCGAACGTACCCTAGAAATCCTAAGTATTATCTCAACTCATAGATTCCTTGGTTGGCCGGGCTAAATGCCTAGGTATGCCCTTGCCCTATTTGTAAAGGACACTTGTTTTCTACACAAGTTCGGGATACCTTGCCTCAATCGTCCGCCTAGAATTGGGCGGACGCATTGATCAGTTTTTTTTTTTTTTTTTTTTTTTTTGTGTGTGGCCGAGTTGCTATATTGGGAGCAACCTTGCTTCCTTTTTGATTCGGCCATTCAAAAAGAATGATAGGCCGTGTTACTATATTGGAAGCAACTTTGCTTCCTTATTAACTCGGCCATTCAAAAAGAATGGTAGGCCGTGTTACTATATTGGAAGCAACTCAGTAAATCATTTCATTCGGCCTTCAATCACAAAAACAACAAATAATTCAACAATGCCTGACTCTTCATTAATTTTTGTCAAAAGTACATTGTTGTGGCCGTACGGCTTTAATTACAAGGCTCGGTCAGTAGACCTAGCTGTATAAACAGCTTTTTGGCTAAGTACTTAAAGAAACTAAGCTCAAACATGATACTTCTTCAGGTTATCAGTGTTCCATGTCCGTGGGATCTGACGGCCATCAATTGCCTCAAGGCGATATGTGCCGTCTCGGACTTCTTCCCTGATTCGGTACGGTCCCTCCCAGTTTGGAGTCAACTTGCCGTCCTCATTGGCACGGCTAACAGCTTCCATTTTCCTCAACACTAGATCCCCCATTTCGAGCGGCCGCTTAGACACTCGGCGGTTATATGCCCTTGTCATCCTTAAGCGATAAATTTCATGCCTAAGCGCCGCATTGCCCCTAGCTTCTGGAAGGAAATCTTAGGCGGTCTTCATGGCCTCCCAATTGGCTGATTCATCATAAAGCATTACCCGCAAAGTGGGCTCGTACATTTCAATTGGGAGTACAGCCTCAGCTCCATAGACCAAAAAGAATGGAGTCTCCCCTGTAGAACTCTTTACTGTTGTCCGTATGGACCATAGCACATTGACCAGCTCGTCTGCCCATAGGCCGCCTGCCTTTTCAAGCTTGCGCTTGATCCCGTTTGAAATCAACTTGTTATAGGCCTCAACTTGACCATTGGCTTGTGGTCGGCCGACCGAGGCAAACCAATGGGTAATGCCTTGGTCTCCCAACCATTCTTTGAGTTGACGCGTCTCAAACTGTGGTCCATTTTCGAACACCATTGACTGAGGTACCCCATACCGAGTGATTATGCTTTTCCAAATGAAGGCTGACACGTCCGTCCATTTGATGCCCCGGACGACCTCAGCCTCAACCCATTTAGTGAAGTAGTCTACTGCCACTAATACGTACCGTCTCTGGCCGGATGCAGGAATATATGGTCCCAAAATGTACATGCCCCATTTGGCAAAGGGAAGCGGACTACTGATGGCTGATAGACTATTTGCTGGACGATGAATAAGGGTTGAAAATCTTTGGCACTTGTCACATTTTTTCACCATTTTCATGGCGTCCGACTTCAGGCTCGGCCAGTAATATCCCAACTGTGTCGCCTTTTCAGCTAAGGCTCGGCCTCCAATATGCGAACCACAATGCCCCTGATGAAGGTCATCCAACACATCATGCCCTCTCTCAGGAGTTATACATTTAAGGTAAGGCTTCACAAAGGCTCTTTTGAATAGCTCCCCATCTTTCATCTCAAACCAGGCCGCCTTCCTCTTCAATAGCCAACTCTCTTTCGGATCGTCCGGAAGTATTCCATCCCTTAAGTAGGAAGTAATTCCGTCCATCCAGGTTGAACTTCTATCTATTACCTGAACGGGCTCGGCATCAATGCTCCTTTTTTCCTTTACTTCCCAAAACACTGATCTTGGAGTATCAGATGACGCCGAGGAAGCCAATTTGGAGAGGGCGTCCGCCTGATGATTCTCTGAACGGGGAACTTGCTTGAGAGAAAAAAGCTCTAGGCCTTCGGCCTCATTTTTAACTAGCTGCATGTACTTCATCATGGCCGGCTCCCTGGCCTCAAAGCCACCATTGACCTGATGGACTATTAGCCGGGAGTCCGAGCATACTTCAATTTTGGTTGCCCCGGCCGCTTTACACATCCTTAGGCCGGCCAACAATGCTTCGTACTCAGCTTCATTGTTTGACGCTTGGAACTGAAACCTCAACGCGTACTCATACTTGTCTCCCTCAGGAGATTCACATATAATACCAGCGCCACACCCGGTCGCTGTTGCACTACCATCCACAAACACTTTCCAAACTTGGTCCCCGGCCGGCTGAAGATCAGGCCGTGTCATTTCAGCCAAAAAATCCGCAAAGGCTTGCCCCTTGATTGCCTTCCTTGGTTCAAACACAAGGTCAAAACCTCTGAGCTCTAAGGCCCACTTGAGCATGCGGCCACTTGCCTCCAAAGTTGAGAACGGCTTCTTCAAGGGTTGGTCCGTATAGACCACGATTGAATGTGCTAAAAAGTATGGCCGCAGCTTCTTTGATGCCATGTACAAGGCCAGGCCAAATTTTTCAATTGGGGGGTACTTCAGCTCAGCATTGTGAAGTACGTGACTGATAAAATACACCGGGACCTGATGGCCGTCCCTTTCAGCAAGAAGGACGGCACTCAGAGAGTGTTCGGAGATGGCAAGATAGATATATAGCTTTTCATTCTTGAGCGGACTGACGAGGCGAGGCAATGTATGCAAGTGATTTTTCAACTGTACGAATGCTTCCTCGGCCTCCTCTGTCCACTCGAACAGGGCTTTCTTCTTAATGGTTTGAAAAAAGTAACGGCACTTATCCCCTGATCTTGACAAAAATCTTCCAAGGGCTGCTAAACAGCCGGTCAGTCTTTGTACTTCCTTGATTGTTCTTGGAGACTTCATGTCAAGGACGGCTTGAATTTTTTCAGGGTTGGCCTCGATTCCACGTTGATCAATCAAAAATCCGAGAAACTTGCCGGACTCAACACCAAATACACACTTCTTTGGATTCAACATCATCTTATGCCGCCTGAGTTCGGCGAACGTTTCTCGTAGATCCTTGAGATGGTCGGCCGGCTCTTTTGACTTGACAATCATGTCATCAATATATGCCTCCATGTTCCGGCCGAGCTGGTCTCTAAAGACCGTATTAACAAGCCTCTGAAATGTAGCAGGAGCATTCTTGAGGCCGAATGGCATAACCTTGTAACAGTACAACCCCTGCTCGGTCACAAACGCTGTTTTCTCTTGATCTTCTTCCCACAAAGGAATTTGATGGAATCCGGAGTATGCGTCCATGAAGCTCATAAGGGCGTGTCCGGCCGTAGAGTCAACCAAACGGTCGATCTTAGGCAAGGGGAAGCTATCCTTTGGACACGCCTTGTTCAAGTCCGTGTAATCCACACACATCCTCCAAGTCCCATTCGGCTTTTTCACAAGAACTACATTGGCCACCCAATCTGGGTAAAAGCATTGCCGAATGAAACCGGCGTCCAGCAGCTTTTTTACCTCTGCTGCGGCCGCCTGATTCCTCTCTTCTCCGTGATTTCTCTTCTTCTGGCGGACAGGCTTTATCAAAGGATTCACGGCCAACTTGTGTACGGCCAGGTCAGGACTTATTCCTGGTATTTCACCAACTTCAAATGCAAACACATCTTTGAATTCTCTTAACAGTTGTACTAACTCATCCCCAAGCAATTCCAAGGCTATAGTGCCGACACTAACTGTCCGTTCTGGGTGGTTGGAGTCAAGCACTATATCCTGGTGGCTGCCGGCCGGCTGGGGCCTCAACTCATCTGGCCGGCCGACACTCATTAGTTGCTAGGCTTCCTATGCCCTGGTTGCCTTACGCTTCTGGCCGACCTGGTATGCTGGGAGTGAGGTTCCTTCTTCCTTAATCTCGGACAACTTTGGGCCGCGTGCTGTTGGCTTCACGGCCAGCTGATTACATTCCTTGGCCATTTTCTGACTTCCTTGAATTGTTCCAATTTTTCCGTCCGACCTTTCAAACTTCAGCAGCATCAAGTGGGGCACTATGACCGCCTTGGCTGCATTGAGAGTAGGGCGGCCACGGATTACATTGTACCCAGTCAACTCTTTTACCACAAGGAAACGGACGACCATGTCTCTTCCTTCCCCCTTCTGCCCGAAACGGATGGGAAGGTCAATCCGTCCGACTGGATGAATGACATTCCCCCCAAATCCTACTAAGGGATGAGTTATATCTTGGAGAGCATCTTCTGGAAAGCTTAAATTCCTCAAGGCAGAGAGACTTATGATATCGGCCAAACTGCTCGTATCAATCAATATCCGTCCCACCTTCAAATTTGCTATTTTCATTACAAAGACCATGGGATCATTGTGCAAAGCTCTGACCTCACCACGGTCAGCCTCACTTATGATCACTTCAGGAAATGGCTCGGCTTTAACAACGTCCATTTGCATCACATTTGACAGGTTTCGGGTGTCTTGCTTGATTCCTTTCATGGTAGGGCCGCCTGAAGCAAAGCCTCCTGATATGACGGCCACAAAACCTGAATCAGTGCTATTCCCATCATCTTCCTTGTCATTCTTCTTTTCACTTTGTTGCTTTTTCTCGGACGTGTTGTCTGTCCGCTTGAAGGTGAATTTGGACTTGGTCACATAGGGTTTCAGCAGACCCTTGTCGGCCAACTTATCCAACAGTCTCTTCAAGTTGATACACTCGTTCGTGTCATGACCCACATCCTTGTGGTAATGACAATACTTGTTTTTGTTTCTGTACTGGGCGAGCCTCTCAAAGGCTGAGGCTTCTCAAACTCAAACTTGTCTTTTATCTCCATCAAAATAGAGTAACCATCCTTGTTGAACTCATACTGAGGCTCGTATGTCTTGCTTTTCTTTGACTTGGGTTGCTGGTCATCAGCTACCCAGATTTCTTTTCTTTTGTTCCCTTCTTTCTTTCGACTGGCCGAGTTTTGCTGAGAAGATTGGTTCTTCTCAGCCCCCTTGGCCGGCTGTTCTGATTTGGTGAGCGAACAAAAATCCGCGGCCTCAATATAGGCTTCGGCTTCCCGCAATACACCTGCGTATGACCGAATCTTTTTTCTTACCAAATCAAACTTAAAACCATTATGCCTTAATCCCCGGAGAAATTCTGAGTAAGCCATTTCGTCCGGAAGATTATGAATTTGGGCTTTTTCTTGGTTAAACCTTTGGACGTACGAACGTAGTCCTTCATTCTTTCCTTGGACAATTGTAGCCAAGTTGAGACTTGTCTTTCTTGGTGGGATGTTGTATGAGAAGTTTCCCACAAACAACAAACTGAGGGTGGTAAAGCAATTGATGCATCCGGCTGGGAGGCTGTTAAACCAGTCCTGGGCCACCCCTTTGAGAGTGGCCGGGAAGCATCTGCACCATGTAGCATCATCTACACTTTGCAAGTACATCAAGTTCCTGTACGAGGTAACATGCTCTTCTGGGTTGCCCGTACCATCATAGGCACCCACTAGTACACTCTTCACTTTTGCTGGTTGAGGGGATGCTAGTATATCTTGCGAAAACGGAGGCGGCTTATCTCCCAAATTCAACAAACGCATCTGCCAATCGATAGGCTGAGGCTGAGCGGACGTTCCAGCCAGGTAAGGAGTCTGGCCGAACATCTTACCATACGGCCCATATTGCCCAAAAACTTGGGGAGTTGGTTGTATCAACCCATTGAGTACTTGAGGGGACTGATACTGCAATGGCTGAATTGGACGGGGAGTAATAGTATGACTCTTGCTGGAAGCAGCCGTGTTGGTGTATTGGGAGAAAGATTGGTTGGAGACTTCCTCCGGCATGGTTGGAGTAGAGGTTGTGTCAGAGTATGCGACCCTCTCCCTTTGCTTGTGCCGAATGTAGTCCCTTGCGTCCTTGAAACGCTGTGACGGCTCAGTCTCAACTCATTTTGGCAGTCTGCCCCTCCCCCCAGCCGACTGTGTTTTCGCCAGCAGGCTAGAGAAGTTGGTCCGTGGGACTCGGGAAGACCTTCCGTGCGGACGACGGAATGGGGTGTTACCAGCATCAGTTGCATTGGTCTTGTTGTTGGCTTTCTTGGAAGTGCCCCCTCTCCCCTTTTGCTGGGTAGCCGCCAACTCCTTGCGGAGCTTAGTCAGCTCGGCCATTAGGGTAGCTGGGGTGACAGGAAGTTGTTCGGCCTCTTCAAATGAGGCAGTCAAAGGATTGCTTGAGTGTATGGTAGTATGTATGTCCTCTACATATCCATCTTCGCCTGGACGAGGTCCAGAATTAGGTGTCTGACCATCTATTGCCATAACGGACGAGTATCCCCACAGACGGCGCCAAATGTTTCGGGGTTTTTTGTGATTCCCTCGGATACTGGTCACGCTCTGCTGACAAAGACTCGGACACCTGCAAAATAACGAATATTCCGGTGTATGGAATATTCGCCTCCGACGCTCAAGTTAGTGAACGGAAACGGAAAAGGCTAGAGAGAGAAAGTAGAGAGAGAAGTTGGAGCTCTTTAATGCTCTATATTTATGTTATGTCACAATCCCCCCTCCCATCATAAATGATTGGGGTATTTATAGGGGTGGGAACATGTACCCCTCTAGGGTTTATGCCCTAGAATTTCGTGACGTGATTGGCTGCGCAATCAGAGGTCGCCACGTGTCGTGGGGGGCGCCGTTTTACGGCTTTCAAGGTTTTCTCGGGATTTGGGCCTGAGGTCATCAAGGCTCTTTTCTCATTCTGATTGCAGCATTGGGGCATTTAGAGATGGCTGACAGCTGTCACCATGACAAGTGGACACGTGTCACATTCTCATAGGGCCACGTGTCGCCTGTTTATTGGGCCACGTGTCACTATGAGATTGGGCCACGTACCTGGGGTATTTTTACCCTAAACAGTAGGCATTACAAATTGAGGCTTTCACTCGCGCTTTATTACCCACTTTCCTCTTTAAATGGTATAAAAACCTATAATAAAAAATGCTAAGTATCTCAAATTAATTTTAAAAAAAGAAAGTAAAAGATGAATTTTATATAATTACCTCTCAAAAGGGTACATCCACCTATATTGAACCGGGCCACCAATTTTTGCCTCATATGACAAATGAATAGGAAGATGCTCCATACTATTAAAAAAACCAGGTGGAAATATTCTCTCTAATTTGCAAATAATTTCAGGAATATTTTCTTCCAATCACACCATGTCAGTAATTTTTAAGGTGGTGGCGCAAAGATCTCTAAAAAATTGGCTCAACTCAGTAATAACATTCCACAAATTTAAGGGTAACAAGTCTTTAAATACCGCTGGTAGCAATCATTGCATAAAAACATGACAATCATAACTTTTCATACCGAATAGCTTACACTCCTTTAAATCAACGCATCTACCTAAATTAGAAGCATATCCATCAGGAAACTTTAATTTCTTAACCCATTCACAAATAAGTTTCCTTTTCTCTTTAGGCAACACAAAAGGAGCGTTCGGTTTTAAAGTCCGTTTTTCCCCTTTACTATTAACAACATCTTGCGCCTCCAATTTTTGTCGTTTACAATACTCCCCCAAGTCTCTTCTTGCTTTCACATTGCCTTTAGTTTTACCCTTAACATCCATTACAGTGTGAAACACATCATCAAATACATTTTTTTCAATGTGCATGATATCAAGATTGTGGCGTATTAAGAGCTTGCTCCAATATGGAAGCTCCCAAAAGACGCTTTGCTTTGTTCAGTGGTGGAACTTTCCATATCCTTCTGCCTGGTTATCATCACCCCTTATTTGCTCAACAGTTTTTGGAAATAAAGATACTCGATTCCAAATGTCCTCACCACTCATTCGTGGTGGTGGGGAATCATTCTCAACTCTTTCTTTAAAAAAAGCACTCTTATTTTTTCGAAAATTATGATCATGGGGTAAAAACTGACGGTGACAATCAAACCAACTTTGTTTTCCACCATTTTTAAGAGTGAAAGCCTTAGTGTTTTCCATATAATATGGGCAAGCTAATCTACCCGACGTGGTCCATCCCGAAAGCATGCCATAAGCTGGAAAATCACTAATAGTCCAAAGCAATGCAGCCTTCAATTGAATTTTTTTTTTTTGCGAGATGTCGTAAGTCGGTAACCTAACCTCCCATAATTGCTTTAACTCTTCAATAAGAGGTTGCAAGTACACATCGAGGTTCCCTCTAGGATTCTTCGGATCTGGAATTATCAAACTTAGAAACATAAAAGGTTTCTTCATGCACAATTCAGGTGGAAGATTATAAGGAGTTAAAATGACGGGCCAACAATAATATTGCCAACCTGTCTTTCCAAATGGTGAAAATCCGTCAGTACAATGACCTAGTCGGACATTTCTAGGCTCCGCATAAAAAGAACGGTACTCTTTATCTAGGTGTTTCCACGCCTCTCCATCACTTGGACGAGACATAAGGCCATGAACTTGAGGATTATCTTTAAGCCACCTCATCTGCTCTGGAGTAGATCTTGTTACATATAATCTTTGTAATCTCGGGCCTATAGGAAAGTAAATAAGAGCACTATGAGGAGAATTGTTCCCACTTTCTCTAAGTGTCTTATTACAACTTCCTTTGCAATATAGACATTCTTTGAGATCTTTGTGTTCCTTCCAAAATAACATACATCCATTTGGACATAAATGAATCTTTTGGTGCAGAAGTTCTAGCCCTTCAAGCAATTTCTTAGTCTTATAAAAACTATTTGTCATCTTGTTTTCATCTGGGCACATGTCTTTCATTAAGGAAGCAACACCATCTATAGCTTTATGTGAAATATTATACTCGCACTTGATGTTTGTCATCCTCGCAGCAACAAACAATACAGACAACTTGCAGCCATCATACAATGGCTCTTCCGCTGCCTTCAACATGTCAAAGAACTTCTTGTAAATAGCATGTGGCTCTTCTTCAATATTTTGTAAACCACCTTCTAGTCCAAAGGCATCTAATACCATGTTTCTATATGGGTTCAATGCATCCTCGGTGGATATGGAGCTGCTACTTTGGGATTCTCTTTGGAAGTGCAGTTCACTATGAAAAACCCATTGGAAATAGTTAGGCAAAAAACCATGCCTATAGAGATGCTCCTTAATGGTATCAAGATCTTGATAAGGAATATTTCGACATTGTGCACATGACATTTCATCACACCATCTATCACGACATTGTCTTGTGTTTAGCAAATGTAATAAATTCATTGACCTTTTCAGCAAAGGTTGGACTAAGGAATTTTCCTTCTAACCGTTTAAACATCCATGCTCGATCCTCCCTCATTATATAGCAGTTTCACTAAAAAATAAATTATACAAAAAGCATAGACATGATGTGTGTCATAAATGGCACACATTTGATGAGCATTTAGGTCCTTTCTATTCTCTTTTCATAGCTTTCATGCTTAATAAGTGCTTAGTTTTATGCTTTGTTGCTTAGTTTTACCTTTCTTCTCTTATTTTGTAGCTTTTGTGCATTTCGTTGGTTTTCTAGCCTTTTCTTCTTTATTTGCTCTATTTTCGTGGTTGTAGGTATTGGACGAGGTTCGGGTCTTCATTTTGGTGATCCACTATGGTGGAAGAAGCTTTTGGATCAAGTTCATGGAATTTGGGAAGCTCAAGATGCAAAGAAGTGGAAGTTCCAAGTCTTGGCTCTTCTCTTGTGCTCGCTTGCGGTGCTCCCTTCAAAGGAAGTGTGTGCCCTCAATATTAAGCCTTAGCTACTGCCACTCCTAGTGCCCATCACCATCATAAATCATGTGTGCACCCCTTGAGCTTGAAGAGTTGAAGATTCGAAGAAACCCAGCTGAGTGCGGCCTCACGCACAGAAGGTGCGGCCGCACACGAAGGATGTGCAGCCGCATACCATGGTGGTGCGGGCGCATATCATGGTGGTGCGGGCGCACATCCTCTGTTGTGCGGCCGCACCGACGTGGGTCTTTTCTGATCGGATTTCGACGATTTTCTCTCTCTTCTTATACCTATTTGAACCCAATTTTTGTAAGAAGTTTCAAAATAGAATTAGATCATATTCTTAGCTTAGTTGACAGTTTCTCTCTTTAGATCTAGGGGTTAGTTTTAGGAGTAGATTTTAGAGAGAGAAAGTGAAGAATTTCAATGGTGATTAAGAGATTGAAGATCCAATGGTGACAATTGTATTGGAGATCTACTCTATTATCAATGAGCATTTCTAAACTCTATCTCATTTATTGTTTTGTTTAGTATTCATGTTTGGATTTTGATGATTTGATGATTGATGTTTGATTAGAGTAATTGTTCTTCTTTGATTGTTGATTCTTTTATTGTTGATTGTTGATTTCTTTAGTTGTTAGTTGAATTGATGATGTTGCCAGAGTAGTTGTTTGGTTAGGAATTTCGTGAAGCTTGTATTATGTAATGGATTCATGTAGATTGGGGATTTTGATGGAGTTGATGATGTGATTAAATTGGTTAATTGATTTTGTGCATGTGTGTGTTTGATTTACGCTTGATCACCCTAGTTATTCACACTAGATTGCATTGTAAGTTCACATTGATACGGACCATTGATTTGTAGCTTGCATTTACACAATTGAGGTGTCTTGTGATGTTTCCTAGCTAGAGTAGTTAGACCTCTAGGAGAATAGCTTGATATGCTCTTTTGGTTGCATAATTAATCTTCCCTCACATTGTTTGACTTAGTCAACTTCCTAAACCAATTTGCATTGTTCATTGCTAATATAAGTGAATCCTAATCCCTAGCATTTTATTTGTTTGATTTCTTTGTCTTAGTAGTTGTAGGTGTCCTCTTTTACCCTTAGTCTTCGACCTAGCTTAGGCACATAATCGGAAGCACATAGACATTACCGTTCCTTTGGGTTCGACCCTTGACTTACCTCTATACTTGTATTTAGGTTTGTTGAGTGTTTATAAATTTTGTTTGGCTTAGGAGGATTAGTCCATCGACCTAATTTTCCTACGTCAAGACAAAGTAAGTAAAGCACTTAGAAGAAGGACATTCTTTTAGGTCATTTAACTATTTAAGGTCATCAAAATGAAAATTATTGTTACCAATAAACATCATATGAGAAGAAGCGTTCCCATTTTCTACATGCTCTTTCTAATGAACTTGAAAAGACTTGATTCATGTCTAATATATGTATTTATAAATTCCTAAGAAAAGAAATCACAAAAAAAAAGCGTGTTATAAGGTTTTAAGGTCTTATAGAACCAAAATCAAGCAAGTTCGGCCAAAATGGGATGATGCGTTCCCATTTTCTACATGTTCCTTCTAATGAACTTATAAAGGCTTGAATCATGTCAAATATATGTATTTATAACTGCCTAAGAAAATAAATAACAAAGAGAAACAATTTTATAAGGTTTTAAGGTCAGGTAGAACCGAAATCAAGCAAATTCAGGCAAAATGAGAAGCAGCGTTCTCATTTTCTACATGCACTTTATAATGAACTTGAAAAGGCTTGAGCCATGTCAATATATGTATTTATAACTTCCTAACAAAAGAAATCACAAAAACAAAGGATGTTATAAGGTTTCAAGGTCTTGTAGAACCAAAATCAACCAAATTCGACCCAAATAGGAAGAAGCGTTCCCGTTTTCTACATGCTCTTTCTAATGAACTTATAAAGGCTTGAATCATATCATATATATGTATTAGTAACTTCCTAAGCATAGAAATCACTAAGACAAATCAAGTTATATGGTTTTAAGGTCTGGTAGAACCAAAATCAAGCAAATTCGGGCACAATGAGATGAATCGTACCCATTTTCTACATGTTGTTTCTAATGAATTTGAAAAGGCGTGATCCATGTCAAATATATGTATTTATACCTAACAAAAGAAATCACAAAATAAGGATGTTATAAGGTTTTAAGGACTTGAAGAACCAAAATCAAGCATATTCAGGCAAAATAGTAAGAAGCATTCCCATTTTCTACATGCTCTTTCTAATGAACTTATAAATGCTTGAATCATGTCAAATATATGAATTTATAACTGCCTAAGCATAGAAATCACCAAAAAAAGAAAGTTATAAGGTTTTAAGGTCTTGTAGAACCGAAATCAAGCGAATTCGAGCAAAATGGGAAAAAGCATTCCCATTTTCAACATGCTCTCTCTAATAAACATGAAAAGTCTTGAGTCATGTCAAACATATGTATTTATAACTTCATAAAATAATAAATCACAAAAAAAAAGGATGTTATAAGGTTTTAAGGTCTTGTAGAACCAAAATCAAGCATTTTCGGGCAAAATAGTAAGAAACGTTCCCATTTTCTACATGCTCTTTCTAATGAACTTATAAATGCTTGAGTAATGCAAATATAATTATTTGTAACTGCCTAAGCATAGAAATCACAAAAACAAAGCAAGTTATAAGGTTTTAAGGTCTGGTAGAACCGAAATCAAGCAAATTCAGGCAAAATGAGAAGAAGCGTTCCTATTTTCTACACGCTCTTTGTAATGAACTTGAAAAGGCTTGATTCATGTCTAATATATGTATTTATAACTTCCTAAGAAAATAAATCACAAAAAAAGCATGTTATTGATGGGAAGGAGAACGGTAGGTCGTTGGACTACCACCCCACCCAATCAAACAAAATTTGTAACTTAACTAACCCCTATTTAGCGTAGTGGTAAGTCAAGGTCGAACCCAAGGGAATGGATATCAAATGCACGATGCCTAAATCAAGCTATTTCGGAGTCAAGAAGGGGTTGAGGTAGAACTTAGGCTAAACTAGGCAATGCAAAACTTATATGAGATCAATCTAAGACACTAGAGCAATGGATCCACATGCAATCATAATGGAAACGGTAATTTGGGAGGTTGAACCAACTAAGTCAAGCGATATGAAGGAAAATCATCTTGTATCCAAAAGAGCATACTAAGATGGTTCACCTAGAGGTCTAACTAGTGTCAACTACGCTAAACACTACCTAGGGAACCTCACAAAGCACCTCAATCGTGAAATTGCAAGTTTACTAATCAATGGTCCGTATCATAGCAAGCTTACAATGCAATCTAGTGTGAATAACTAGGGTGATCAAGCCTAAATCAAACACACACATGCACATAATCAATCAACCAATTTAATCACATCATCAACTCAATCAATGTTCCCCCAAATTAACCTCAATTCATCATCAATACATGCTTCACCACTACCCTAGCAAATAAACTACTCACAATCCATAAAGAACAACAAAATCAAAGCTAAACTAATCATCATTCCCAAATTCATCAATTGAAATCAAATTGAAACAAGCAAAATCAATCAACTATCAATTAATCAAATCAAACAACAATACTAATGAAATCAAACTTTGAATTGCATTAAAGAGTAAAGAATCCTTACAAACTTGATAGAAATCAAATCAAATGAAGCAATCTTCAATCATCAATCATCAAACCTACACTTTCTCTCTCTAAAAATGCTAAGAACTAATGTTTTCTCTCTCTAAAATCTAATCTAATCTAATTCTCTCCTCATGAAGATCCAAACTTCTCTCTATAAAAGGAATGAAATAAATAACAATCCCAAGAGGAAGTTGGGAAAGACGTCCAAAAATAGACCCACGTTGGTGCGGGCGCTCGAAGGAGTGTACCCAGGATTGTGCGCCCGCACACACATGATGTGCGGCCGCACACTCCTCAAGTGCGCCCGCACATAGCTGCAGCTTCCTCCTTTCTTCTTTGCCCTTGCTCACGAGGTGCACGCATCCTAGATGATGATGATGGAGGACAAGGTAGGCAGCAACTTCCTTGAATTTCTTGAAGAAAATGAGCCATGAGGAAGGCATAAAGAAGACTTTGAAGCATGCTCCTTGAACCTCTCATTGACTTGAAACTTGTTGCACAAGCTTTAGGCATGAAAATCAATGGAAAACCATAGAAAGGAAGCCCGGGAATCCTTGGACAATCAATCACAACCTACAATCAAAGGATAAAAAGCAAGTAAAAAGGAAAAAATAGCAAGTAAACAAGAAAAAGCACGAAATAGAGAAACTAACTACAAAAAGCATAAAATGAAGAAAACAAGAATAAAACTAAGGGAAACTAAAGAAAAGAAAGATAAAAAGAAATAAAAATCATCCAAAAAGGAACCAAATGAGTGCCAAAAATGTCACTCATCAAATTCCCCCAAGCTAAACTTTTGCTCGTCCTCGAGCAAAACAAAGCAAGAAAAAAAGAGGATGAAAATTTTATTGAAAACGAAAAAGAAAGACTTAAGATAAGAATGTACACTAAGACTCATTGTCGTAGGAATCACGGTTGTTTTTAGCTACAACAAGCCCTTTAAACCCCAAAGTCGCCTATGAGGACGAGTGAGGTCTCGTAAGGGTATCCTAAGAGTTTGACCCATAACTCTCCACCAAACATCAATGAGGCAAACCATAGAAGAAAAAGAAAGAAAAACAAACCTTTACGAAATGAATCAACATAAAGACTGTAAAGCAAATGAATGACAATCTTTCTCAAGTAGTTAAGGTATGCACGTTTCAAGATATCCAAGGTTGATTGAAACATAGGGTATGCTAGGCATAGGAACTAGTTATCACAATTCACTTTCATCCCAAACAATCTTACCGCGTTCTTCCCACTAGTCTCAAATCTCCCTTTAGTGAGTGTCCCAATGATTCCTCGAAGGAACCGGAAAAGAAATATTTCAAGGCTACTCGACATCTTGACTATGCATCCCCTTTCCTTAGGCAATGACCCATGATGCCCTCCCTCGAATAGTAACTCAACTATCTAGGTCAAAAGGTCTTTCCCCAAGGTTGTAACGTAAGGCATAAAGGGTGAAGGTAGGCTAAAATTTAAAAATTTGGTGGTTTTCCTAATAGTGAAGCAAAGATTGCGCATATCTTTACACCAAGACTAAGTTGTCACCAAACAAAAACAACACCCCCAATCTTACTCGAAGCTATACTCAAAAAGATATATACAAAAAGCGTGAGAACGCTTCCCCCCAAGCTTAAATGGAGCATTGTCCTCAATGCTCAAAAAGGGAGAAAACTCACATCAAAATATTTTTGAAGTTTTCATTTTTCACTTTTTTTCTTTTTTAATTTTGATAGTGCTTTGTCCTCGCCTCTTGTAACTTTGGACGGCTTTTTCAACTTTTGCACTAATTATTTGTCCATGCCCTTTATAATGTAGGATGGCTTTTACTCATACTCATTTGCCATTATTCACAAAGAATTCATAACACAATCATGCTTTCATAAGAACCAACATTTCAACTTCTCCACCACAAACTCCATCAAGTATGATCAATTGCTTCACAAAAACCAAGAAAAGAAAGAAAAATGAAACAAAAGGCCAAAGAACTAAAGATGTGGCTTGAAAAGAAAGTATAAGGCTCAAATGGTTGCAAGAAGGCAAATGTAAACCCAAAAATAGAGAAAATAACAAAGTATAACAAAAATGAAGGTACCACCCCGAAAATTGTGCCTTTGTCCTTCCTAGATAGTTCGGTCTCGTGTTTGAGAATCATACATTAAGCTTTATTAGATTAGGTATGCATAGTCAAGGATCCACGCCGCTCAAACAAAGAATGGTGAAGGCTAGAAAAACAAGTAACCTCACAATGATGTGGCAAAAACTCACTAATGGTGTCAAATCAACTATGGGAAGCAACTACCAACGTGCCACAAACAAGTAGAATCTGGCTTCATGATCCCTCTAGTTCAAACCAACTACCCTAGCATACACTATCCTAGAGTCAACCAAACATAGTCTCAAACCGCGCATACCTTTACAACCTAGGAAGAAAAACATGCAAAAGACAAAGTCCAATGTACAATGTCCAATTCAAAAGAAAAGTGAAAATTAAAGCCTCAAAATTATACCACAAAGAAAAAGAAAGGAAATAAAAGAAAATAAAAGCGAAGTAATGGAACATAGAAAAGGAAAATAGGAGAGATAACATGAAAGCACTAGAGTGCAAGTTAAACACATAAGAATCCCAATCGATAGACAAGTGACCGAATGACATCAATGTCATCGATCCCAAACACATTACATGTTAACAAGCATTCATCCTCGAACCATTCAACATCCCCTAAACTAAACTTATTCTATGCAACCAAGAAAAATAAAGAGAAAAATAAGAAAGATCTCACCGGCTCCAAGCTTAGCAAAAATAAACGAAGTAAGTAGAAGCCACCTCGTTGCATTCCATAAATAAAAGCTTGGACCAAAGACCAAGTGAGAAAAAGAGAATAAAAGAATCTATATACAAAGAAAATTGTTAGTAACTTCCAAATGAAAAACAGCCGAAAATTCGGCAGCATAACGACAGGAAATGAAAAATATATATCAGAGACAGTGAAACATCAGGAAACATCATCAGCAACAAGAATCATCAGAGTAATAGCAGAGCAGATAGAAAAAGAACAGACCGAGTCATCATCAAAGAAACAGCAGATAAAATATCACAGAGACACCAGAGCAGACAGAGGACATAGAGGCTAAGAAGGAAAAATGCGAAGTAAACCGCTAACAAGGAGGAGAACCATGCAAACCATAACCAACCTAAACCAACTCCCCCAAGCTAGAAATGAGCCACCCCTCCCCCAAGCTAAACCCAACCATAGGGCAAACACAAAGCACAATCATAAAGCATGCATACGGAGGGGGGGTAGCCAAAATGGCTCACTCGGCACTAAAGTAGGGGGTAGAACTAGTACTCCCCCCACCTAACGAAACAACTTCCTTCCCTTTAGCCTTACCCAACCTCCTAAGGGCATCAGCAGCAAAATAGTCAGACCAGTCATCCAAGATAGGGGGCCTTGAACGACCCCATCTCCCCTCAGTCTCAGGGGAAGGGAAAGGAGCAGGGTTTGCTGGATCATAAGTCCAGTCACATCCTCCCGGCCTCCTGTAATCGTAATCCCCTTTAGAGGTCCCACAAATAGCACTATGCGCCATATGCGGGCCCTCCCAGTAGGGATAGCAAAGACGGGGCCCCACTGCCTTGTCAAAAGGCTCCCACTGTGGGACAGGGCCCTCTTGGACCGGGAGATATGGATAATTCACATAAGGCTCAATATCCCCTCTAGAAACATGAAAGTCATACACCCTCCTAGAATGATAATCATAACCACCCACAAAACAAGTATTCCCCATAGAAGAAGAAGACAATGCAATAGAAAGGGCATCAATCTTGGCATGCAAGCTAGATAAATCATGCAAGGGAGGGGATGAAGGAGGAAGAGGAGTAGGAGAAGAAGTTTGAGGGATACCTCCCTTAGATGAAGAGGCCTTAGACTTTGGAAGAGCATTACCCGAAGAAGGCATGGAAACCCGACGAAAAGAAACCGGAATATCTCTCTTGGGCGGCTTCCAAGGATAGGGCGAACTCGTGTCTCTCACCATCGACCCTTCGTAGGGAATGAGGCACCAATCGGTTGTCCGAGACACCTTCCAAATAAACAAATCGTCCATGATAGTGCGCTCAATGAACTTTTGATTGATTAAGGCAAACGTGCCCAACAAACAAGACGGAGACTTCTCTCTAGGATCCTTAATCGCCACAAGATCTCCAATCATGGAAGCATATTTTTTGTTAAGCGATAGCACGATGAGGGTGATCATACCCCCAATTTGAATGCTTCCCGAGAGAAAGAAACCGTCACGAATATCGATGAAGCGGTCGAGCAAATGCCTAGCAAAATCAATTACATCAAAGTCCTCCAACATATCATCCCTATATCGATGAGCCAACCATAACCAACTTAATTGCTCTTGAGATATAGCTCCAAGAGATTCCTTAGAGAAAAATGCATAAGTAAGCATGCGGCTAAAGTAGCGCATCGCTCCATGGACTATAGAGGCCGATTTGGAAGTTTGAGCACAATAAGTATCCTCAATAGAAATATCATCCCACCAATCATTCTCATCATACCTATGGTTGCGATGAAGAGCTTCATAGGCCGGATAAATCAAAGGCTTGCCATCAATAGGCTCCGGAAAGTTAAACATCTTGTTTAGGAATGAAAGGGGAATAGAATAGTCTTCATTGAATACTTGGAAGGTAAGTGTTGGACATTCATTATCGTCACCATCCTCTTGCACCTCGAGCGAAGATAGGAATTCATAGGTGAGCCTTGCATAGGTGGGAGCTTTAAGGTCAATGAATAACTCAAGACCCAAATTTCGAGCTAACATCCGCACATCGTCGTCTATCCCAAGAAGAGTAGTGGTGTCTCGATCATAGAATCTCGTAGAATACAATTTCCGTGAAGAAAGACTCTCAAATCTATCCCAATGCTCTTGAACCGTGAACTTGATGCCATAAGTTTCTTTGATGGAAGAAGGTGGATCAATTGTCTTCCTCGAATTTGTAACCTTAGCACGCTTAGCTTGTCTTGAACCACCCATCTATAAGATAAAGCACAAAGAAAATGATTTCAATAGTAGGAATGGTGTGCCAAAAATTAATCATGTACAAGGGGAAAAATAAAAGGACAATATGACATGAGTTAAGCAAAAGTTCAATAGAGATGAATAATGCATAATCAAAGCATCACAATTGACACAAGTATTACCCCAATGCACAATTAACAAAAGCAACTATATACCATACTACCAACAACCACTTTCTCCATTATCACCATCAACATCAACAAAACACCCTACAACTAAATATATGAAAATCCAACAAGGTTCATGCCAAAATTTGTAAATGCTCAAGTAATATCATCATCATAATTAGATTTCACAAAACCATCATCAATAATTCCATAATCATCATCATAAAAACAAGTGGTAGTAATGGTGGAGAGTAAGAGGGTAGTACTAGTCATGCTCAAATTCTCATGAGATATGAAAATTGAAACTTTATCACATAAAACATGCAATTATACTTTCAATTGATTGAAAATCACACGATTAAGCAAGAAAAACACCACTACACATAAACATCTCCAACAATCATACCAACAAGTTTCAATTATAAAAAAAAACCCAAAATTTTCAAACTAGGAGTGAGAAAATTACCTTTAAGGATGTAGAATGAAGACTTGGGGAGCGAAATAATGAGAATTATGGAAAATTTTATGAGGAAAAATGAAAAATATTATGAGGAGAATAGAGAGCAACTATGAGCAACCACAATAGACTTAAGGAGGAAGTAGAATGAAATAGGAGACAGAGAGAAGGAAAAATCGGGTTTAAGAGAGGAGGGAAAACTACCCCACGTACACCCAGCAGTGTGCGGCCGCACAAGAGAGATGTGCGGCCACACAGTGCTGGTGTGCGGGCGCACAAAAACTGGGCTCATTTTTTCCCGATTTTCTTCCTCCCTCATCATGTGCGCACACCCCATGATGGTCATGAGGAACCACATAGGCAGTAGCTACACTTCATATTGGAGAAAGAAAAACTTGAAATCATGAAAATAAACACAAATATTGACCATTCTCCATTCTTACCCACCTTTCCAACTTAAGAATTGGGACAAGTTTACCTCAAAGTTGGCATCAAAATTGTTGGAATTCGACTCAAACCATCCTACAACATCAAACACAACAAAATTAGATTACAAAAACATCATCAAAACCCAAAGAAAAACCAAAAGAAAAAGAAAGAAAAAGTTAGAAAGCACGGGTTGCCTCCCGTGAAGCGCTTAATTTAGAGTCTTAAGCTAGACATCCTCCACCTCTTTCAAGGCGGATCATAGAGAGCCATGTCATGAATGACCCCACGAAAACTCCATCATAATACCTCTTTAGTCTATGTCCGTTAACCTTAAAAGTTCTTGAAAAATCCAAGGGAGAAATTTCGATAGAACCATTTGAAAACACCTCTTGAACAACAAAAGGGCCGGTCCAACGAGACATCAATTTTCCGGGAAAAAGCCTCATTTTGGAATTGAAAAGAAGCACCTTATCCCCCGGAACAAACTCCTTCTTCTCAATGAGCTTATCATGCACCACCTTAGTTCTAGCTTTATACAAGCTAGCACAATCATAAGCATCCAACCGAAGCTCTTCTAACTCATGAAGATCTAACCAACGTTGCTCACCCGCACTAGCCAAATCAAAATTGATCTTTTTAATAGCCCAATAGGTGCGGTGCTCAAGCTCAACCGGAAGGTGACAAGATTTCCCATAAACCAAGCGATAAGGAGTGGTACCAATAGGAGTTTTGAAAGCCGTTCTATATGCCCATAGAGCATCATCAAGCTTATTTGCCCAATCTTTCCTACTCCTTGCAACCGTCTTCTCAAGAATTAACTTAATTTGACGATTAGATACCTCAACTTGCCCATTAGTTTGAGGATGATAAGGAAGACCAAATCGTTGGTTCACTCCATGCTTCTTCAACATCTTCCGGAAAGCATAGTGCACAAAATGCGAGCCATTGTCACTTATAACCGCTTTGGGGATGCCAAACCTAGGGAATATTATCTTTTTGAACAATTTCATCACCACTTTATGATCATTAGTGGGGGAAGCAATGGCTTCCACCCACTTTGACACATAATCAACGGCAACAAGGATATATTGATTCCCATAAGAAGATGGAAAAGGACCCATAAAATCTATACCCCAAACATCAAATATCTCCAATTCAAGTATTGGTTGTTGGGGCATCTCATTCCTTCTCGAAATATTCCCGGTCCTTTGGCATTGATCACAACTTTTGACATATTCCCAAGCATTCTTAAAGAGGTTAGGCCACCATAATCCACATTGAAGCACCTTAGAGGTCGTTCTTGAAACACCCATATGACCACCACTAGGATCCGAATGGCACATCTTCAAAACATTTGGTATTTCCTCATTTGGCACACATCGGCGCAACAATCCATCCACACCTCTTTTGTACAAGATTGGGTCATCCCATACATAGTGCCTTGCTTCTCTCTTAAGCTTTCTCTTTTGATTGTTGGAAAAAGAAAGAGGGAACTCCCCACAAGCAAGAAAATTCACCAAATCGGCAAACCAAGGGAGCTCCTTCATATTGATAACATACAAAGAATCATCCAACATCCGGTCCTCTATAGGAGACCCATCGTCTTGAACTTGAAAATCTTCAAGTCTAGACAAATGATCCACAACAACATTTTCAGCACCTTTTTTATCTCGGATCTCAAGATCAAAAGATTGAAGCTCAAGGACCCAACGAATTAACCTCGGTTTGGATTCTTTTTTCCCAAAGAGATACTTCAAAGCCGCATGATCGGTGAAAACTATAGTCTTAGACCCCAACAAGTAACAACGGAATTTATCAAAAGAATGAACAATAGCCAAGAATTCCTTTTCCGTTGTTGTGTAATTTCTTTGAGCACCATTGAGAGTCTTTGACATATAATAGATGACATGGAGCTTCTTGTCAATTCTTTGACCCAACACACCTCCTATAGCCGTATCACTTGCATCACACATGAGCTCAAATGGCAAATCCCATCTAGGGGCTTGGACAATAGGAGTATAAGTCAAAGCTTTCTTCAATTTATTAAAAGCTTCCAAGCAAGCATCATTAAAGACAAAATCAACATTTTTTTGGAGAAGATCATTTAAGGGCTTAGCAATAAGAGAAAAATCTTTGATAAACCTTCTATAAAATCCGGCATGACCCAAAAATGACCTTACCCCTTTCACATTGACCGGGGGAGGCAACTTCTCTATTACCTCAATCTTAGCCTTGTCAACCTCGATGCCTTTATAGGAAATTTTATGGCCTAGAACAATCCCTTCTTCCACCATGAAGTGGCATTTTTCCCAATTAAGCACCAAGTTGACCTTTTCACATCTCTCTAGGCATCTTTCAAGATTTTTGAGGCAATCCTCAAATGAAACACCTCCCACGGAAAAATCATCCATGAAGACTTCCATTTCCTCTTCAAGCATGTCCCCAAAAATGCTCATCATACACCTTTGAAAGGTCGCCGGAGCGTTACACAATCCAAAGGGCATTCTTCTATATGCAAAGGTACCATAGGGGCATGTGAAGGTTGTCTTTTCTTAATCCTCGGGGTGAATAGGAATTTGAAAGAATCCCGAATATCCATCAAGAAAGCAGTAGAATTTGTGCCTAGTTAACCTTTCAAGCATTTGGTCAATAAAAGGGAGAGGGAAACGATCCTTTTTGGTTGATGTGTTTAGACGTCTATAGTCTATACACATCCTCCAACCGGTGACCGTTCTAGTTGGAATGAGCTCACCTTTCTCATTCTCAACTACGGTCATACCCCCCTTTTTAGGAACAACATGCACGGGAGAGACCCACCTCGAGCTTGAAATGGGGAATATAATTCCCGCATCCAAAAGCTTGGTGATCTCTTTCTTGACTACTTCTCCCATTTGGGGATGTAGTTTCCTTTGTCGTTCAATAGAAGGGAGGGTGCCTTCCTCAAGTGTTATGTGGTGTGTACACAAGGCGGGGCTTATACCTTTAAGATCATCAATTGTGTACCCCAAAGCACCTTGATGCTTTCTCAAAACACCACATAACGCTTGAGCTTGGCTCTCACTCAAGGATGCACTAACAATAACGGGATATGTAGAATTAGGGCCTAAGAATTCATACCTAAGGTGTGATGGTAGAGGTTTTAGCTCTACCATGGGAACACCTTTACCTTCTTTGGTTGAGGCCACTTGCAAAGCGTCTTGACTTGATATCCCCATGCAAGTTTCTTCTCCACTCCCTATATCGCCTTCAATAAGCAAATTTTCATACAATTGCTCTTCCTTGGTTGAGATACCTATCTTTTCCTTGTTCAACAAGACACACTCAAGAGGATCATTAGATGTGAGCAAGTGCTCATGCATGGAATTCACAATATTATCAAGCACTTCAACTCTCATGCAATTTTCTAAAGAAGAGGAAGGATATTTCATTCCTTCATTCAAATCAAATTCAATTACTTCCTCTCCTATCTTAAGAGATATCTTAGCACTTTTCACATCTATCATAGCTCCCGATGTAGCAAGGAAAGGTCTACCTAAGATGATAGGTATTGTAGCATCTTCATCCATGTCCAACACTACAAAATCAACCGGAATAACAAATTTTCCAACCCTTAAAGGCACATCTTCTACCTTTCTCTTAGGAATCTTGATTGACCTATCGGCTAGTTGCAAGGTAATCTTTGAAGGTAGAAGTTCTCCTATACCTAATCTTTGATAAACCGAATATGGTATAAGGCTAACACTAGCTCCTAAATCACATAAGGCATTATCAATTTGGGTCTTGTTGATAGCACAAGGGATGGAAAAATTTCCGGGATCCTTCAACTTAGGAGGCATCTTATTCATGATGATTGCACTACAATGCTCGGTAAGGCTAATGGTCTCCACCACATCACAAGTTCTTTTTCCACTCAAAATCTCCTTAAGGAACTTAGCATAATTTGGCATTTGCTCAACAACATCGGTGAAAGGAAGAGTTAAATGAAGTTGCTTAAGCATCGCTACAAATTTCCCAAATTGCTCATCCAACTTATATCTATTATATCTTTGAGGATAGGGGAGCCTTTGTTTGCAAACCTCTCTCTCTTTCTCTATCACCTTCTCTACTTGTTCCTCACCAACATTTTCGCTCAAGGGGCATTCATCACCTTCAATTTCAATGGAATTCTTATTAGTTCTCTCATTAGCAACACTCTTCTTAGGCACACCTCCCTCAAGGACCTTACCACTTCTAGTAACAATGGCATCCATGGGATTCCTAGAATCTAAGCTAGGTGGAGTCAAAGAAGAAGAGTGAGCATATTCCTTGAATTTACTAGTCAATTGAGAAAGTTTTTCACTCAAATCTTTGTTATAAGCCAACATGTAATTAAACTTCTCTTCATTTAAAACCATACACATTTCCAAAGTCTTGGCTTGTTTCTCAATGACACTTTCCAAAAATTCTCTAGAAGGAAATGATTGGTCATGGGAATTATCATTTAAACTTTGAGCATTTGGAACTAAATCAATTGGGGAACCATCTTGGAAACTTGCTTGAAAATATCCCCTAGCTTGATTATTCCAACTACCCCTAGTTTCATTTTGGCTCCTTTGTTGACCATAGTTATCATAACCTTGGTTATGATCCCCATGTCTATAGCCATGACCATGACCATTACAACCATGATGGTTATAGTTACCATGAATCTCTTGGCAATCATGATTTCTATAACCTCCATTTTGGTTATAATCATCATGATTCATATGATAATTCCTATTTCCAATATTCCTTTGAACATCATTTCTAGGTTCACAAGCATGATTATTGACATAATTCATGTGTTCCATTTCACTTCCATCACATTCACTACAAGAAACATTTGGGCACATAGAAGCATTGTGATCATTCATTCCACATAATTGACATGGCCAACATTCCACAATCATGCAACAAGTTGAAAGATTGGAGTTAGAGTGAGAAGATGTACCTCTCCCCTTAATTTGGGAGGGAAGAATTGGAGCTTGGGACGGAGGCTTCTCAAGCTTTTCCTTGAGAGACATAACTTCTTTCCCTAAATCCGCAATCAAAGTGGTCAAATCATTAATGATACTAAGTTGTTCGATCGAGTAACCCTTGCTTGTTGGTTCTCTTTCCACTTCTTGCCAATTCATATAATGACGAGCTACTTCATCAATAGCATCAACCACTTCTTTTTCCGTCTTGTTCATGATTGGGCCTCCGGCTCCGGCATCCAAATTTGCTCTCCCATGAGAACTCAACCCACCATAAAAGATATGTATGATTTGATAGGTGGGAATCCCATGGTGTGGACACTCCCTTTGATAATCCTTGAATCTTTCCCATGCTTCATAAAGGCTTTCATTAGGCTTTTGCTTGAACCCTTGAATCAAAGCTCTTGCCTCCGCCGTTTTCTTTTGAGGATAGAAACGGAACAAGAAAGCTTTGGTGATATCATCCCAAGTTTTCAATGAATTGGGCTTCATCTCTTTATCTAGCCATTCCAAAGATCTTCCTATGAGGGAGAAAGGGAACAACTTTAGGCGGATGAATTCTTGAGACACCCCATTAATCTTGATTGTGTTGCAATATTTTTCAAACTCCTTAAGATGGTTCAATGGGCTCTCGTTCTTCGCCCCACCATATTGTCTCCTCTCAATAAGGGTGATCATTGTCGGCTTTATTTCAAAGTCATTCTCCGGTGATATAGGTGGAGCTATGGCGCTCTCATACCTATAAGCCCCGGGCACTCCAAGCTCCTTCAAGGTAACTCTTGAACTACCTCCCATGACTTGGGATCTACACACACAAATCTCAAAGACAATATTAGTAGCACGGCTACAAGTGTAGCCTAAGTGTAAAATCTTTTTGTATTTTATCAAAATGAAATAGACTCAAAAACAACATGCACTCAAGCACCATTCCCCGGCAACGGCGCCATTTTGATGGGAAGGAGAACGGTAGGTCGTTGGGCTACCACCCCACCCAATCAAACAAAATTTGTAACTTAACTAACCCCTATTTAGCGTAGTGGTAAGTCAAGGTCGAACCCAAGGGAATGGATATCAAATGCACGATGCCTAAATCAAGCTATTTCGGAGTCAAGAAGGGGTTGAGGTAGAACTTAGGCTAAACTAGGCAATGCAAAACTTATATGAGATCAATCTAAGACACTAGAGCAATGGATCCACATGCAATCATAATGGAAACGGTAATTTGGGAGGTTGAACCAACTAAGTCAAGCGATATGAAGGAAAATCATCTGGTATCCAAAAGAACATACTAAGATGGTTCACCTAAAGGTCCAACTAGCGTCAACTACGCTAAACACTACCTAGGGAACCTCACAAAGCACCTCAATCGTGAAATTGCAAGTTTACTAATCAATGGTCCGTATCATAGCAAGCTTACAATGCAATCTAGTGTGAATAACTAGGGTGATCAAGCCTAAATCAAACACACGTACACATGCACATAATCAATCAACCAATTTAATCACATCATCAACTCAATCAATGTTCCCCCAAATTAACCTCAATTCATCATCAATACATGCTTCACCACTACCCTAGCAAATAAACTACTCACAATCCATAAAGAACAACAAAATCAAAGCTAAACTAATCATCATTCCCAAATTCATCAATTGAAATCAAATTGAAACAAGCAAAATCAATCAACTATCAATTAATCAAATCAAACAACAATACTAATGAAATCAAACTTTGAATTGCATTAAAGAGTAAAGAATCCTTACAAACTTGATAGAAATCAAATCAAATGAAGCAATCTTCAATCATCAATCATCAAACCCACACTTTCTCTCTCTAAAAATGCTAAGAACTAATGTTTTCTCTCTCTAAAATCTAATCTAATCTAATTCTCTCCTCATGAAGATCCAAACTTCTCTCTATAAAAGGAATGAAATAAATAACAATCCCAAGAGGAAGTTGGGAAAGACGTCCAAAAATAGACCCACGTTGGTGCGGGCGCTCGAAGGAGTGTACCCAGGAATGTGCGCCCGCACACACCTGATGTGCGGCCGCACACGACAGATGTGCGGCCGCACACTCCTCAAGTGCGCCCGCACATGGCTTCAGCTTCCTCCTTTCTTCTTTGCCCTTGCTCACGAGGTGCACGCATCCTAGATGATGATGATGGAGGACAAGGTAGGCAGAAACTTCCTTGAATTTCTTGAAGAAAATGAGCCATGAGGAAGGCATAAACAAGACTTTGAAGCATGCTCCTTGAACCTCTCATTGACTTGAAACTTGTTGCACAAGCTTTAGGCATGAAAATCAATGGAAAACCATAGAAAGGAAGCCCGGGAATCCTTGGACAATCAATCACAACCTACAATCAAAGGATAAAAAGCAAGTAAAAAGGAAAAAATAGCAAGTAAACAAGAAAAAGCACGAAATAGAGAAACTAACTACAAAAAGCATAAAATGAAGAAAACAAGAATAAAACTAAGGGAAACTAAAGAAAAGAAAGATAAAAAGAAATAAAAATCATCCAAAAAGGAACCAAATGAGTTCCAAAAATGTCACTCGTCAGTTATAAGGTTTTAAGGTGTTGTAGAACCAAAATCAAGCAAATTCGGCCAAAATGGGAAGAAGCGTTCCCGTTTTCTACATGTTCCTTCTAATAAAATTATAAAGGCTTGAATCATATCAAATATATGTATTTGTAACTGCCTAAGCAAATAAATAACAATGAGAAAGCAATTTATAAGGTTTTAAGATCTGGTAGAACCGAAATCAAGTAAATTTAGGCAAAATGAGAAGAACCTTTCCCATTTTCTACACGCTCTTTCTAATGAACTTGAAAAGGATTGATTCGTGTCAAATATATGTATCTATAAATTCCTAAGAAAATAAATCACAAAAACAAAGCATTTACTAAGGTTTTAAGGTCTTGTAGAACCAATATCAAGTAAATTCAGGCAAAATAGTAAGAAGCATTCCCATTTTCTACATGTTCTTTCTAATGAAATTATAAATTCTTGAATCATATAAAATATACATATTTATAACTACCTAAGCAAATAAATAACAAATCAAAAGCAATTTATAAGGTTTTAAGGTTTTGTAGAACCAAAATCAAGCAAATTCAAGCAAAATGGGAAGAAACGTTCCCATTTTCTACATGTTCTTTCTAATGAACTTATAAATGCTTGGATCATGTCAAATATATGTATTTATAAATCCATAAGAAAATAAATCACAAAAAAAAGCAATTTATGAGGTTTTAAGATCTTGTAGAACCAAAATCAAGCTAATTCGGGCAAAATAGTAAGAAGAATTCCCAAATTCTACATGCTCTTTCTAATGAACTTATAATTGTTTGAATCATGTGAAATATATGTATTTATAAATACGTAAGCATATAAATCACAAAAACAAGGAAAGTTATAAGGTTTTTAGGTCTTGTAGAACTGAAATCAAGCAAATTCGGACAACATAGTAAGAAGCATTCCCTTTTTCTACATGCTCTTTTTAATAAATTTGAAAAGGCTTGATTCATGTCAAATATATGTATTTATAACTTCCTAAAAAAATAAATTACAAAAACAAAGCAAGTTATAAGGTTTTAAGGTCATGTAGAACCAAAAGCAAGCAAATTCGGGCAAAATAGTAAGAAGTCTTTCCATTTTCTACATGCTCTTTCTAATAGAACTTATAAATTCTTGAACCACATAAAATATATGTATTTTTAATATTTTCTAAGCATATAAATCACAAAAACAAAGCAAGTTATAAGGTTTTAAGGTGTTGTAGAACCAAAATCAAGCAAATTCGGGTAAAATGGGAAAATCGTACCCATTTTCAACATGCTCTTTCTAATGAACTTGAAAAGGCTTGATTCATGTCAAATATATGTACTTATAACTGCCTAACTAAAAAAATCACAAAAAATAAACCACATTATAAGGTTTTAAGGTCTTGTGAAACGAAAATCAAGCAAATAATGGCAAAATATTAAGAAGCATTTTCATTATCTACATGCTCTTTCTAATGAACTAAAAAAAACTTGAATAATGTTAAATATATGTATTTATAATTACTAATCATAGTAATAACAAAAACAAAGCAAGTTATAAGGTTTTAAGGAATGGAATAACCGAAATCAAGCAAATTCGAGCAAAATAGGAGAAGCACCAATTTTCTACATGCTCTTTCTAATAAACTAGAAAAAGGCTTGATTCTTGTCACATATATGTATTTATAACTTCTTAATAAAATAAATCACAAAAATAAAACATGTTATAAGGTTTTAAGGTCCTGTAGAGCCAAAATCAAGCAAATTCGGCCCAAATGGGAACAAGCGTTCCCATTTTCTACATGCTCTTTCTAATGAACTTATAAAAACTTGAATTATGTCAAATATATGTATTAGTAACTACCTAAGCATAGAAATCACTAATAAAAAGCACGTTATAAGGTTTTAAGGTCTGGTATAACCGAAATCAAGCAAATTTGGGCGAAATGAGAAGAAGCGTTCCCATTTTCTACATGCTCTATCTAATGAACTTGAAAATTCTTGATTCATGTAAAATATATGTATTTATAACTTCCTAAGAAAATAAATCACAAAAATAAAGCATGTTTAAGGTTTTAAGGTCTTGTAGAGCCAAAATCAAGCAAATTCGGCCAAAATGGAAAGAAGCGTTCCCATTTTCTACATGCTCTTTCTAATGAACTTATAAAGGCTTGAATCATGTCAAATATATGTATTTGTAACTTCCTAAGCATAGAAATAACTAAGACAAAGCAAGTTATAAGGTTTTAAGGTCTGGTAGAACCGAAATCAAGCAAATTCGGGGAAAATGAGAAGAAGCGTTCCCATTTTGTACATGCTCTTTCTAATGCACTTGAAAAGACTTGATTAATGTCAAATATATCTATTTATAACATGATTAGAAAAGAAATCACAAAAACAAAGCATATTATAAGGTTTTAAGGTATTTTAGGGCCAAATCAAGCGAATTCGGCCAAAATGGGAAGAAGCGTTCCCATTTTCTACATGCTCTTTCTAATGAACTTTAAAATTCTTGAGTCATGTCAAATATATGTATTCATAAATTCCTCACAAAATAATTCACAAAAACAAAGAAATTCATAAGGTTTTAAGGTCTTGTAGAACCAAAATCAAGCAAATTCGGGCAAAATACTAAGAAGCATCCCATTTTCTACAAGCTCTTTCTAATGAAATTATAAATTCTTGAATCATGTCAAATATACATATTTACAACTACCTAAGCAAATAAATAACAAAGCAAAAACAAGTGATAAGGTTTTAAGGTCTTGTAGAACCAAAATCAAGCAAATTCGGGCAAAATACTAAGAAGCATCCCATTTTCTACAAGCTCTTTCTAATGAAATTATAAATTCTTGAATCATGTCAAATATAAATATTTACAACTACCTAAGCAAATAAATAACAAAGCAAAAGCAAGTGATAAGGTTTTAAGGTCTTGTAGAACCAAAATCAAGAAAATTCGGGCAAAATGGGAAGAAACGTTCCCATTTTCTACATGCTCTTTCTAATGAACATATAAATGATTGGATCATGTCAAATATATGAATTTAAAACTCCATAAGAAAATAAAACACAAAAACAAAGCATGTTATGAGGTTTTAAGGTCTTATAGAACAAAAAATAAAGCAAATTCGGGCAAAATAGTAAGAAGCATTCCCAAATTCTACGTGCTCTTTCTAATGAACTTATAATTGTTTGAATAATGTGAAATATATGTATTTATAAATGCATAAGCATAGAAATCACAAAAACAAAGCAAGTTATAAGGTTTTAAGGTGTTGTAGAACTGAGTCAATCAAATTCGGGCAAAATAGTAAGAAGCATTCCCTTTTTCTACATGCTCTTTTTAATAAACTTGAAAAGGCTTGATTCATGTCAAATATATGTATTTATTACTTCCTAACAAAATAAATCACAAAAACAAAGCAAGTTATATGGTTTTAAGGTCTTGTAGAACAAAAATCAAGCAAATTTGGGCAAAATAGTAAGAAGCATTCCCATTTTCTACATGCTCTTTATAATGAACTAAAAAAAAACTTGAATAATATTAAATATATGTATTTATAATTCCTAACCATAGAAATAACAAAAACAAAGCAAGTTATAAGGTTTTAAGGACTGGTAGAACCGAAATCAAGCAAATTCGAGCAAAATAGGAAGAAGCACCCATTTTTTACATGCTCTTTCAAATAAACATGAAAAGGCTTGATTCATGTCAAATATATGTATTTATAACTTCCTAACAAAAGAAATCATAAAAACAAAGGATGTTATAAGGTTTTAAGGTTTTGTAGAACCAAAATCAACCAAATTCGGCCCAAATGGTAAAAAGCGTTCCCATTTTCTACATGCTCTTTCTAATGAACTTATAAAGGCTTGAATCATGTCAAATATATGTATTAGTAACTGCCTAAGCATATAAATCACTAAAACAAATCAAGTTATAAGGTTTTAAGGTCTAGTAGAACCGAAATCAAGCATATTTAGGCAAAATGGGAAGAAGCGTTTCCATTTTCTACACGCTCTTTCTAATGAACATGAAAAGGCTGATTCATGTCAAATATATGTATTTATAACTTCCTAAAAAAAGAAATCACAAAAACAAAGCATGTTATAAGGTTTTAAGGTCTTTTAGAACCAAAATAGAGCAAATTCGGCCCAAATGGGAAGAAGCGTTCCCATTTTCTACATGCTCTTTCTAATGAACTTATAAAGGCTTGAATCATGACAAATATATGTATTTGTAACTGCCTAAGCATAGAAATCACTAAGAAAATCAAGTTATAAGGTTTTAAGGTCTGGTAGAACTGAAATCAAGCAAATTCGGGCAAAATGAGAAGAAGCGTTCCCATTTTCTACATGTGCTTTCTAATGAACTTGAAAAGGCTTGATTCATGTCAAATATATGTATTTATAACTTCCTAAGAAAATAAATCACAAAAATAAAGCATGTTATAAGGTTTTAAGGTCTTGTAGAGCCAATATCAAGCAAATTCGGCCAAAATGGGAAGAAGCATTCCCATTTTCTACATGCTCTTTCTAATGAACTTGAAAAGGCTTGAGTCATGTCAAATATATGTATTCATAACTGCCTCACAAAAGAATTCACAAAAACAAAGCAATTGATAAGATTTTAAGGTCTTGTAAAACCAAAATCAAGCAAATTCGGGCAAAATAGTACGAAGCATTCCTTCTAATATTTTTTTTTGTATAGAACAAGATGACTTGTTTTCGTTTATTTATTACAACATATTATGTAAATTACTTCAATGACTCTTAAAAAATTAGCAACAATTTATAACACAATTTGTTTTTAATGGCAACAAATTAAAATGTGATGTCATTTTAGCAACAAATAGTAAAACAAGTGTCTCCAATAGCAACAACTAGAAATTTTGTTGCCAAACGTTTTGTAAAATGGCATTGCTAAATGACAACAAATATAAAATCTGTTGTCATCTAGCAATAATAATGAGACGGCTAATTTCTAATAGGAACAATTCAAAAATTTGTTGCCTCAAATTGTTTCTAAATCGCTACAAATAAAAAATTAGTTGTCAAAATTTGTTGACATATGGAAACAAGACAAAATTTGATGAAATCTAGCAACAACTAGTAAGAAAACTTGTTTTCAATAGCAACAAAAAAGAGATATATTGAATCAAATGAAAGTCAAATGCATTCAACAAAGGTAATTGGGTCAAATGAAAGTCAAACACATTCATACAAAGCTTTTTGAATCAAATAAAACTCAAATGCATTGAATAAAGCTAATTGAGTCAAATGAAAGTCAAACACATTCAATAACGCTTTTTGAATCAAATGAAAGTCCAATACATTCAACAAAACCAATTGAGTCAAATGAAAGTCAAAGACATTCAAACAAAGCTTTTTGAATCAAATGAAAGTCAAACACATTCAAACAAACTTTTTTGAATCAAATGAAAGTCAAATGCATTCAACAAAGCTAATTGAGTCAAATGAAAGTCAAACACATTCAAACAAAGCTTTTTGAATCAAATGAATGTAAAATGCAACAACTAGTAAGACGGCTAATTTCTAATAGGAACAATTCAAAAATTTGTTGCCTCAATTTGTTTCTAAATAGCTACAAATAAAAAATTAGTTGTAAAAATTTGTTGATATATAGAAACAAGACAAAATTTAATGAAATCTAGCAACAACTAGTAAGAAAAGTTGTTTTCAATAGCAACAAAAAAGAGATATATTGGATCAAATGAAAGTTAAATGCATTCAACAAAGGTAATTGGGTCAAATGAAAGTCAAACACATTCATACAAGGCTTTTTGAATCAAATAAAACTCAAATGCATTCAACCAAGCTAATTAAGTCAAATGAAAGTCAAACACATTCAATAACGCTTTTTGAATCAAATGACAGCCAAATACATTCAACAAAGACAATTGAGTCAAATGAAAGTCAAACACATTCAAACAACGCTTTTAACTCAAATGAAAGTCAAATGCATTCAACAAAGATAATTGAATAAAATGAAAGTCAAACACATTCAAATAAAGCTTTTTGAATCAAATGAAAGTCAAATGCATTCAATAAAGCTAATTGAGTCAAATGAAAGTCAAACACATTCAAACAAAGTTTTTTGAATCAAATCAAAGTCAAATGCATTCATCATAGTTAATTGAGTCAAATGAAAGTCAAACACATTCAAACAATGCTTTTTTAATCAAATGAAAGTCAAATGCATTTAACAAAGCTAATTAAGTAAAATGAAAGTCAAACTCATTCAACAAAGCTTTTTGAACCAAATGAAAGTCAAACACATTCAAACAAATCTTTTAAAATCAAGTGAAAGTCAAATGCATTCAACTAAGATAATTGAGTCAAATGAAAGTCAAACACATTCATACAAATCTTTTTGAATCAAATGAAAATAAAATGCATTTAACAAAGCTAATTAAGTCAAATGAAAGTAAAACACATTCATACAAAGCTTTTTGAATGAAATGAATGACAAACACATTCAAACAAAGCTTTTTGAATCAAATGAAAGTCATACGCATTCAACAAAGATAATTGAATCAATGAAAGTCAAACACATTCAAACAAAGCTTTTTGAATCAAATGAAAGTCAAATGCATACAACAAAGATAATTGAGTTAATTGAAAGTCAAACACATTCAAACAAAGCTTTTTGCATCAAATGAAAGTAAAATTCATTCAACAAAGCTTATTGAGTCAAATGAAAGACAAACACATTCAAGCAAAGCTGTTGGAATTATATGAAAGTGAAATGCAATTAACAAAGCTAATTGAGTCAAATGAGAGTCAAACACATTCATACAAATCTAATTGAGTCAAATGAAAGTCAAATGCATTCTACAAAGCTAATTGAGACAAATGAATGTCAAACACATTCAAACAAACCTTTTTGAATTAAATAAAGTTAAATGCATTCAACAAAGCTAATTGAGTCAAATTAAAGTCAAACACATTCAAACAAAGCAATTTAAATCAAATGAAAATCAAATGCATTCATCAAAGCTAATTGAATCAAATGAAAGTCAAAAACATTCTAAAAAAGCTTTTTGAATTAAATGAAAGTTAAATGCAATTAACAAAGCTAATTGAGTCAAATGAAAGTCAAACACATTCATACAAACTAATTGACTTAAGTGAAAGTCAAATGCATTCTACAAAGTTAATTGAGTCAAATGAAAGTCAAACACATTCAAACAAAGCTTTTTGAATCAAATGAAAGTCAAATGCATTCAACAAAGATAATTGAGTCAAATGAAAGTTAAACACATTCAAACAAAGCTTTTTGAATCAAATGAATGTAAATTACATTCAACAAAGCTAATTGATTCAAATGAAAGTTAAACACATTCAAACAATGCTTTTTGATTCAAATGAAAGTCAAATGCATTAAACAAAGATAATTGTGTCAAATTAAAGTCAAACACATTCATACAAATATTTTTGAATCAAATGAATGTCAAACACATTCAAACAGAGCTTTTTTAACCAAATGAAAGTCAAATGCATTCAACAAAGCTAATTGAGTCAAATGAAAGTGAAACATATTCAAACAAAGATAATTGAGTCAAATGAAAGTCAAACATATTCAGACAAAGCTATTTAAATCAAATGAAAGTGAATTGCATTCAACAAAGATAATTGAGTCAAATGAAAGTCAAACACATTCAAACAAAGCTTTTTGAATCAAAAGAAAGTCAAATGCATTCAACAAAGCTTTATAACTCAAATGAAAGTCAATCTTATTCAAACAAAGCTTTTAGAATCAAATGAAAGTCAAATACATTCAATAAAGATAATTTAGTCAAATGAAAGTAAACACATTCATACAAAGCATCTCGAATCAAATGAAAGTAAATGCATTCGAAAAAGATAATTGAGTAAAATGAAAATCAAACACATTCAAACAAAGCTTTTTGAATCAAATGAAAGTTAAAAGCATTCAACAAAGCTAATTGAGTCAAATGAAAGTCAAACACATTCAAGCAATGCTTTTCAAATCAAATGAAAGTAAAATGCATTCAACAAAACTAATTGAGTCAATTTAAAGTCAATCACATTCAACCAAAGCTTTTTGAATTAAATGAACGTGAAATGCAATTTACAAAGCTAGTAGAGTCAAAAGAATGTCAAACACATTCTAACAAAGCTTTTTGAACCAAATGAAAGTCAAATGCATTCTTCAAAGCTAATTAAATTAAATAAAAGTCAAAAACATTCAAACAAAGCTTTTAAAATCAAATGAAAGTCAAATGCATTCAATAAAGCTAATTGAGTCAAATGAAAGTTAAACACATTCAAACAAAGCTTTTTGAATTGAATGAAAGTGAAATGCAATTATCAAAGCTAATCGAGTCAAATGAAAGTCAAACACATTCATACAAAGCTAATAGAATCAAATGAAAGTAAAATGCAATTGACAAAGCTAATTGAGTCAAATGAATATCAAACACATTCAAAAAAAGCTTTTTGAATCAAATGAAAGTCTAATGCATTCAAGAAAGAAAATTGAGTCAAATAAAAGACAAACACATTCAAAAAATACTTTTTGAATCAAATGAAAGTCAAATGCATTCAACAAATATAATAGAGTCACATGAAAGTCAAACACATTCATACAAAGCTTTTTGAATCAAATGAATGTCAAACACATTCAAACAAAGCTTTTTGAAACAAATGAAAGTCAAATTCATTCAAGTAAGATAATTGAGTAAAATGAAAGTCAAACACATTCAAACAAAGCTTATAGAATCAAATGAAAGTCAATTCCATTCAACAAAGCTAATTGAGTGGAATGAAAGTCAAGCACATTCAAACAAGGATTTTTGAATTAAATGAAACTGAAATGCAATTAACAAAGCTAATTGAGTCAAATGAAAGTTAAACACATTCATACAAAGCTAATTGAGTCAAATGAAAGTCAAACACATTCATACAAAGATAATTGAGTCAAATGAAAGTCAAATGCATTATACAAAACTAATTGAGTCAAATGAAAGTCAAACATTTTCAAAATAAGCTTTTTGAATCATATGAAAGTCAAATGCATTCAACAAAGCTAATTGATTCAAATGTAAGTCAAACACATTCAAAGAAAGCTTTTTGAATTAAATGAAAGTGAAATGCAATTAACAAAGCTAATTGAGTCAAATGAAAGTTAAACACATTCAGACAAAGCTTTTTGAATCAAATGAAAGTCAAATGCATGCAATAAAGCGTATTAAGTCAAATTAAAGCTAAACACATTCAAACAAAGCTTTTTGAGTCAAATAATAAAAGTCAAATGCATTCAACAAAGATAATTGAGTCAAATGAAAGTCAAACACATTCAAACAAAGCATTTTGAATCAAATGAAAGTAAAATGCATTCAACAAAGCTAATTGAGTCAAATGAAAGTCAAACACATTTGTTTGCAGGGTTGCAGTTAGATGTTCTGAGTCTGACAGGAAATTTCTGTATCTTTTATTCTGTTTTTGTAAGCTTAGGTCTGTCTGTTGGATTTGTTGCTGTCCTTTTTGTTCTGTCTGGTCCTTTTCTTCAGAACCCTTCCTAGAAGGTGGCTGAAGGTCTGAGTCCAGGTTGGTCCTTGGTTCTGTCTTGCACCCTTCCTAGAAGGTGGCTTGATAGTTTCTTGGATCTCTGGTATTTGTTTGGCTTTTGTTTGGGTCTTGTGGAGCTTGTTGTTGGTTATAACTTAGCTTGCTGTAAGTTGTAACCTTTCTCTTTTGTAATAAAATTCTTTATTTACCAAAAAAAAAAAAAAAAAAAAAAAAAAAAAAAAAAAAGTCAAACACATTCAAAGAAAGCTTTTTGAATTAAATGAAAGTGAAATGCAATTAACAAAGCTAATTGAGTCAAATGAAAGTTAAATACATTCAGACAAAGCTTTTTGAATCAAATGAAAGTCAAATGCATGCAATAAAGCTAATTGAGTCAAATGAAAGCTAAACACATTCAAACAAAGCTTTTTGAATAAAATAAAAGTCAAATGCATTCAACAAAGATAATTGAGTCAAATGAAAGTCAAACACATTCATACAAAGCTTTTTGAATCAAATGAAAGTCAAATGTATTCAACTAATATAATTGAGTCAAATGAAAGTCAAACATATTCAAACAAAGCTTTTTGAATCAAATGAAAGTCAAACACATTCAACAAAGCTTTTTAAGTTAAAAGAAAGTGAAATGCAATTCACAAAGCTAATTGAGTCTAATGAAAGTCAAACACAGTCAAACAAAGCTTTTTGAATCAAATAACGTAAAACGCATTCAACAAAGCTAATTGAGTCAAATGAAAGTCAAACACATTCAAACTATGCTTTTTAAATCAAATGAAAGTCAAATGCATTTAACAAAGCTTTTTGAATCTAATGAATGTCAAACACATTTAACAAAGCTTTTTAAATTAAATGAAAGTGAAGTGCAATTCATAAGCTAATTGAGTCAAAAGATAGTCAAACACATTCATAAATAGCTAATTGAGTCAAATGGAAGTCAAATGTGTTCTACAAAGCTAATTGAGTCAAATGAAAGTCAAACACTTTCAAACAAAGATTTTTTAGTGAAGTGAAAGTCAAATGCAGTCAACAATGCTAATTGAGTCAAATGAAAGTCTAACACATTCAAACAATGCATTTTAAATCAATTGAAAGTCAAATGAATTCAACTAAGATAATTGAGTCAAATGAAAGTCAAACACATTCAAACAAAACTTTTTGAATCAATTGAAAGTCAAATGCATTCAACAAAGCTTTTTGACTCAAATAAAAGTCAAACACATTCAAACAAAGCTTTTTGAATCAAATGAAAGTCAAATGCATTCAACGAAGTTAATTGAGTCAAATGAAAGTCAAACACATTCAAACACAGCTTTTTGAAAAAAATGAAAGTCAAATGCATTCAACAAAGCTAATTGAGTCAAATAAAAGTCAATCACATTCAAACAAAGCTTTCTGAATAAAATGAAAATCATATGCATTTAACAAAGATTTTTGACTCAAATGAAAGTCAAACACATTCTAACAAAGCTTTTTGAATCAAATGAAAGTCAAATGCATTGCATTTAAATAATTGAGTCAAATGAAAGTCAAACACATTTATACAAAGCTTTTTGAATGAAATGAAAGTCAAATGCATTCAATAATGATAATTAAGTCAAATGAAAGACAAACACGTTCAAAAAAAAGCTTTTTGAATCAAATGAAAGTCAAATGCGTTCAACAAATCTAATTGAGTGAAATGAAACACAAACACATTCAAACAAAGCTTTTTAAATTAAACGAATGTCAAGTGCATTCAACAATGCTTCATGACTCAAAAGAAAGTTGAACACATTCATACAAAGCGTTCAGAATCAAATGAATGTCAAATGCATTCAACACAGCTAATTGAGTCAAATGAAAGTTAAACGCATTCAAACAAAGCTTTTTGAATCAAATGAAAGTTAAACACATTCAAACAAAGCTTTTTGAATCAAATGAAAGTTAAACACATTCAAACAAAGCTTTTTAAATTAAATGAAAGTGAAATGGAAATAACAAAGCTAATTGTGTCAAATGAAAGTCAAACACATTCATACAAAGCTACTTGAGTCAAATGAAAGTCAATTGCATTCCATAAAGCTAATTGAGTCAAATGAAAGTCAAAGACATTAAAACAATGCTTTTTGAATCAAATAAAAGTCAAATTCATTCAACAAAGATATTTGAGTCAAATGAAAGTCAAACACATTCATACAAAGATTATTGAATAAATGAATGTCAAACACATTCAACAAAGCTTTTTAAATTAAATAAAAGTGAAATGCAATTAACAAATCTAATTGAGTCAAATGAAATTCAAACACATTCATAAAAAGCTAATTGATTTAAATGAAAGTCAAATGCATTCTACAAAGCTAATTGAGTCAAATGAAAGTCAAATACATTCAACAATGCTAATTGAGTGGAATGAAAGTCAAACACATTCAAACAAAGCATTTTCAATCAATTGAAAGTCAAATGAATTCAACTAAGATAATTGAGTCAAATAAAAGTCAAACACATTCAAACAAAGCTTTTTGAATCAATTGAAAGTTAAATGCATTCAACAAAGCTTTTTGACTCAAACAAAAGTTAAACACATTCAAACACAGCCTTTTGAATTAAATGAAAGTCCAATGCATTAAACAAAATTAATTGAGACAAATGAAAGTCAGACACATTCAAACAAAAGTTTTTGAATCAAATGAAAGTCAAATGCATTCAAGAAAGATAATTGAGTCAAATGAAAGTCAAATGTATTCAACTAATATAATTGAGTCAAATGAAAATCAAACACATTTAAACAAAGATTTTTGAATCAATTGAAAGTCAAATGCATTCAATAAAGATAATTGAGTCAAATGAAATTCAAACACATTCATACAAACCTTTTTTAATCAAATAAAAGTCTAGTGCATTCAACTAATATAGTTGAGTCAAATGAAAGTCAAAAACATTCAAACAAAGCTTTTTGAATCAAATGAAAGTCAAATGCATCCAGCAAAGCTAATTGAGTCAAATGAAAGTCAAACACAAGCTCTTTCAAATGAACTAAAAAAAACTTGAAGAATTTTAAATATGTGTATTTATAATTCCTAATCATTGAAATAACAAAAACAAAGCAACTTATAAGGTTTTAAGGACTGGTAGAACCGAAATCAAGCAAATTCGAGCAAAATAGGAAGAAGCACCCATTTTTTACATGGTCTTTATAATAAACTTGAAAAGGCTTGATTCATGTCAAATATATGTATTTATAAGGTTTGAAGGTCTAGTAGAACCGAAATCAAGCAAATTCGGGCAACATGGGAAGAAGCGTTCCCATTTTCTACATGCTCTTTCTAATGAACTTGAAAAGGCTTGATTCATGTCAAATATATGTATTTATAACTTTTTAAGAAAAGAAATCAAAAAAAAAAAGCATAATATAAGGTTTTAAGGTCTTGTAGAACCAGAATCAAGCAAATTCGGGAAAAATGGGAAGAAACGTTCCCATTTTCTACATGTTCTTTCTAATGAACTTATAAATGCTTGGATCATGTGAAATATGTGTATTTATATCTCCATAAGAAAATAAATCACAAAAACAAAGCAAGTTATGAGGTTTCCAGGTCTGGTAGAATTAAAATCAAGCAAATTCGGGCAAAATAGTAAGAAGCATTCCCAAATTCTACATGCTCTTTCTAATGAACTTATAATTATTTGAATCATGTCATATATATGTATTTATAAATTGATAAGCATAGAAATCCCAAAAATAAAGCAAGTTATAAGGTTTTAAGGTCTTGTAGAACTGAAATCAAGCAAATTCGGGCAAAATAGTAAGAAGCATTTCCTTTTTCTACAGGCTCTTTTTAATAAACTTGGAAAGGCTTGATTCATGTCAAATATATGTATTTATAACTTCCTAAAAAATAAATCACAAAAAAAAAGAAAGTTATAAGGTTGTAAGGTCTTGTAGAACCAAAATCAGGCAAATTCGGGCAAAATAGTAAGAAGCCTTTCCATTCTCTACATGCTCTTTCTAATGAACTAAAAAAAACTTGAATAATGTTAAATATATGTATTTATAATTCCTAATCATAGAAATAAAAAAAAAAGCAAGTTATAAGGTTTTAAGAACTGGTAGAATCAAAATCAAGCAAATTCGAGCAGAATAGGAAGAAGCACCCATTTTTTACATGCTCTTTCTAATGAAGTTGAAAAGTCTTGATTCATGTCATATATACGTATTTATAACTTCCTAAAAAAATAAATCACAAAAACAAAGGATGTTATAAGGTTTTAATGTCTTGCAGAACCAAAATCAACCAAATTCGGCCCAAATGGTAGAAAGCGGTCCCATTTTCTACATGCTCTTTCTAATGAACTTATAAAGGCTTGAATCATGTCAAATATATGTATTAGTAACTGCCTAAGCATAGAAATCACTAAGACAAAGCAAGTTATAAGGTTTTAAGGTCTAGTAGAACCAAAATCAAGCAAATTCGGGCAAAATAGGAAAAAGCGTTCCCATTTTCTACATGCTCTTTCTAATGAACTTGAAAAGGCTTGATTCATGTCAAATATATGTATTTATAACTTCCTAACAAAAGAAATGAAAAAATAAAGCATGTTATAAGGTTTTATGGTCTTGTAGAACCAAAATCAAGCAAATTCGGCCCAAATAGGAAGAAGCGTTCCCATTTTCTACATGCTCATTATAATGAAATTATAAAGGCTAGAATCATGTCAAATATATGTATTTGTAACTTTCTAAGCATAGAAATCACTAAGACAAAGCAAATTATAAGGTTTTAAGGTCCGGTAGAACCAAAATCAAGCAAATTCGGGCAAAATGAGAAGAAGCGTTCCCATTTTCTACATGCATTTTCTAATGAACTTGATAAGTGTTGATTCATGTCAAATATATGTATTTATAACTTTCTAAGAAATCAAATCACAAAAACAAAGCAAGTTATAAGGTTTTAAGGTCTTGTAGAGCCAAAATCAAGCAAATTCGGCCAAAATGGGAAGAAGCATTCCCATTTTCTACAAGCTCTTTCGAATGAACTTGAAAAGGCTTGATTCATGTCAAATATATGTATTCATAACTGCCTCACAAAAGAAATCACAAAAATAAAGCAATTCATAAGGTTTTAAGGTTTTGTAGAACCAAAATCAAGCAAATTCGGGCAAAATAGTAAAAAGCATTCCCAGTTTCTACATGCTCTTTCTAATGAACTAAAAAAAACTTGAATAATGTTAAATATATGTATTTATAATTCCTAATCATAGAAATAACAAAAACAAAGGAAGTTATAAGGTTTTAAGGACTGATAGAACCGAAATCAAGCAAATTCGAGCAGAATAGGAAGAAGCACCCATTTTTTACATGCTCTTACTAATGAACTTGAAAAGACTTGATTCATATCAAAAATATGTATTTAAAACTTCCTAACAAAATAAATAACAAAAGCAAAGCATGTTATAAGGTTTTAAGGTTTTGTAGAACCAAAATCAAGCAAATTCGGCCCAAATGGGAAGAAGCGTTCCCATTTTCTACATGCTCTTTCTAATGTACTTATAAAGGCATGAATCATGTCAAATATATGTATTTGTAACTTTTTAAGCATAGAAATCACAAAGACAAAACAAGTTATAAGGTTTTAAGGTCTGGTAGAACCGAAATCAAGCAAATTCGGCCAAAATGGGAAGAAGCATTCCCATTATCTACATGCTCTTTCTAATGAACTTGAAAAGTCTTGATTCATGTAAAATATATGTATTCATAACTGCCTCAGAAAAGAAATCACAAAAATAAAGCAATTCATAAGGTTTTAAGGTTTTGTAGAACCAAAATCAAGCAAATTCGGGCAAAATAGTAAAAAGCATTCCCAGTTTCTACATGCTCTTTATAATGAAATTATACTAGTAAAGGCTTGATTCATATCAAATATATGTATTTATAACTTCCTAACAACGAAAATCACAAAAAAGAAACGCAAGTTATAAGGTTTTAAGGTCTTGTAGAACTAAAATCATGCAAATTCGGGCAAAATAGTAAGAAGCCTTTCCATTCTTTACGTGCTCTTTCTAATGAACTTATAAATTCTTGAATTATATCAAATATATGTATTTATAATTTTCTACGCATATAAATCACAAAAACAAAGCAAGTTATAAGGTTTTAAGGTGTTGTAGAACCAAAATCAAGCAAATTTGGGCAAAATGGGAAAAAGCGTACCCATTTTTAACATGCTCTTTCTAATGAACTTGAAAACGCTTGATTCAGTTCAAATATATGTATTTATAACTGCCTAACAAAAGAAATGACAAAAATAAAGCAAGTTATAAGGTTTTAAGGTCTTATAGAACCAAAATCAAGCAAATTCGAGTAAAATAGTAAGAAGCATTCCCAATTTCTACATGCTCTTTCTAATGAACTAAAAAAAAACTTGAATAATGTTAAATATATGTATTTATAATTCCTAATCATAGAAATAACAAAAACAAAGCAAGTTATAAGGTTTTAAGGACTGGTAGAACCGAAATCAAGCAAATTCGAGCAGAATAGGAAGAAGCACCCATTTTTTACATGCTCTTACTAATGAACTTGAAAAGGCTTGATTCATGTCAAATATATGTATTTATTACTTCCTAACAAAATAAATCACAAAAACAAAGCATGTTATAAGGTTTTAAGGTCTTGTAGAACCAAAATCAAGCAAATTCGGCCCAAATGGGAAGAAGCGTTCCCATTTTCTACATGCTCTTTCTAATGAACTTATAAAGGCTTGAATCATGTCAAATATATGTATTTGTAACTTCCTAAGCATAGAAATCACTAAGACAAAGCATGTTATAAGGTTTTAAGGTCTGGTAGAACCGAAATCAAGCAAATTCAGGCAAAATGAGAAGAAGCGTTCCCATTTTGTACATGCTCTTTCTAATGAACTTTAAAAAGCTTGATTCATGTCAAATATATGTATTTATAACTTCTTAAGAAAATAAATCACAAAAATAAAACATGTTATAAGGTTTTAAGGTCTTATAGAGCCAAAATCAAGCAAATTCGGCCAAAATGGGAAGAACCATTCCCATTTTCTACAAGCTCTTTCTAATGAACTAAAAAAAACTTGAATAATTCCTAATCATAGAAATAAAAAAAACAAAGCAAGTTATAAGGTTTTAAGGACTGGTAGAATCGAAATCAAGTAAATTCGAGCAGAATAGGAAGAAGCACCCATTTTTTACATGCTCTTACTAATGAACTTGAAAAAGCTTGATTCATGTCAAATATATGTATTTATAATTCCTAAAAAAAGAAATCACAAAAAAAAGGATGTTATAAGGTTTTAATGTCTTGTAGAACCAAAATCAACCAAATTCGGCCCAAATGGTAGAAATCGATCCTATTTTCTACAAGCTCTTTCTAATGAACTTATAAAGGCTTGAATCATGACAAATATATGTATTTGTAACTGCCTAAGAATAGAAATCACTAAGAAAATCAAGTTATAAGGTTTTAAGGTCTGGTAGAACTGAAATCAAGCAAATTCGGGCAAAATGAGAAGAAGCGTTCCCATTTTCTACATGTGCTTTCTAATGAACTTGAAAAGGCTTGATTCATGTCAAATATATGTATTTATAACTTCCTAACAAAATAAATCACAAAAACAAAGCATGTTATAAGGTTTTAAGGTCTTGTAGAACCAAAATCAAGCAAATTCGGACCAAATAGGAAAAAGCGTTCCCATTTTCTACATGCTCTTTCTAATAAACTTATAAAGGCTTGAATCATGTCAAATATATGTATTTGTAACTTCCTAAACATAGAAATCACTAAGACAAAGCAAATTATAAGGTTTTAAGGTTTGGTAGAACCAAAATCAAGCAAATTCGGGAAAAATGAGAAGAAGCGTTCCCATTTTCTACATGCATTTTCTAATGAACTTGATAAGGCTTGATTCATGTCAAATATATGTATTTATAATTTCCTAAGAAATCAAATCACAAAAATAAAGCAAATTATAAGGTTTTAAGGTCTTGTAGAACCAAAATCAAGCAAATTCGGCCAAAATGGGAAGAAGCATTCCCATTTTCTACATGCTCTTTCTAATGAACTTGAAAAGGCTTGATTCATGTCAAATATAAGTATTCATAACTGCCTCACAAAAGAAATCACAAAAATAAAGCAATTCATAAGGTTTTAAGGTATTGTAGAACCAAAATCAAGCAAATTCGGGCAAAATAGTAAAAAGCATTCCCAGTTTCTACATGCTCTTTATAATGAAATTATACTAGTAAAGGCTTGATTCATATCAAATATATGTATTTATAACTTCCTAACAACGAAAATCACAAAAAAGAAACGCAAGTTATAAGGTTTTAAGGTCTTGTAGAACCAAAATCATGTAAATTCGGGCAAAATAGTAAGAAGCCTTTCCATTCTTTACGTGCTCTTTCTAATGAACTTATAAATTCTTGAATTATATCAAATATATGTATTTATAATTTTCTAAGCATATAAATCACACAAAAAAAGCAAGTTATAAGGTTTTAAGGTGTTGTAGAACCAAAATCAAGCAAATTTGGGCAAAATGGGAAAAAGCGTACCCATTTTTAACATGCTCTTTCTAATGAACTTGAAAACGCTTGATTCAGTTCAAATATATGTATTTATAACTGCCTAACAAAAGAAATCATAAAAATAAAGCAAGTTATAAGGTTTTAAGGTCTTATAGAACCAAAATCAAGCAAATTCGGGTAAAATAGTAAGAAGCATTCCCAATTTCTACATGCTCTTTCTAATGAACTAAAAAAAACTTGAATAATGTTAAATATATGTATTTATAATTCCTAATCATAGAGATAACAAAACCAAAGCATGTTATAAGGTTTTAAGGACTAGTAGAACCGAAATCAAGCAAATTCGAGCAGAATAGGAAGAAGCACCCATTTTTTACATGCTCTTACTAATGAACTTGAAAAGGCTTGATTCATTTCAAATATATGTATTTATAACTTCCTAAGAAAATAAATCACAAAAACAAAGCATGTTATAAGGTTTTAAGGTCTTGTAGAACCAAAATCAAGCAAATTCGACCCAAATGGGAAGAAGCGTTCCCATTTTCTACATGCTCTTTCTAATGAATTTGAAAATGCTTGAGTCATGTCAAATATATGTATTCTTAACTGCCTCACAAAAGAAATCACAAAAACAAAGCAATTCATAAGGTTCTAAGGTCTTGTAGAACCAAAATCAAGCAAATTCGGGCAAAATAGTAAGAAACATTCCCATTTTGTACATGCTCTTTCTAATAAACTTATAAAATAATATATATTATTTAATCGCCTTCGTTTTATTTATAAAAGTCATTGAACAATTATTAATTCCTTCTAATATTTCTTTGGAAAAATTACTACCATTAATCTGAACTTTGCCTCATTCGCCGAAAATTATCCCAACTTTCGGTTATTATCTATCACTCCCAACTTTAGGGGGTATTAATTTTTGTTGCACCCAACAGGTCATCTAACGTGATGTAGCCGGTTACCTAGACACGTGTCAGCGTATGATTGGCTTAATTTTTTTTTTTTAAAAAAAACAAAAAAAAATAATTAAAAAAAACCCTACAAACCACCCATGCCCATCGGCTGCCACCTCACCCCCACCCCCGAAAAACCCCTCCCTTGCTGCCGGAAACCACCGCCCAGCGTTCCCCCTACCTCGAAACCCACCCCTTCCCCCGCCCTCGAAAACCCCTCCCCCACCCCAAACCCTTCTTTCGTTCCCGGAAACCACCGCCCAGCACTCCCCCTTCCCTCGTTCTCGGAAACCACCTCCCAGCCCACCTTCCTACTTCCCCTTCCCCCTGCGCACTTCACACACTTCACCAACCTCCCTGCTTCCTTTTCCTTCAACTCCACCAACATCCCGTTGAAACCACGACCACCAGCAAGGGCAGCAACAGCCTGCTTCTACCCAAAATCCCCCAAATCTTAACCCTTAATCCTAACATTCAAAACACTACAAAACCGGCGACGAAATCAGCCACCTACGGTTGAAATTGACCGATAGATAAAGGGTTGAAATCAACCATTCAACCCCAACATCGACCGATTTCGGCCATTTGTGCCCAATTTTGGTGGTCGGTTTTGGGAAGGGGGATTGTTTTATGGTGGGGAAACAGTCGTGTAGGTGTGGAGGTGGGGCTGGTGCTGGATTGGTTTTAGGAAATTAATTTTTATTTGTTTTTATTTTTATTTTTTTTTTATTTTCATTTTTTTCCAACCAATTACATAATGACACTTGTGCAAAAACATTCAATTCACAAATGTTAACCTGATAAACCGATTTCAGGTAAATTTGGTGCAATAGAAATGAATACCCCCTAAAGTTGGGAGTGATAGATAATAAACGAAAGTTGGGATTAATTTCGGCGGAGGAGGCAAAGTTCAGATTAATGGGAGCAATTTTTCCTATTTCTTTTAGAACAAGATGACTTGTTTTCGTTTTATTTATTACAAAATATTATGTAAATTACTTCAATGACTCTTAATAAATTAGCAACAATTTATGACACAAGTTTTTTCTAATGGCAACAAATTAAAATTTGATGCCATTTTAGCAACAAATAGTAAAACAAGTGTCCCCAATAACAACAACTAGAAATTTTGTTGCCAAACGTTTTGTAAAATGGCATTGCAAAATGACAACAAATAAAAAATCTGTTATCATCTAGCAACAAATAATGAGACGGCTAATTTCTAATAGGAACAATTCAACAATTTGTTGCCTCAATTTGTTTCTAAATCGCTACAAATAAAAAATTAGTTGTCAAAATTTGTTGAAATATGGAAACAAGACAAAATTTGATGAAATCTAGCAACAACTAGTAAGATAACTTACTTTCAATAGCAACAAAAAAGAGATATATTGAATCAAATGAAAGTCAATTACATTCAACAAAGGTTATTGGGTTAAATGAAAGTCAAACACATTCATACAAAGCTTTTTGAATCAAATTAAACTCAAATGCATACAACAAAGCTAATTGAGTCAAATGAAAGTCTAACACATTCAACAATGCTTTTTGAATCAAATGAAAGTCAAATACATTAAAAAAAAGACTATTGAGTCAAATGAAGGTCAAACACATTCAAACAAAGCTTTTTTAATTAAATGAAAGTCAAATGCATTTAACAAAAATAATTGAGTCAAATGAAAGTCAAACACATTCAAACAAAGCTTTTTGAATCAAATGAAAATCAAATGCATTCAACATATCTTTTTGACTCAAATGAAAGTCAAACACATTCAAACAAAGCTTTTAGAATCAAACTAAAGTCAAATGCATTCAACAAAGCTAATTGAGTCAAATGAGAGTCAAACACATTTATACAAAGCTTTTTGAGTCAAATGAATGTAAAATGCAACAACTAGTGAGACGGCTAATTTCTAATAGGAAGAATTCAAAAATTTGTTGCCTAAATTTGTTTCTAAATCGCTACAAATAAAAAATTAGTTGTCAAAATTTGTTGATATATGGAAATAAGACAAAATTTGATGAAATCTAACAACAACTAGTAAGAAAACTTGTTTTCAATAGCAACAAAAAAAAAAGATATATTGAATCAAATGAAAGTCAAATGCATTCAACAAAGGTAACTGGGTCAAATGAAAGTCAAACACATTCGTACAAAGCTTTTTGAATCAAATAAAACTCAAATGCATTCAACAAAGCTAATTGTGACAAATGCAAGTCAAACACATTAAACGACTCTTTTTGAACCAAATGAAAGTTCAATGCATTCAAAAAAGATTATTGAGTCAAATGAAAGTCAAACTCATTCAAACAAAGCTTTTTGAATAAAATAAAATCAAATGCATTCAACAAAGATTTTTGACTCAAATAAAAGTCAAACATATTCAAACAAACCTTTTAAATCAAATGAAAGTCAAATACATTCAACAAGGATAATTGAGTCCAATGAAAGTCAAACACATTCATACAAAGCTTTTTGAATCAAATGAAAGTCAAATGCATTCAATAAAGCTAATTGAGTCAAATGAAAGTTAAACACATTAATATAAAGCAAATTAAGTCAAATGCATTCTACAAAGCTAATTGAGTCAAATGAAAGTCAAACAAATTCAAAAAAGCTTTTTGAGTCAAATGAAAGTCAAATTCATTCAACAAAGCTAATTGAGTCAAATGAAAGTCAAACACATTCAAACAAAGCCTTTTGAATCAAATGAATGTCAAACACATTCAAACAAAGCTTTTTCAATAAAATAAAACTCAAACGAATTTAATAAAGATTATTGAGTCAAATGTAAGTCTAACACATTAAAACAAAGCTTTTTGAATCAAAAGAAAGTCAAATGCATTCAATAAAGCTAATTGAGTTTATTGACAGTCAAACACATTCAAACAAAGCTTTTTGCATCAAATGAAAGTAAAATGCATTCAACAAAGCTTATTGAGTCAAATGAAAGTCAAACACATTCAAACAATGCTTTCTGAATCAAATGAACGTCAAATAAAAGTCAAACACATTCATACAAAGCTTTTTGAATCAAATGAATGTCAAACACATTCAAACAAAGCGTTTTGAACCAAATTAAAGTCAAATGCATTCAACAAATATAATTGAGTCAAATGAAAGTCAAACTCATTTAAACAAAGCTCTATGAATCAAATAAAGTCAAATGCATTCAACAAAGCTTTTTGACTCAAATAAAAGTCAAACACATTCAAACAAAGCTTTTTAAATCAAATGAAAGTCGAATGCATTCAACAAAGATAGTTAAGTCAAATGAAAGTCAAACACATTCATACACAGCTTTTTGGATCAAATAAAGTCAAATGCATTAAACAAAGCTAACTGAGTCAAATGAAAGTCAAACACATTCAAACAAAAATTTTTGAACCAAATAAAAGTTAAATGCATTCATCATAAGTAATTGAGTTAAATGAAAGTCAAACATATTCAAACAAAGCTTTTTGAATCAAACGAAAGTCAAATGCATTCAACAAAGACAATTGAGTCAAATGAAAGTCAAAGACATTCATACAAAGCATTTTGAATCAAATGAAAGTTAAATGCATTCAAAAAGCATTTTGACTCAAATGAAAGTCAAACACATTCAAACAAAGCTTTTTGAATCAAATGAGACTCAAATGCATTCAATAAAGACTTTTGAGTCAAAAGAATGTCAAACACATTCATACAAAGCTTTTTGAATATAATGAAAGTCAAATGCAGTCAACAAATGTAATTGAGGCAAATGAAAGTCAAACACATTCAAACAAAGCTTTTTGAATTAAATGAAAGTAAAATGCATTCAACAAAGCCAATTGAGTCAAATGAAAGTGAAACACATTCATACAAAGCCTTTTGAATTAAAACAAGGAAAAATTGCTCCCATAAATCCCAACTTTGCCTCATCCGCCCAAATTAATCCCTACTTTTGATTATTATCTATTGCACCCAACTTTAGGGGGTATTAATTTCTATTGCACCCAATTTACCTGAAACCGGTTAATCAGGTTAACATTTGAGGATTAATTTTTTTTTGCACACGTGTCAATATGTAACTGGTTGGAAAAAAAAAAAGAAAACAAAATGAAAACAAAAAAAATTAATTTCCTAAAATTATTACAGCACTTGCCCCACCTCCACCACCGCACCACCACCACCACCGCACCACCACCTGCAATCACCACCCTCGCCACCAATTTCAACCACCAGCCGCCGCAAACAGCAGCGCCACCACCATCCCAACTCCATCTCTCATATTCATCTCCCCTGCTTCCATTCCCACATCCAGACCCACGCAACTCCCTTACCACCTCCCATCAACCACCACGCAGCCCCCTGCTCCAGTCCAACAAAATCAACCACCAGCTCCACCTACAACCTTCACCCCGCAAGGCCGTAACACCAACAACACCATCAGCCACGCACCAGTCACACACTCCCACCACAATGGCCGAAAATGGCCAACCACCACCGCACACCGCACGACTGTTTCCCCACCATAAAACAACCCCCTTCCCCAAAATCTACCACCAAAATTGGCCACAAATGGCTGAAATCAGTCGATAATGGGCCTGAATGGTTGATTTCAACCCTTTATCAACCGATTTCGGCCGTTGGTGGCTGATTTTGTCGCCATTTTTACAGTGTTTCGAATGTTAGGGTTAAGGGTTAGGATTTGGGGAAGCGGGGAGGGGGAAGGGGAGGTAGTGCTGGTGTGTGAAGTGCGCAGGGGGAAGCGGGAAGGTGTGCTGGGAGGCAGCGATACGGAGGTGGGGGAAGGGGAGGTAGTGCTGGTGGCCGTGAGGGAAGGGATGGGGGGAGGAAGCAGAGAGGGAAGGAGAAGAAGGGAGGAGAGAGAAGGTGTTTTTTTTTTATTTAATTTTAATTTTTTAAACTTTATTTATTTATTTCAATTTTAATTTTAATTTTTTTAAAGCGAATCATATGCTGACACGTGTCCAGGTAACCTGTTATATCAGGTTGGGTGACCTGTTGGGTGCAATAGAAATTAATACCCCCTAAAGTTGGGTGCAATAGATAATAATCAAAAGTAGGGATTAATTTGGCGGACGAGGCAAAGTTGGGATTTATGGGAGCAATTTTTCCTTAAAACAAAATCAAATGCAATCAACAATGCATTTCGAATCTAATGAATGTCAAATACATTCATACAAAGCTTTACGAATCAAATGAATGTCAAATACATTCAAAAAAGGTTTTTGAACCAAATAAAAGTCAAATTCATTCAACAAAGATAATTGAGTCAAATGAAAGTCAAACACATTCAAACAAAGCTTTTTGAGTCAAATGAAAGTCAAATACATTTAACAAAGTTTTTTGACTCAAATGAAAGTCAAACACATTCAAACAAAGCTTTTTGAATCAAATGAAAGTCAAATGCATTCAATAAAGATAATTGATTCAAATGAAAGTCAAACACATTCAAACAATGCTTTTTGAATCAAATGAAAGTCAAATGCATTCAACAAAGATATTTGAGTCAAATGAAAGTCAAACACATTCAAACAAAGCTTCTTGAATCAAATGAAAGTAAAATGCATTCAACAAAGCCAATTGAGTCAAATGAAAGTGAAACACATTCATACAAAGCCTTTTGAATTAAAACAAAATCGAATGCAATCAACAATGCATTTCGAATCTAATGAATGTCAAATACATTCATACAAAGCTTTACGAATCAAATGAATGTCAAATACATTCAAACAAAGGTTTTTGAACCAAATAAAAGTCAAATTCATTCAACAAAGATAATTGAGTCAAATCAAAGTCAAACACATTCAAACAAAGCTTTTTGAGTCAAATGAAAGTCAAATGCATTTAACAAAGTTTTTTGACTTAAATGAAAGTCAAACACATTCAAACAAAGCTTTTTGAATCAAATGAAAGTCAAATGCATTCAATAAAGATAATTGATTCAAATGAAAGTCAAACACATTCAAACAATGCTTTTTGAATCAAATGAAAGTCAAATGCATTCAACAAATATAATTGAGTCAAATGAAAGTTAAACACATTCATATAAATCTTTTTGAATCAAATGAATGTCAAACACATTTAAACAAAGCTTTTTAAACCAAATGAAAGTCAAATGCATTCAACAAAGATAATTGAGTCAAATGAAAGATAAACACATTAAAACAAAGCTTTTTGAGTAAAATGAAAGTCAAATGCATTCAATAAAGCTTTTTGACTCAAATGAAAGTCAAACACATTCAAACAAAGCTTTTTCAATCGAATGAAAGTCAAATGCATTCATAAAATATAATTGAGTCAAAAGAAAATTAAACACATTCTTACAAAGCTTTTTGAATCAAATGAAAGTCAAATGCATTCAACAAAGATAATTGAGTCAAATGAAAGTCAAAAACATTAAAACAAAGCTGTTTGAATCAAATGAAAGTCAAATGCATTAAACAAAGATAATTGAGTCAAATGAAAGTCAAACACATTAAAACAAAGCTTTTATAATAAAATGAAAGTAAAATGTATTCAATAAAGATAATTGAGTCAAATGAAAGTCTAACACATTCATAAAAATCTTTTTGAATCTAATGAAAGTCAAATGCATTCAATAAAGATAATTTAGCCAAATGAAAGTCAAACACATTCAAACAAAGCTTTTTTAATCAAATGAAAGTCAAATACATTCAACAAAGCTAATTTAGTTAAATGAAAGTCAAACATATTTTAACAAAGCTTTTTGAATCAAATGAAAGTCAAATGCATTCAACAAAGTTAATTGTGTTAAATGAAAATCAAAAACACATTTTTTCAAAGCTTCTAAAATCAAATGAAAGTAAAATGCATTCTACAAAGCTAATTAAGTCAAATGAAAGTCAAACACATTCAAACAAAGTTTTTTGAATTAAATGAAAGTGAAATACAATTAACAAAGATAATTGAGTCAAATAAAAGTCAAACACATTCAAACAAAGCTTTTTGAATCAATTGAAAATCAAATGCATTCACTAAAGTTAATTGTTTCAAATGAAAGTCAAACACATTCAAACAAAGCTGTTTGAATCAAATGAAAGTCAAATGCATTCAACAAAGATTATTGAGTCAGATGAAAGTTAAACACATTCAAAAAAAGCTTTCAGAATCAAATGAAAGTCAAATGCATTCAGCAAAGACAATTGAGTCAAATGAAAGTCTAACATATTCAAACAAAGCTTTTTGAATCAAGTGAAAGTCAAATGCATTCAACAAAGCTTTTTGACTCAAATGAAAGTCAAACATAATCATACAAAGCTTTTTGAATCAAATGAAAGTCAAATGCATTTAACAAAGCTAATTTAGTTAAACGAAAGTCAAATACATTCTTACAAACCTTCTTGAATCAAATGAAAGTAAAATGCATTCAACAAAGCTAATTGAGTCAAATGAAAGTCAAACACATTCAAACAAAGTTTTTTGAATTAAATGAAAGTGAAATACAATTAACAAAGCTAATTGAGTCAAATGAAAGTCAAACACATTCATGTAAAATTTTTTGAATCAAATGAAAGTCAAATGCATTCAACAAAGATAATTGAGTCAAATGAAAGTCATACACGTTCAAACAAAGCTTTTTCAATCAAATGAAACTCAAATGCATTCAACAAAGCTTTTTGACTCAAATGAAAGTCAAACACATTCAAACAAAGCTTTTTGGATAAAATGAAAGTCAAATGCATTTAATAAATATAATTGAGTCAAATGAAAGTTAAACACATTCATACAAAGCTTTTTGAATCAAATGAAAGTCAAATGCATTCAACAAAGCTAATTAAGTCAAATGAAAGTAAAACACATTCAAACAAGGCTTTTTTAAATTAAATGAAAGTCAAATGCAGTCACCAAAGATAATTGTTTCAAATGAAAGTCAAACACATTCAAACAAAGTTGTTTGAATCAAATGAAATTCAAATGCATTCAACTAAGGTAATTGAGTCAAATGAAAGTTAAACACATTTAAACAAAGCTTTTTAAATCAAATGAAAATCAAATGCATTCAACAAAGCTAACTGAATAAAATGAAAGTCAAACACATTCATACAAAGCTTTTTGAATCAAATGAAAGTCTAACGCATTCAACAAAGATAAGTGAGTAAAATGAGAGTCAAACACATTCAAACAAAGCTTTTTAACTCAAATGAAAGTCAAATGCACTTAACAAAGCTTTTTGAGTCAAATGAAAATCAAACACATTCATACAAAGCTTTTTGAATCAAATGAAAGTCAATTACATTCAACAAAGCAAATTGAGGCAAATGAAAGTCAAACACATTCTTACAAAGCTTCTTGAATCAAATGAAAGTAAAACGTATTCACCAAAGCTAATTGAGTCAAATGAAAGTCAAACACATTCAAAGAAAGCTTTTAATATCAAATGAAAGTCAAATGTATTCAATAAAGATAATTGAAACAAATGAATGTCAAACACATTCATACAAAACTTTTTTAATCAACTAAAAGTCAAATGCATTCAATAAAGCTAATTATATCAATTGAAAGTCAAACACAATCAAACAAAGCTTTTTAAATCAAATGAAAGTCAAGTGCATTCAAGAAATATAATTGAGTGAAATGAAAGTCAATCACATTCAGACAAAGCTTTTTGAATCAAATGAAAGTCAAATGCATAAATGCATTCAACAAAGATAATTGAGTCAAATGAAAGTCAAACACATTCAAACAAAGATTTTTGAATCAAATGAAAGTCAAATGCATTCAAAAAAGTTAATTGAGTCAAATGAAAGTCAAACACATTCAAACAATACGTTTTGAATCAAATGAAAGTAAAATGCATTCAACAAAGCTAATTGAGTCAAATTAAAGTTAAACACATTTAAACAAAGCTTTTTGAATCAAATCAAAGCCAAAGACATTCAAACATAGCTTTTTGAATTAAATGAAAGTGAAATGCAATTAACAAAGCTAATTCAGTCAAATAAAAGTCAAACACATTCATACAAGGCTAATTGAGTAAAATGAAAGTCAAATGCATTCTACAAAGCTAATTGAGTCAAATGAAAGTCAAACACATTCAAACAATGCTTTTTGAATCAAATGAAAGTCTAATGCATTCAACAAAGCTAATTGAGTCAATGAAAGTCAAACACATTCAAAAAAAAGCTTTTAAAATCAAATGAAAGTATAATGCATTCAACAAAGATAATTGAGTTTAATGAAAGTCAAACAAGTTCAAACAATAATTTTTTTATTAAATGAAAGTCAAATGCATTCAACAAAGATAATTGAGTCAAATGAAAGTCAAACACATTCATACAAAGCTTTTTTATTTAAATGAATGTCAAACACATTCAACACAGCTTTTTAAATTAAATGAAAGTGAAATGCAATTCACAAAGCTAATTGAGTCAAATGAAAGTCAAACACATTCAAACAAAGCTTTTTTAGTCAAATGAAAGTCAAATGCATTCAACACAGATAGTTGAGTCAAATGAAAGTTAAACACATTCAAACAAAGTTTTTTTGAATCAAATGAAAGTCAAATGCATTCATCAAAACTTTTTGACTCAAATGAAAGTCAAACACATTCAAACAAAGCTTTTTGAATCAAATGAATGTAAAAAGAATTCAAACAAAAATTTTTGAATTAAATGAAATAAAATGCAATTAACAAAGCTAATTGAGTCAAACTCAAGTCAAACTCATTCATACAAAACTAATTGAGTCAAATGAAATTCAAATGCATTATGAGAAGCTAATTGAGTCAAATTAAAGTCAAACACATTCATACAAAGCTTTTCGAATCAAATGAAAGTCAAATGCATTGAACAAAGCTAATTATGTCAAATGAAAGTCAAACACAT